>NC_139584.1:15560956-15948456 GCF_946808225.1 Silurus aristotelis
ATTGCTGGACATTAACACCTGAGAACAGCGGGATATTGGTTGCACTGGCGCAACGCTGGCGACTAAGAGGTTAAATATTAGTAAAAGGTAACACAAGTGAACATAACATGCAGTTTTTAAATGAAGGTTTTTATTATTGAAGGAAAACAAAATCCACGTAACCTAATAATAGCTTGGGCCACCCTGAGCAGCAACAACTGTCTCAATTACTTTCTTTACTTATTTGTTTATGAATTTCTTTGGATCTTGGCATGATGTCTAGCTTTTGATGATCTTTAAGTCTACTTCACTTTGTCAGGCAGGTCCTATTAAAGAGATTTCTTGATTGCGAACAGATGTGGCAGTAATCAGGCCTGGGTGTGGCTAGAGAAATTTAACTCGGGTGTGATACAGTTTAAACAGGGGGGCAAACACTTTCACACAGGGCCATGTGGTTTTGGATTTTGTTTTCCCTCAATAATAAAAACCTTCATTAGAAAAACTGCATGTTGTGTTCACTTGTGTTATCTTTTACTTATATTTAAATTAAATTTAATGATCTGAAACATTAACGTGTGAAATAAAATACTTTTTTGGCTACTCGATAAGCCTGAATTTTCTGTCTCATATCCATATTCGCACAGATCAGCAATAAATTATCACAAATCAAGATTCTCGGCTCATAACCCATGCAAACATTATACTGGCTTGAAGAATCTTTTTTTGTTTTCGTGAATATCCCAAATGAATGCAGCAGCATGACAATCTTATTAAACCCCACAGGGGATATCAGATTTTGTCCAACCTAGAACAATACAGCGCTCTACTAAAGTGCAAATCTAAAGTGTAAAAAAATTGTACAGTGTTCCTGCATTGTATCTTTCCATGCTGTTTTTCTAAGCAGATGATCTGGGGATTATTTGTTGCATGGTTTTGATAAATGTCCTTTAATTAGGGCTGTCAAAATGAATGCATTAATGACTACATTTTAACAACACTAATTTTTATTAACATGCAATTAATGTAGCATGCATTTTTATAAAAAAATATAAATAACTAAATATAAGAGGTGAAATTAAAACCTTCAAGGTAACACACATTAATTCCTTTCTTTAATTAGATATAAAAATAATAATAATAATAATAAACCACTAATATTTTGACTTATGATTTTTGTCATTTAAAACACTATAATTACAATAAAAGATTTACAAGAATGTTTTGTCTTTATGCTCCATGTTGATAAAGCTTCAATAATAATAATAATAATAATAATAATAAACCTACATTTGCATAAAGCATCCAAATTTGTCCATGCCCGTGAAAAAGTTTTAATTTAAGGTACATGTAGAACGGATACAAATGTGCAATTAAGTTGCGATTAATCACGAGTTAACTCATGACAATCATGCGATTAATTGTGCTCAAGTATCTTAACAGCCCTACTTTGAATAAATGCTTGTTTAATACAGGCATAGTTAATAGGCCATTACATGGTTTAATAAAGCTTTGCTTAAAGATTCCGGTCGATAAAGTGATTTACATATTGAAAATAGCAAAGTAGAGTATACCTTGACAGACACACACTCAGCAAAAAAAATCTCCATTATGGAAAAACTGCAATGACAAAAATTGCACTGAATAGCATAATCTTTGTATGAGTCTGTAATTATTTAATCACTTGCTAACCTGGTGGCATGACAGTCTCAGTGAGACGGGAACCTGCCGTAGGCGCAATGGTGTTGCAGTGGATGTTGTACTTCTGGCCTTCAATGGCCAAAGTATTGGACAGACCCAGGAGGCCCAGCTTAGCAGCACTGTAATTTGCCTGACCGAAGTTCCCATAGATTCCAGCGGCCGATGAGGTCATGATGATTCTGCACAATGTTGTTCAGATCATTAGTGTCATTATATATATTTTTTTTTTAAATAGGGAATGTTATGTATATATTACCTCCCAAATTTTTGGTTCTTCATGTGATTCCATGCTGCCCGGGTGACTAAGAACGAACCCCTCAAGTGTACTCTGTGTATAAGGTCTAAATAAATAAGAATATATAAAGAATAAATAACTGTTAAATAATAAGACCTTTAAAAAAGTGAGAGGACACTAAACATTGTTTGTGCATTTATTTACTGACGGACTGCAACACAAAAAGGGTACATAAAGTTTACTCGCAACCTCTGCTATTCTTCTGTATAAATGTGATACAAATACAGAATTGAGAGACAAAAGTCAAAGAATATGTGGGAAAACCATTAGGACTGGATGCATCAGGGTCTAGTGGAATTACAATCCACTCTGCACCAACAGCACTTAAGCGCCAAATGCATTATAACATGTGCTCATACAATAAATTTAACACTTATGAGTTCATACTCTCTAGAACCTTAATCTGCTATACTGAGTAAATGTTCGAACAATCGAACAATCTGCAGATCGAACAATCTTACCTGAAAGTGACCATTGCCAATGATTCTTCAAAAAAGATATAAAACTAAAGTTTGCTTTCACATCGTTCTTGCTTCTAAAAGCAATAAATTTTCTACCTTTTGTTTCAAAGTTCCAATACCAAACATAATCTGGTTTATGCACCAGAAGTAGTAGTATTTATTTAGTGTTAAAACCCAACACTTGTATAACATGACCAAATTTTCCATATCCTTCACTGTCATGTTGCTTCGAAAGGTATGATGATTTTATTCTCTAAATATTGCAGCAAGCGAGTCTGACAAAGGCTAAATTGTGATGTCTAGACGACTGGGTCAGAGCATCTTCAAAACTGCAGCTTTTGTGGGCTGTTCTCAGTCTGCACTGCTCAGAATCTATAAACATTTGTCAAAGAAAGGAACAGCAATAAACCGGCAACAGGCTCATGGGCAATCCAACAGACGAGCTCCTGTAGCTCAAACTGCTGAAGAAGATAACGCTGGTAATGACCGACAGGTCGTGACTGTTTTGGCAGCAAAAAAAAAAAAAAAAAAGTGGGGGGGGGGTTAACAGACACACAATATTAGGCAGGTGATCATAATGTTAAGCCTGATCGATAAACAAAGTTATGGCTGGTCGGTGTATGATAGTTATGATATGCGGTGAACTATACCTGGAATGAGATGTTCAAAGAAGGACATGGCATAATGGGAAAGTGGTAGCTCAGTGGTTAAGCCTTTGGACATCTCATCAGAATGTATGTGTTCAAATCCCAGCACCACTATGCTGGGATTGGGTCCTTGAGCAAGGCCCTTAACCCTCAAATGCTCAGTTTTTTAAACAAGATAATTGTAAGTCACTCTGGATAAGGGCGTCTGCCAAATACCGTAAATGGTCACGTGTTCACAATTTTTGTCCATAGAGTGCATTTTTCCCTCCCTAACGCTGGCTCCCTAACGCAGTCAAAATCATTTACAATGTGGTGATGATTAAAAAGGTCACAAAACATTCTACTTTAAAATCAGCTATAGGTGTTAAATGTGTTCTTATATAGGTAACAAGTTTAAAAGTCAGTCAGTCGATCTAAATGCAACCTGCTCTTAACAAAGTTGAAATTCAATCCAATATATTGTTTATATACACAAGACCTTTTTCTATACAGCAAAAAATAAGCCTGGGCTGAATATGTGCTTTAGGTTCTTTTTTAGAAGAAAGTTTAGAGTTTATAATGACCACGCGTGTGAGTAGTATACACCAACACAAAAACTGTACGTTTGAATGAAACATTCCTAATTGAACGTGAACTCTCGTGCCTCAGCATTCGCTGTTGTGCAGGGTTGGCTAGTCTCAGCAAAATGTCCAGCCTAACTACATCTCTAAAACTGCGTAAAAAGACTTGACATACTGTAATTCCTCCAAAACTTCAGACATTAGAAATGAGAGTGGCACATTCTTCTTTGGGTAGTGAAACATACATTTCTAATTTGTTGTTTCGAAACTAACCCGATTGGCCATAAAAGCCCTGGCAACCCAGCTGAAGTGACAGGGGGCGGGGGGTATTTTCAGTTCTGCAGATAATTATTCTGTAGCTTGAACATAATGAATCCTGCATTCTTTAATAAACTGAGTAGAATCTCATACCTGCTGCTATGAACTTCCAGTCACCATGGTGATTTTATTAACCCGAATTGTATCCGCTATGAAAGGCTGCCTGAACGCAGCAGAGACACTTTTTTGTGTGTGTGCATGTGCGCGTGTTGGTATGAGTGGGTGTTTTTAGCTACTAGCGTATTAGCTTGTGAAAACGAGAAGGTTTTTTGCCACCTGATTTGAAATAAGGAGGACATCACTATAAAATGTTAACACCTCGCATAATTTAGGGCAAACAGAATACTGTACTCAGCAATCTATTGAACAAACTGATCAGGATGCAAATGTATCAAATAGAGAGCTGAAATGATACACTGTATACAACCATCCCTTTCAGCATACATTGTTGACAGGGGGGAAAAATGCAAGCAATTAAGTTGCCAAGATTCAGAATGTAGAGCTAAAAGCATAATGAGAAAAACAGGGGTGACCATGGCAATGTAAAACTCCCTGAGGCATTATGAGGAGAATTCTTTTGAAAAAGAAACAGCTCCTCTTTATATAATCATTTATAAATCATTACAATATACACGTATAGAAGAATTAAGGCAAAGAGTACAATAATTATAAAGTTGTTCAGTATGAGAATATTGTGCATATGGGATTACATCACCAGTTTTCTGGGGAGTACAGTATCTTATTTTGTTTTTTTGAGTGATTCATAAATTAATCCTATTTGTCTGAACCATTTTATACATTTCTTGACTGTTCTGTTTCTTAGAGAAAAAAAGGGTTTGGCTAAATGGGTGAGCAGAGAGGTAGCGACGTTCATCTTATCGTTGCTCCAAAGTCTCAAACTGACTTGTGAGCAAAGTGCAGACCCTGGTGGGCGAGGGGAAATGAAGCATGTATATCTCAGTGCTCCATGCTTGCAGAACTGGAGCAGTCTTGCGAGAAAGCATCCTGCACATTCACTTTACTGCAATACTTTTGTGTCCTTACAATTTATGCTACATGTGTGCACTTTGCAACAACTAAGCTCACAGATAATGTTCAGAGCCCTCATATTGCACACCCTCACACGGCCTATTATACATGCTGTTTAAATGCCTTAAAAGAATACATGCAATTGAAATTTCTTCACCATCCTGATCAGTACGTACCCCAGTCAAGGTCACTAGTCCTAGCAAAAGATCGGTCACGCAGGATCCTTGAAAATCGAAGAACAGAGAAAGAAGTCCATTAAGATCCATGGTTTTTATAAAGAAATGTACAAATTTGATGTATGAAATTCCATAAATACAAAACAAACTCACCCAGCATTGTTAACCACAATATCTAAAGAGAAGAAAACAACATTAAATCACACAGCTACAATTCACAATAGTGCTTGTGGGGGTTTCTCATGATGCCATAAGCCACTTTTAAAATCAGCACCGGGAAAAAGAGCTTGCTAAAATATTTTAGGAGATCATTTTGATTACTATATTGAAACAAATTCGGTCACTGATGAATCTGAATTGAATCCAAATATTTGTTTATAATAATTGTCGTACTGTAATCATTGCAAATAATTTTCTTAAATACATTTAATTCACAAATCAAACTTTAGTAGGTTTTTTTTTTTTTTATATGTACATTTGTTCCAATGAGACATCATTATAAAAAATTATAATAATCCTATTTTCCAACCCATTCCCTAATAATATTCTAAACTGTTTCCTATCCATCCAAATACAACTTCACTAGATTTAGTGCTGAGTAGGCATATTATATTATATTTTCACACCAGTATAATTCTAAGTAGGGGCTACATTTATTACAATTTACAATATTATCACAATATTCTAAAACAATTAGTACATTACTACCGGATTATGCGATTGTCTTCTCCAAGGACACATGGATTCTTATTTAATAAATACGAAAATGTAGAAGACAGTTGTTCCTGGGCAACTTTCCAAATATGACAGACCTTATCCAAGAAGCATCTTCCCAAATAAGACAGGAGTAATGCTTTAAGGTATTAGATCAATTTAAAAGCCACTGTCAAAACCCAGCATAGCTGAGCTCGTTGGTTCTACATTGCATCCGGAAAGTATTCACAGCGGGTTATTTTTTCCACATTTTGTTATGTTACAGCTAATTCCACAATGGATTAAATTCATTATTTTTCTCAAAATTATACCAACAATACCCCATAATTGACAATGTGAAAGAATTTTGTTTGAAATCTTTGCAAATTTATAACAAATAGAAAAACTAGAAAAAATTAAAAAAATAAAAATAAATGTACATGTACATAAGTATTCACAGCCTTTGCCATGACACTCAAAATTGAGCCCAGGTGCATCCTGTTTCATCTGATCATCCTTGAAATGTTTCTACAACTTGATTAGAGTAAATTCAGGTGATTGGACATGATTTGGAAAGGCACACACACCTGTCTATATTAGATCCCACAGTTAACAGCGCATGTCAGAGCACAAACCAAGACATGAAGTTCAAGGAATTGCCTGTAAACCTCCGAGACAGGATTGTATCGAGCCACAGATCTGATGAAGGGGACAGCAAAATTGAGCACTGTGGCCTCTATCATCCATAAATGTAAGAACTTTGGAGTCACCAGGACACTTCTTAGAGCAGGTCGCCCAGTCAAACGGAGCGTTCGGGGGAAAAGGTCCAGTCCCTGAGGTGACTCTGGGTCCAAACCCAATGGTCACTCTGAAAGAGCTCCAGCATTTCTCTGTGGAGAGAGGAGAACCTTCCAGAAGAACAACCATCTCTAAAGCACTCCACCAATCAGGCCTGTATGGTAGAGTAGCCAGACGGAAGCCACACCGCAGTAAAAGACCCATGAGCACCCGCCTGGAGTTTGCCACAAGGCACCTGAAGGATGCTCAGACCATGAGAAACAAATACTGAACTATTTGGCCTGAATGCCAACCGTCATGTCTGGAGGAAAACAGGCATTGCTCGTTAGCTGACCAATACCATCCCCTACAGTGAAGCATGGTGGTGGCAGCATCATGCTGTGAGGATGTTTTTCAGCAGCAGGAACTGGGAGACTAGTCAGGATCAAGGAAAAGATGAATGCAGCAATGTACAGAGAAATCCTTGTTAAAAAACCTGCGTTCTAGACCCCAGACTGGGGCAACAGTTCATCTTCCAACAGGACAAAGAACCTAAGCACACAACCAATAGAACAACGGAATGGCTATGGGAAAAACTCTGTGAATATCCTTGAGTGTCCCAGCCAGAGCCCAGACTTAAACCAGACTGAACAACATCTGGAGAGATCGGAAAATGGCTGTGCACCGATGCTCCCCAGCCAACCTGATGGAGCTTAAGAGGTTTTGAAAAGAAGAATGAGGAGAGACTGCCCAAAAATATGTGTGCCAAGCTTGTAGCATCATACTCAAAAAGACTTATTGGTGTCAAAGGTGCTTGGTGCGAAGGCTGTAAATACTTACGTACGTGACTTTTTTTTTTGTTTCTTTATTGCATTTCTTTATAAATTTGCAAAGATTTCAAACACACTTCTTTCACGTTGTCATTATGGGGTATTGTTTGTGGAATTTTGAGGAAAAAATGCTGTAACATAAAATGTGGAAAAACTGGAGCAACATTGCGTAATTAATATGTGTTTAGGATTTTTGTTATTAAAAATATATACGTTAAAATAAATGACCATATTGCATTTCTTAAGGACTTCACTATAAACATAAACATAAAGTTTTTAAACATTTAATTTAAACAACAATTATTTATTCATGTATATGTTAAATAGAATACAAAATAAACAATCTAAAAAATATGATATAAAATATAGACAATTATGACAGTGGTGATTCAAAACTCTAATTATTCCCTCAATCTCAGTTTGACTATCCTGCTTTTACTATGACTTCGATTGAATTGATCATTAGAATCCCCCATCCAATCTATCCAATATGATTTAACTGAGAGAGAAGGGGGTGGGGGGGAAGCACCTATTCGTCCAAATGCATCCAAAGCAGTCTGAATGAGTTTTTCACCATCTTCTACTGAATCTGTAGGAAAAATAAAAAAACATTTAAAATGAATTGCACAAGTAAATATATGTTAATATATATAAATGATCCACAATAAATAATGAACATATCTCACAGATTCCAGATTACGTACCATAATTTGCCACAGCTCTGCCACCTTTAGCTTTTATCTCTTCAACTACTTTATCAGCAGCTGCTGAACTCTTTCCCCCTCCCTTTATATCACCCCCGAGGTCATTCACTGTGTACAGAACAGACAATTGACAGGCAGTTTCATATTAGATGATCCAGCATGAAAAAATTTAGCAGATTTACTAAGAATATAACCTACCAACCACCGAAGCTCCTCTCTCTCCAAACGCTAAGGCATACTCTCGCCCAAGTCCTGAAAAAAACAGGCCGGATTGCACTTTATTACAAGTGAGCTGTACATGGACTTTATTAGAACTGCATACTCAATTTAAATACTCAATACTGAAAAATAATGATCAGTTAAACACTTTACATAAAAAAAAAAAAACATTGGTTGGTTCTCATTAATATTCTTGTTTCAACATATAAACTTTTATTTTTTTATTTATTATTTTTTTTTTTTTAAGTTAGCTGCGAAAGCATAGCGCTGCTATTTCTGTTGCCCTTTGCTCTATAAACACCAGGCACAGTTGCAACAGTGACACTCCATATAAATGTGTATTGTTCACTGTGGTCTTCAACATCATTCTATTCTTATTACTGAGGCTTTACAAAAGATAAACGACTAAAGTACAAGGGCATAGAGACAAAACTCTCAGACATAAATACATATATTTAAGCCGAGCTATAAATAAAATTCAGTTAAAGACACAAAAATGTCACCAAAGTTTGAACAAAGCCAGGCTGTGAGAGGTGTTGCTGCAAAATTTGAACTTTGCTAATAAGAGCATTTTTCTGATATTAAATTTATTCCTACTGTGGTTTTTAATCATTTGGAAATATTTTACTTTTCAAATTTTTTTTTTTAGCTTTTCATTTGTCATATTTTCTTTTAGCAAATGTTTCATTGTTAAATGTTTAACATTGGGATTTGGGGATCTCTTTTTTCATATGGGTGTTGATAACGGTCAGAACAATTTACATCTTATAATATTTTCTGGTAAATATGAGACGTGATCAAATATAGTCAACAATCTATAGACTTTCGAGCTTTGAAAAGGTATATTCCTGTTTAGGAATTACACTCATTTTTATAGTCCCTCCACCTTCGCAGTCTACAACAAATATTTATAACAGTTACTGTGTCCAAATAAGAATGAATACCCAGGGATCTCCTGAGATGCTTTTTCAGGCATTTATTATAAATCTTCCAGTTGCTGCATGGTTGAGAGTCTTTTTGGCTTCGGTTTAGTCTTCGGTATGTGAAAAGCACATACGCTTGTTCTGAGATCAGGTGACTGACTCAGCCATTTAAGACCATTCTATTCCTTGCATTTAAAAGGTTGCTTCCACTATGTTTTGAATCATTATCCATCTGCACTATGCAGGCCATCCTATCAGTTCTCGGAGTGAATCTGCACAGAAAGTGAAACTCTTTATACTTCAGAATTTATCTTGCTACTTGTCAGCAGTCCCAGTGACACAGATCTATTGGCAGCCACACATGCCCATGCCATAACACTGCCTCCCCATGTGTGACAGATAATAAGATACGATATACCTTTATTCATCCCACAGTGGGGAAATTTCTTTGTTACAGCAGCATAGATATGTAACAAAGTGTTACATATGATATGGTAAGCTTTGAATTATGAACCCCTTTCAATTTCTTCTCCATACTCTATTCTCCCAATCAGTCTGGTACAAGTTAATCTTGGTTTTACCTGTTTACAAAAAATTTCTGAGCCCAGAACTGAGCATTTTTTAAGCACTCTTAATATTTTTTGTTCTTCTTGAGTGTCATCAGCAGTCTGCATCTTGTTGTAAAGTCTCTGTCTTTACATTCATGAAGTCTCTTGATTGTAGACTTTGACAATGATGTGCCTACATCCTCAAGAATTCTCTTGACTTTCTTAAATGTGATGGGGACACAATTCGGCAATTATCCACTTTAGTTTTCTGTGGTCCTCAAATCCTTTTAGTGTTGCTCAACGTTTCCCATCTCTCTACAAAAATATTTGTTCTGTATTTGCTCTAAATGATGTTGGTAATGACACTGTAACAGTGTAATGCAGAATCAGTTATATGATGTACAGGATAATTACAGGGTAGGATCCACTGTCTGTCTGGCAGAGGGTTTATGTAGAATCTGTAACATTTTATAATAGTCCCAGTTTAAATGTAAATACATCACTATTTTGTGCTCAACACCAGGGGAGGACGATGGGACAATGTTACAACATTAATTTAGTAATACATTTATTACTGAAATGTTTCACAAATCTGTTTTTATATATAGTTTAGGCATACTCATGCACAGTCGCACTGAGAAGTTTCAATCCTAAATTATATCATGAATCACACTTTATACGCTAGTCCAGTGAGCACCCTCCCTGACGGAGACACAAACAAACCAAGAACAACCAAACGAAGGCAGGTTCTTCTTCTATGTTTCCTCCTATTTTTGGACAGGAGTCAGGGTCTAAAAATTGACAACAACAAAAAAAGCGCAAAAACCACTGATCCTTGATTACGATATAAGTCTCAAATGTTTTTTCACTCATACTGCCATTCCTCAGCTGTACATAAAATCAAAGAAAATTGCAATAAAACCAAAAAAATTTTTTTTTTTATATAAACCACTTCAATTAATATACTCAGTCTTGAAAAATTAAATATTAGCTTAAAAAGGCAACACATTAATATAGCGTTAGCCCTTTCCTCAGTTTTATAATAACCCTCAACCACCGTGGCGGCTTTTTATTAGCTTTTCAAGCATGGCTGGGGGATTTGCCAAATCAGCCAGAAGAGAATTAGTGAGATCAGGCAGTGATATTCAGCAGGATATGCATTGCAGTCCGATTTCTAATTCGTTCCACAAGTGGTCAGCGGGTGGTCTCAGTACTGGCTTTAACACAGCGGCATTCCCATGTTAAGCCATATTTGAATTTGTAACTCAGCATACAATGACAATTTCGTGTGCCTTCAACTTTGTGGCAGAGGTTTATGGAGGACTCATACATAGGGTCATAGCCCGGCTTAAAATGATTTGTAACCCTAACCCTAGTTCCTTGTATATGTCCATGTTCATCATTTAAACAAAAAGTACAATTGAAATAAATCGTAATGTTTGTTTTTTTTATTCATATTTAAAAAGGAAGCAAAAAAACAAAACAAAAAAAACAGAGCAGCGGGAGGAAGCAGTCAGTGCATTAAAATTAAACTATGCATACATTTTACCTGCAGGCTTCTGTGAGCTCGAGAAAACTTAAATACTGCGGGTGGGAGCGGGAGAAAATAACATTTTTGCGGGAGCGGGACAGAAATATTCGTCCTGTGCAGGTCTCTAGTTACATCACCTAGAACTGGGAGTAATATGAGGAAACAGCAGTCAATTAAAAAAGAAACTTCAGTAGTGTGCAAACTTGCGATTAAACTGGACATTATTAAGACAGCAGGTGTCGTTCCCTTTAAATCTTTTATTTATAGTTTAATTTAATGTATAGTTCAGACGAGAAAATATACCGCATCACAGACACCACCACTAGGCGATCAATAACGAGACTAGGCTAGATCTAAACCTACAATAATGCCAGAAAAACAGAAAACAAATTCACATTTAGAAGACAAGCATTCCAAATGTACAGTCTCTCTTTTAACAATAGAGATCGACAATTTTGAGGATACAATATTCTCATCAAATTTTCTATTCATTTAGAGCCCCTGTCTATTATAAATCATTACAAAATCACCTTTCTCAAGTTGCCATTGTTGACTGAGCAATCCAATCATTTACTTAATCATTAGAAGACTCTAGAACAGGTGAATGAGGTGAAGAAAAAAAAAAAAAATCAATCATCCACAAATGACTTCCGTGTATTTTCACTGCTTGAATTCCCTCCACTCTTCTGGGAAGATGTTCCACTAGATTTTGGAATGTGCTTATGGATATTTGTGTCCTGCCACAAGCATGTTACAAAAGGCAGGTACTGATGTAAGCTCACTTTGTGCACAGGGGCATCAACATGCTGGAACAGATTTGGGTTTCTAAGTACAAGTGAATGCAAAATGTTATTATAGCGCATCTAAAAACGGCCGGTACAATTGAGTGCCTCCAGCTTTGTGGTAACAGTTTGGAGAAGAACCACATAGAGCAGGAAAGGTCAGGTGACCCAATACTTTTGGCAATATAGTGTATTTAATATGGAAGTGGAGCCACTGGATATGACTTTGTGTATCAATAAAAATGTTGACATTGATTAAATCTGCTGGCAAGATTTTTAGTACAGTTTTAGTGTTAGAGTTTAAGTTTAACCTCTTAGTCGTCAGCGTTGCGACAGCGTGACCGATTTCCCGTTGTTCTCAGGTGTTTAGCAATAGATAAAATAAAATAGAACAAGAGTAACCATGACTAACTATACATCATTCTAAAGCTCTAAGTCAAGTCAAGTCAAGTTTACTTGTATAGCGCTTTTCACAACAGACATTGTCTCAAAGCAGCTTTACACAAATCAACAGTCAAGGTGAATGGTGTGAATTTGTCCCTGATGAGCAGCCGTGGTGACTGTGGCAAGGAAAAATTATTTTAGATGTTATGAGGAAGAAACCTTGAGAGGATCCAGACTAGAGTATGAATGAACACCTGAGTTTAGGGGGAGGGAGAAAAGGATCAGACACAGTTTTAGATAAATGTTAAAGAATCTCATTTGTCATGAAAATCTTCCAGTACTTTTCTGGATTGCTTCAGGACTGATTTCATGTATTTATATATGAAATAAAAATAATGTTAAATGCAGGAAATGTATATCCATGGCACTTCATCATCTATAACTTAATATCTTTTTGAGCAATATCAACTTTGATGGACATAATGGACAGTAAAGCTCAAAGAGTCTTCTTTTTTAAAGATATTTAAAATGTGTATGTAGCTCATTTTTATCAGAAACTTAACATTTAAAGTTAGATAGGGCATTTCAGCGGCGAGTCCCAAAAGCTGTGGCGAAGGCTAACAGGTTAAGTTTAAGCAGCCACTGCTAGTCTGGTTGGAGACTACAGTTGTATAATGCTTAGGACTGCAGTTTGTATGAACAATTCTGCATTTAAGGACCCATCACCTGAACTGTACACCTCAACAATAATGGGACTATAATGAATGGATATTCCATGCCATCTGGATGAGATCTCAGGAGGGTTACCACCTCAACACTGGCTTGCTCATTAGGGATAAAATGATCTCAACTAAACGTATAACCTGTTTATTTCTGTAAAGCTGCTTATGGACAATATCCATTGTTTAATGTGCTATACAAATACATTCAAATGGAACAGAAGTGTTGAGAGCAAAGCCTATAAACAATGAAAAGTTTGTTTACATGCTGCACTTCAGCCTTCAGGCTTACCCATAATCCCCTCTGTGCACTACCATACAAGAGGAAATTAGGAAACGTATCAATTATTAAGCATGTGCGAGAATTAAGAGTATAAAAAGAAATATAAATTGTATTTTTTTTTAATCATCATGCTAGACACTAATACTGATCAGTCACATGGCCTGATATTGAGGATATTACATAATTGATCCTGATATATTAAATATGTACAATGGTGTAAACAATAACAGCTCTGAAATATGGAAATCTGTACTAAAGGAAGCTTTGATACAAACACAAGGCTTCACTGCCCACACTGAGGCCATGTTTTATCAAGACTCCACAACTAGAGAAGTTTACTGAAACCCTACTGTATGCACATGGACGTGTGATCATTAGCTAGTTGTTTGTTTGTTTGCAAACGAAAGTGCATAGGAAGTTTTGACTTTTTAACAAAAAACTTGCTTGCTTTCATACATGCATTGCATTGTTGTTTGTTGCTAAACACGGTGCGATCTAATTTAGCAAATCGGTTCACTGCAGCGCGGAAGTTGTTATTGTTGATACTTCCGGTCCAGATATCTAACCTTGTTTCATCATTCTTTTTCTTTAAGATTGCTATTCAATTGCAATTCACACGTGCATCTCAGATCTGTTTGCTGACCTGCTGCTTTCTCCCCGAGCACAGAGACTGCAAGCTGCTTGAGTTAGCAGCATTAGCAGGTTATAAACAGTTTAAAACAGGGCTCTGTCGCCTCTCTACTCACCACCGCCGGCTCCCGTCACAAGAACGACTTTTCTAGCAAACGACAGCGGTGCAGACATGATGAAACCCTCAGTCCGTGTTCCTGCAGGTGAACTGACTGCGTTTTTCTTGACTCTTCACCTACTTCCTACAATGGACTTCAGGACATCGCGTCATCGCATCCGGCCAATCAGCGCTCTCCCCGGGCCTCGCGACTCC
The DNA here is from genome assembly GCF_946808225.1 of Silurus aristotelis. Lineage (NCBI taxonomy): Eukaryota > Metazoa > Chordata > Actinopteri > Siluriformes > Siluridae > Silurus > Silurus aristotelis. The sequence continues at coordinate 15,575,456 of NC_139584.1, forward strand.
CTGTTCACGGAGCGCGTGCGTTGAGAGCTCTCACGACCTGTAGTGCACAATTCACTGATGTTTCTTTCCAGTTCTGCATGTGTTTACTTTCCACATAACAGGCTCGATCAGGCTACCAAATACCTCAGATATATAATAATTCTTTGTTGATATCGCCGAAAATATATAAAATACAAAATCCTATACCAAAAGCACGTTTTTCTTGTTAACGGAGAGCACAGCTACATCTATGTATATTAAGGTATAGAGTCCATTTGCTATCTGGATAGACAAAGTTCTTTCTGTATCCACTTTAGTTTGCATATTTAGGAAGACAAAGTCTTCTAAGAATGCTGAATTTGTTAAATTATGATTATATTTTGTCACTACTTTTGTCACTACTGATAAAATGAGCAACTGTACTAGTAGAATGAATTTCCTTCTAACAAATAACTTGTGTATTTAGATCACTTATCTACAACTTACCTGAATAAAATACTAACAGAAGTAGTCAAACCACAATGCAGCCTTTCAAAAGTCTTTCATCAAATTGCAAATGTTTTTGTACATTCGTTTAATTGATTGTGTACAATTGTCTGCTGTCTCCTACATTATTAGTTCTTTATCTCATATTGATCCAAATATATAATACTAGTTTCACCTGAATAGTATTAATCCCCAAAACATCTCGGCATAACTTCATTGCATAAATCATTCAATGCAAAATGGTTAAACCAGCTTTCATCATCTCTCAAGGTTAAATTTCTATTAAACCTTTTTGTCTTTTTTGTAAATGTGTCTTAAATTAATGAATTGTGCACCGTCTCAGATGGCAAGACCATACAGAGGATAGTGAGGACAGCCAAAAAGATCAATGGAGTCTCTCTCCCCTTTATCACGTACATTTAAAACACACGCTGCATCTGCATAGCCAACGGCATTGTGAAAAACATCACGCACCCTTCACACACACTCTCTTCACCCTCCTACCATCAGGAAAGAGGTATCCGGGCCCTCACATCCAGACTGTGCAACAGTTTTTTTTCCCTCAAGTCGTCAGGCTCCTCAACACACAGAACTGAACTGTACATAACACACACACACACACACACACACACACACACACACACACACACACACACACACACACACACACACACACACTTACTCAACTGTGTGTTACTGAACTGTTATAAACCTGAACTCAAACACACACTCAATACTCATTTTATTTCATACATATCCATGTCAACAACATCACACATATTATATTATAATAATATTATAACTGTTTACATGCTGTTTTGCACACCTCTTGATTGCTGCTCTTGCTGTTTTGCACATCCTTTTGTTTATTTTTACAAGTACACACTTGTTTATAATTCTCTTTTTCACATTGTACTGTATAACAAATTATACAGTCAGTTTACTGTCAGGTGACCCAATACTTTTGGCAATATAGTGTATTTAATATGGAAGTGGAGCCACTGGATATGACTTTGTGTATCAATAAAAATGTTGACATTGATTAAATCTGCTGGCAAGATTTTTAGTACAGTTTTAGTGTTAGAGTTTAAGTTTAACCTCTTAGTCGTCAGCGTTGCGACAGCGTGACCGATTTCCCGTTGTTCTCAGGTGTTTAGCAATAGATAAAATAAAATAGGACAAGAGTAACCATGACTAACTATACATCATTCTAAAGCTCTAAGTCAAGTCAAGTCAAGTTTATTTGTATAGCGCTTTTCACAACAGACATTGTCTCAAAGCAGCTTTACACAAATCAACAGTCAAGGTGAATGGTGTGCATTTTTTCCTGATGAGCAGCCATGGCGACTGTGGCAAGGAAAAACTCCCTTAGATGTTATGAGGAAGAAACCTTGAGAGGATCCAGACTCAAAAGGGGGGAAATCATCCTCTTTTGGGTGACATCAAGAATGTGATCATAAATCAGACAGACAGACAGACAGACAGATAGACAGATAGATAGATAGATAGATAGATAGATAGATAGATAGATAGATAGATAGATAGACAGATAGATAGATAGATAGATAGATAGATAGATAGATAGATAGATAGATAGATAGATAGATAGATAGATAGATAGATATGTTTGAAACCTTTTTAGATCATGATTTCTGATTTGGAGGGATCTGACATTTTTGACATTTGGCTGGTCCGAAAAAAAAATTGCCTATTTGCAAATACACATACTGTACCTGTGTTAAGTTGGTGTAGTCGGATGCACTGCCACCTCACACCTCTAGGGTCCCCGAATCAATTCAAGAGCTCAGGCTTTGTGTGTGAATTTAGTGCATGGCCTTTTTGTGTATGTATGCAGTTCTCCGGTTTTCTTCCACCTCCCAAAAAATATCCCAGCAAGTTTATTGGCTACACTAAATTCCCAATAGGTTTAAATGAGGGGGTAAATGTGTGTGTGTGTATTCAAAACTCACACCCAGTGCTTCTTGGATAAGCTCGGTATACATGTCTACCCTGACCAGAATGAAGCAATCACTGGAGGTGAGTGTAAAGGAGCCAAAATGTTATATTGTGGGTACTGAGGTTATGGTAAGGTGAGGCTCAGGGTTAGGTGTAGCACAGCATTAATTACAGCAGCAATCATGGGAATGGACGAGCGCGCGCTTGCGTTAGTGCTCGTGCGTCTGTGTGTGTGCGTCTGTGTGGAGCGTGCGTGCGCGTCTGTGTGTGTGTGTATGTGTGTGCGAGCGCGCGCGCGGGGCATGCCGGAAAAAAAACCCCTCTAATATTTAAGTGCAATGCCAATCACGGTTCAGGATCGCTCACCTTGCTTAATGTTATTTCGATTTACTGTATGATATACGCACGAGACTCTGCACGAAAGGCTTGCAATGTGTTGCTTCTTTGTTTTTGTTTTTTTTTCTCTAAATGAATGAACCAGGCTGCTTGCCCGTTCTGAAATGAAATGTCTTATTGCGCATGCGCGTGTACCGGGACGCGTCCTCCGCGCTTCCCCCCCTCCAGATTCTTCTGCAATGTATAAAGAGCCAAGAGAAGAAAACATAACATTAAAATGCACGAACAAAGTGTGCCGATCGCCATGAGAGGATATAGCTGCAGTCCTTGATTCGGAGGCTGTTTACAGAGAATGTCAGGGACAGCAAATGCGGAATCGGAGGGAGTCTCCAAAGTTCAAATAAAAAGGCAGATTAAGACAATCGTGGAAGATTTGGAGAACATCTTGGGGGACTTGAAGGATGTAGCGAAAGAACTCAAAGAGGTTGGTTGTGTCCCTGATGGGACGTGGATGCTGAATGAAAATCGTACCGTAATGCGATGAGCAAATGTTTCTCTGATACCTTCAAGTGGTAAAATGACACGTCTTTAGGAAGGCTGGCGGTGAGGTTCAGCGGAATCAGAGCACACTGACCGCTTTCACTCACAAAGGCCTTCGTCTACTGTATTTAATGCGATTTGTGCAAGATTTGTGATAACGTTTAAAGGCATTGTTTTTGGGCTTTACACTGGATGCCTGGAAATTAAATAGAAATAAAATGTCAAATAATTCAGTGCTTTTTCTTCAGAGGTACTCGTGGCTTTTATATATATATATATATATATATATATATATATATATATATATATATATATATATATATATATATATATATATATATATATATAAACTTCTCTCAGCTTTTTTCTATGAAAAATGTCTGGCCTCACCGGTGTGTCATATGATGATATTTGTATTGAACAAAGGCAAATGGAGTTCCCTGTAGAATAATGAATGGTGACATGGCCACATGGCTGTTTATTTGCTTTCATTTTTAGATCCTTGTATAAAGCCAGTGAATACCAAAAGGAGCTGCAGTTTTTGCAGTCCTGCCACTGTGGTTTGTAGCCCTCGCAGTACTAACGGCAAATATACAGACTCTAACTGAACAGTAAACTTACTTTCACCCTGATATAACTTGGACATCTTGGAAAAAAAAAAAATCTCCTTACAAATAATGATGGACATTGTCCAACATCTTCCAACACTAAACAATAATATACTTATATTCATGCATGAAAAGTTTGCAATTCTTTTTTTTCCCTACAAAAATCCATAATATGTATTCATATATATATATATATATATATATATATATATATATATATATATATATATATATATATATATATAGAGAGAGAGAGAGAGAGAGAGAGAGAGAGAGAGAGAGAGAGAGAGTCTAATTTGCAATGCAGATGTTGCTTGGCTGTTTCTTACTTAGTCAGTGTAGGAAGAGCATGTACAGATCATTGTAGTAGGAGGGCTACAGAGCACTTGTGTCTTTTGTGTTTAAATATAAGTCTAAATGCTGCAGAAATCACAACTTTACTATTATATTCATAGCTCCATAATCATCTGCACGGTAACAAGAGTGGTGTCTCTTGAGCTTTGACATCATTTGCTAAATTCACACATTTATATTTATTTAAAGCATCCTATGGCTCATTTTAATTATATTATGTGACTATTTTGTATTTAGACCTATTTTTTTAAATATACCCTAGCCACAACAAATTATATACTATCACAAGTAGTTAGTGAACACTCCTTATACTCTAAATATTTAAAGGCTATATATATCTTTTATGTTTTTTTTCAAGGTTGTTTATGAGATCGACTCCCTGACTTCAGACCTTCAGCTGGAGGAGATGGCAAACAGCTCAAAGACTGACACGATGAACAGCAGTTCGAGCAGTACCACTACCACTACCACTGCCTCCAGCATTGAGAGAATCAAAATCTACCCTGAAGACACCTTCCTCAGACCTCCATCCATGGCCTCTGGCATGCTCACAGTACTGAAGAGGACCCATCCTCCTCTCCCACCGCCTCGCCTGACGCCAGCCCAAGTCGAGGACCGTAGCAGGAGCCTGTCCTCAGGGAACCAAGCCAAAGAGAACAGAACACTCATGCGCAATGGCGTCTTCTCTTCAAAGCCTATTAACATACCAGGCAGAGATGCAGTACACATGCCCAAAAGCTCAACAGAGAAAGGACTGTCTCTCGTACCCCTTCTGCGGCACAAAAAAAGTCGATGTCCGCAGGTGACACGGGAGCGGGTGCGATTCAGTGAAAAGGTTCAGTACCATGGCTACTGCCCGGACTGTGACCTACAGTATGACATTGACAACACAGATATGCACTTACACAGCAAGCTTTTTGACATGAAACTAAGCCCTATTCATCGGTGCTCCTCCATGGCTCCAGCCCATGTTCTGATGGAAAACGGTGGGCTGACCCTCAGTCACAGCTTTCCTCCATCAACTCAACCTTGTGTGCCTCATCATGCTACTCCAAAACCACAGAAAACCATACTACGAAAATCTACCACAACAACTGTTTGATATATAGATCCCCCTAAGATGAGACATTAATTAATCTTTTAAATATTTTATATAATGAATAAGCACTTTGTACTGCAATATCATATGGATTACATGAAGATAAAACGGCTACGGTGATGGCTTTTTTCATTGGGAGTCCAAAGAAAGTAAGTGATTGGTGAGTACTTTTGTAAAAACAAGCCAAATATGACTGTTGTGGGAAAGCTGGCTAGTGAGATATTATGAGATAGAAGGGAAATGTAAGGAATATAAATTCATAGAACAGTTGTGTTCTGCTGAAGTGTCATTTTTCTTTGTGTATTATTCCTAGGGTATGGAACAAAATATTGGCTAGCAGGTAGTTGAGATTAATGTGTTGAATTCATTTTGGAGGGAAATTGGGCACATAATCAAATAGTGCCTCAAACAAATATTGTCTTAATTGTTTGGAATGGGTTGGACCTGGAAAATGTAAATTGCATGAAGTTAGATGATGGATGATCTATATAGGAACTTTGCATACATGCAGTATATACTGCAAATGAGTATAAAGGTGTATTTGATAATGACCTCAGGTCAGACACTATGGTCATTAAATATTTATCTAGCCTCATTAAATAACTGGTCTATGAAAACTTGGTTCAGGTTCAGGTCACACACTAAAAGTAATCTGGCCCAGGTTGTCTACTAAATGGCATGTACCCAGAATTGTATTAATTGGGTATAATGTATTACACACGTCTTTACCATGTGATGTGTTTTTTTATGTTTGTCGGAGTTTGACGTATGATTAAATCCTGAAGTATTTTCTAGTGATATTTAACTATTGGAGTAACAATGGCCTAATTTTTTACATTCAAACCAAGGAGGGAGATAAAAGGCTTTTTCAATGCTAAGGGTTTAGGAAAGAAGGCATACCCTGGAGCGAGCTGAAAATAGCAACCTCCACTAATTAGAAAAATTAAACAAATGCTTATTATGAAATTTCACTCCAAATTTGCCTCAACCTAAATATCATCTCAAGTGTCAATTGCATTCAGTGTAGTGGTGGAAAGGAATTTAACACTGTGAATTGTAAACCTAAGATGAGAATGATCCACACCTTGTGTTGTTAAAGGGTTACAGAGTTGACATAAAAACTCCATCAAACTTATATGACCCTGATAAAGTGTGTTTATTTCCCTTCAGTATAGAAACCGACTAATTCGGTTTAAATAATAAATACTATATTTTGAAGATTTAAACATACACAGTAATTCCACTGATCATGTTTTATCAATAATCCAAATCACTTATTATTACAAAGCAAAGCATTTGCTCTACCCAGTAGTAAAATGTTTCAGGCAGGGATAATGTCAAGACAGGCTTATAATGCAATATGTCACTTGCACAGACTCTCCTAGTAATCTTAAACAATAATGAAATCTAGACCCAGACAAGTTTTTAAAATGTTCATTGATAACATTTACGGTCTGTAAATAGAGCTGTGTTAGAATGTGTGCTTGATTTCAAGCACAGAGTTTACTAAAGCAAAACGTAAAGGATGCCAGCGACTAGTAATAAAATCACAACCTTATTCAAGGACATGCCAAAACAAAATTGGAACATTATCAAAGCATCAATATGCAAATAACTATATTTAAAGTTTAATGCCTGCCATTACAGTATTTTTATGGCCCAGTGCAACCTACAGATGCTTGATTGGTTTCAGATGTGGGAAATTTGGAGGCCAAGTCAGCACCTTGAACTCTTCGTCATCCTCCTCAAGCCATTCCTGAATCAATTTTTGCAGTGAGGCAGGGAACATTATCTGGCAGAAAGACACCATTAGAGGTGTACCTGATCTGCAACAATGTTCATGTAGGTTGTACGTGTCAAAGGAACTTATATCTATTGTAAGAGCTTTTGGTGGTGTACAGGGTTAGAATAGACATGCTGATCTGTCTGTGGCTACACAGCCCTATATGTAGCAAGCTGAGATGCACTGTGTTCTGACACCTTTCTATAGCCAGCATTTTTTTCCCGATCAATTTGAGCTACAGTAGCTCTTCTGTAAGATTGAACTGGATGGGCTAGTTCTCGCTCACCAAACACATTGTGAGCTTTGATTACCCACGAAACTGTCACTGGTTAACTGGTTGTCCTTCTTTAAACCACTTTTGGTATGTACTAACTACTGCATACTAGAAATACTCCTCAAAAGCTGCTGTTTTGGAGATGCTCCGACCCAGTTGTCTTGCCACCACAATTCGGCCCTTGTCAAAGTCACTCAAAGCTTAGACATGACTTTTTGTTCCAAATTCAATAACTGGCTGTTCAGTTGCTGCCTAACATATTCCACTGCTGGTAAGGTGCCATTGTAACTAGATAATCAGTTTAATTCATTTTACCTGTCCGTGGTTTTATTTCATTTTTTTATATTTATCTGAATTAATACATACCTGATGGTTTGAGCTCCTGGAACTCTTCTTACACTAATGAAAACAAGAAACAGTGCTTACTCAGAATTCACAGTGTACTCTTTAGAGAACATTAGAATATAATTTCATACAAACCATCACTATATTTAGAAAAGAATCCCTATTGTATTCTTTCTGCAAATGTTTAAAATAATCTTTCCCCAGGGTGCTATAAAACAAACTAAAATAGAAAACAGATTTCCAAGTTTACCAATATTCACAAAAGTTATTAGGTCACCAGTATGTGCAAAAATCCCCGCTGGCCTGCGTTGCTGTACTGAACACTTGATATTTTAATGAATATACATTTTTTTTTAGAAGTCACTCGGTCACACAGTAAGAAGTTTCCTAGGCTAGGTCAAAAATAAACGGAAAGTTTAAGGTTATTTGTCAAAATTGCTTAACTACCTATCAATCGATTGCTTTAAATAAATCAGCTCAGTGTGATAGTGGGAGGCTAATGTCAAGATACCAAGAGTGAATCAGACACACTTCTATTCAGTAGTACAGAGAATATGTAGGCAGTGACTTTTATAGCAGAGATGTTAACATACTGAGATTTGTCTATATAGAGCATGTGGGTTTTTTTTTTTCTGACTGTAGTAAAATTTTATTTATTCCATTCTCTGTAATATAAGATAACTGTGTTGAAATGATGTATCTAAATTGGTCTTCTCTATTATTTTAAATCATTTAATGGGCTTTACAGGGTTGTTAACATAAGTTCTCCTTTTCAGAAACGTGACATCTTTTTTATTATAGAGTGGCATGGTAAAGAAGCAGGTACAGTTACCACTTCATATGTTTTCTAATTTGATCCAGAGATTGAGTTATCATCTGTGTGGGTTTCCATGTGGTCCCTAGTTTTCCTTCCTGAAGTAAACAAATGTGAGTGTGTGTGTTACTGGTACGATGGACTCCCATACAGGGTGTATTCCTGCTTCATGCCTAGTGTTCTCAGAAATCCTCTCTGGTTCTGAAACTAACCAGGATCAAACATTTACAGAAGATGAATAATTATTTCATGATGAAAATACTATCATTCAAATCGTAATCACTGTGTAATCAAGATATCAATCAAGGTTGGTCATATACCAGTGTTGCTAGGCAAAGAGTTTTTAAAATGTAGAAAAAGACACACATTAGTGTTGTTAAATAATTTAATGGAATATATGGAATAAGACTAACTAGTAGTATTTACAAGGAATAGGATATGGAAATGCTGCAATTGTGCCAAAAATGTATTAAATGTTATTTGATAAGACAACAAAAGTGTTTGTAATGCAGATGGCACCAGGGAAAATTCTGGTATTCTGGCATTCATAAATAACAAAAATTGTAAGTTCTGCTTTGTCAGTTGTGTGCCCTCAATTTATCTAAAAGAGACATCTAATAAAAAAAGAGATGCTTATAATGTCAGACAGTCTTTTTTGTAAAAGAAAACCACTTGCTTTAAAATATATTTGGTAGATACTACTGACCTCAAGCAGTGTCTTAAAACGCCACTCAGGATTTTGGATCGAGATGCGAAGAAGAAGAGATCTAAGTGACTTTGAAAGAGGGTTCATTTTTGGGGCACAGATGAGAGAAGCTTCACACACAACAAATGTGTTGGCTGTGTTTCAGTAGGAGCAGTGACTGAAGTGACATTTACATTGCTGTCTATAGGAAAGGCATCAGTAAATACAGTTGCAAATGTATACTCCAAAATAAGCAATTCATCAATATAATGTTCATGCAAGGAAAAACAGGAGAGCAACTGTTCCGGAGGAGAATTTTGGTGCAGGTCGTGATTAGACTGACAATGAGAACTGTCAGTTGACGACTGCATAGGATGGATATTACAGGGTTTTATGTGAAAAACTCTTTGTTACGAAGACAAATGCACATTTTATATTTCAGAGGTGCAAAAATCCATAGACAGTGGACTACAGAGATGTGAAAAAGTGATATTGTCAGATGAGTCATCCATAATCATATCCGGCGAACCTTTTTGTGGCAAATGAGGGGTTTCAGTGGATCTGTTATGTTGTTCCTCTTAAAGGGAAGGGTCGCTACAAATCAATAGTAAATTATTGTATAAAAAATAATTAGTATAAAAATAGTATAAAAATTGATTTTCACATCAGTGTTAGGAAGCTCTCTTTCTTTATTACCATTACTGAAACACAAATTCAGGGAATATTCTTGAGAAGAATGTGAACAGTCAAATGTGCATTGAATCTCTTCTGGTGGCATGCTATATTTTCAGCCACATTTGTATGCATTTCTAACTTGCACGAGTTGATACTGATCTAAATGTATCTAAATGGAAACGAAGTATTGTAATTCTTTTGTAACATGACAGTTCTTTGCGTGTTTTTATTTGTTGCAATATTTAAATAATGCAACAAATAATACTTTTTGGTCAAAGTAATGCAGGCCAGCCATTAAGTATGTGAGGCACAAAACCATTTATATGGGAACATAAATCCCTATGGGGGAAAAGAAAGAAATGATGAGATGAAGCTCTGACATGGTAAGCATTTGCTGCTTTATGGCTTTGTGTGATGAGTTCTTAACATTGAGTAAAACAGGTCTTTTTTTCAGAGGAGTCCCTAAGACAGAGCAAGAAAGAGCAAAGCGTTAGTGGGGCTGTATAATACGTGTCAGCATATTCTTTGTCTCTGTTGGCTCCTCAAAGAGGCTGTCAGCCATGAAGGACTATAATACTGAGTGCCCATCTAGCCATGGGTGGTAAGCTCTTGCCACACTTTGAGTGGATTTGCATTTTTTTGTGTTGCTATATTTGCTGTCAATGGTTGCGTTAAAGCTGGCCATTGGGTGAGATTCGGGGGGCATTGAAACCTTTCACGAACCTTCCTTGAATACCACTTTCTTCTATTTCGGAGCATTGAGGTATTGTGATCATGAGATCAAAATGAAGAACCCTGTTTTCCTTCTCCTGTATTTAGTTAGATCCTAACGAAGTTGAATTGCTCTGTAGAGACTGATACTTGTTATTAGTTTGTGGAATGCCCCTATAAACTCATTTGATAAGTGTATAATGAATGCACATAGATGTCAGAAATATTCAAATGGTAACACTAATACTGAAAATGTTTAAGAAGTTCCTTTGGCTTAACTAACACTGTGTTAGATTATGTATTTCTGCTAATTTAATAACTATTCATTTTAATGACATTTGAATTGTGGCTGAAAGTGTTCTTCTGATAGGTATGACCTGATGTATTGAAAAAATATATGCCTTGCAAATGAGCAGCGTTTATAAGTAATATCTGAAAGCAAAATGCCAGGTTACACAGGATGCAGCAGCTGTAAATAATGCCATGAAGATCAGACACCTCAGCTGTTCTTTCAGAGGTAAACATGGGAACAACAGAAGCTCTTTACTAGAACAGCTGTATCAGCTGGTTTAGGGCAGAGGCTTGGTGAGGCAGAAAGAAATTGTTCAAGAAATTGTCAAATCAGGGTTATACCAAACATCTTCTCACTCTCATGTACATGAGATACTTCATCATATGAAGAATAGATAAAGAACCTTTACATTCTTTTGTTTTTCTTCATTATTCATTTGCAAATGTAGACCAATGAAGGACAGGCTTTCACAGTTTTGTCATAATGGAAAATAAATAAATGTGTCAAAGCTGAGGTGAATGCTCTGGATGCATCCTTAGAGGCAACATACGTCACTGGATGCACTTCTCCCCAGAGTGGGAGGAAAAATCAATATCTTTTGCCATTCTCAACCCACATACCTTATATTTACTGAAAAAAACCTACTGTACTTGCTAGAGAAAGAGAAACACAGTGAGATATGATTATCAACAGTGTAAAAGATACAATAATACAAATTGTATACTTTATGTTTTATAACAAGGATCTTTTACATTGTATAAGAATTTAATTACTGTAAGAGTCATGACAATTTTTTGTTCTTAATTTTTTGGAAAATACAAAATAACAATGGTGGTTTAAAGGTTGAGGTTAAGACTAAATTCCTAGGTCCCTTTACTATCGACTGCCTGATTTTATGCTTGGACTGAATTCTGCCTCACTTGTAAGTCACTTTGGATTAAAGCATTTATGAATACAAATTAATCATTATAAAATCAAACAAAATCAATCACATCAATGCCACATGAAACATTTACAATGAAGAATTGTATGAGGTTGCAAGTATAAGAAATATTTTAACCTATGACTGAATGGCAGAAGCTCACCATGTTCATGATGACATACATTAATGCACACCCAAAGTGATTGGAAGGGGGTATGAGGAGAATTGGTTGCTCTATGTGTGTTGCTCAGTGAAATTACCCTAAACTTAATAAATGTGTCCAGATGTAGTGGCTTATTCCTGCACCAGGGCTCAAACCAGTTTCTTTTTACAAAACCGTGAATGTCATGTCTGCCAATCATAGACAGACAGACAGACATCACTAGACATGCCATTTTGTACATCACAGGGGTAAAATCACAAAATCATGATCATGCTTCCAAAACAGATAGAATTTCTGGGTCACTGGGCATCAGCATGTCCCTTTGGGCTTGGTTTGTGGGCTTAGTATTTTTGAGTAAATAGTCCCCTAGGAACATTAGTGAGCTTGTAAGGGAGAGTTCAATTCCCAGGCTTGTGCTAGAATGCAGCTGTTAGGTCTGTAAGCGAGACTCTTAACCTTCAGACTGAGGAGCTTTATACAGTACTTGGATTATATTCTACCTCACTTTGGATAAAGACATGTACTAGATGAATGCATTGTGAAATGAAACACAGCCAATCACATAAATGCCACATACGTGCTGGTATAAGTTCCCTTACCCAGCATGCAATGTGTACGCTCACATACCCTCCATTTTACCAGTTCTCCAATTTTGTCTTAATTGCAATACTCGCGTTAAAATATTTCATTTATTGTCCCTACAGGTCCTTTAATGGCTGAAGAAATACCATACTCCCTGCCTGAATTACATCAGAAGTCTCGAAGGCTTTCGGATCACTACCAAAGGCCGCATCACGGACAAAGAAAAAAGTACGACAAGCAAGGATACTCACCCGAGCCATCTACAATCAGATAAATCATAATGGCCAAAGGGTATAACATGTTTGTTTCAGAAACACATCCGTGATTTCAACAGATAGATTTGTAAACAGAGAGAATTGCAAAAAAAAAAACTTTAAAGAGAATGAGGGAGTCACTACAAACCTTTTCTTTTCCATTCCAACATTGTTTTATTTCTGTAGCAGAGATCCAACAGTGACCTGAAAATTTATTGTAGCCTAAATAGCTATAATAGAGAAAAGTGCTGTATTGTTGCTGCTAAAATTGTGAGAACATTTCATAGGGTCTACTTTAAAGTAATGGCTTTATATTACATCTTATCTTATAATTAGTATCATTTTTCAGTAATAATTGCAATGCCCTTTCAAATATTGCCTTTGAATGATAAGGGTAACCTCTGGAAGGTATAGAGAAATGTGCATTAAAGTGTCGAAACACAGTATATGTTTTATAAAAAAAACAAATGAATAAATAAAAGTTTTAAAGAAAAAACATATATATAAACAAAAGAACATATTTTTGATATTTCCTGAAGTGATTTTAAAGATTTTCTGGATGTAAATCACTGCAGGGCATTTATTTAGATAATTTATTTATGTATTATTCCGAAGTATAGGAAATGATTAAAAAAATTTTCGTATATGTTGTGGGTGTGGTTATGTGTGATTGTATTTTTAATAATTAAAAAAACTGATGAATTTGGTTTCATGTATACACTCTAAAAAATTATTATTTGAAATTCTCGAATAAGCCTGTCACGCGTTCTGCTCTTTTAATCGAAACACATAATGCTTTGTTCTAAAATATTTTATAACAGAACTCTTGTAGACCCTAAGACAAGCATTTGCATCTGATGACTAATATCACAGTTCCATATCCAGAAATATAGTGTTGTTTTTAAAATTGTGCAACAGCTAGAAACCATTTGTATGAGAAAAAACATTCTATAGATAATAAATAATAAATTTATGAATTAAAAATAAATGTTTCTGAGGGTGATAACAATAAAAGATGTCCAGTAAACAGAGCACTTCCATGTAGTCCACTTTAGTTTCTTGTGTTTTATGGAAACAGTGAAAAAAAAATATATTTTTAATGGGTAATCATCTTGCTATTTTGAAATAGTACCAATATATTATAAATCATTTAACAATTGACCTACAAAAAAGACTCAATCATAACAAAATCTAGATTGATTTTTAAGCTGTCAATTTTTAGCACTTTGCACTGTAATTCAAAGTCTTTATATAGGGGCATAAAGGTCTGCTGTAGTATGTGAAATACAGAGTGATTTGAAATGATGATGCTTTCTCTTTGTGTCTCTCTGTGTTAATCTGAGTGAGCTGTTTGATCTTTTGCCACGGTAGGCTTTTGCTGAAAGCAATGCAAATCAAACAGATGGAGACTACAAAACACTTCTCTAAGTCATTCTGTTTAAGGTAAATACAAAGTAAATAAATAAAAACTGTAAATCTAGAAAATATATAATTTTCTTACTGAATCTAGCACTTAGGCATTGTAATGCCATTGGCTCACTCAATAATGTATTGAATGTGTTGAAACATGGTAAAGATAGCGATGTATCAATGTGCTGCTAGTGCCCCATTATAATTAATTGCTGTATAATTAATGTACACGGTGTCTCAAAAATCCTAATATATAGAGGGCTGAATCTGCAAGCACATCAGTTGTTCCTTTGTTAGTGGATGCTTGGGAAAAAAAACACTTCTTAGTTGATTTGCAGCACTTTCAGTATTTGTGTATGTATTAATTAGTTTGACAGGTGTGATGTGTTACCCATATATATATAATCACATTCAATGAGCCATTTGAGTTGTCAACTGAATAACCTAATGGCAATGATTTGGTTTATGCAATGCACACTGGTAAGAAAACATGGCCTTGTTGTAAACAAAACATATTGGGCTGTTCTTGGCTTTTAAAATGTACATTTATACAATCCCCTGTATATAAAACATTTGTACCAGCTGACCAGAAACAAATGCAAATTAGTAGAAAAAAAACAGGTAATTACAAAAAAATTTATGTGATATATTTAGCAAAATCAGTAGTACTCTTTAACCACAAACCACACAGTAATAGAGAACACACACACACACACACACACACACACACACACACACACACACACACACACGTTTGCTGTCACACATTGCCTTGCCTAAATTACCTACACTAAACAAACCTTGAGTTCAGTAGTGCTTACTATTAAACCACTGTAATGAGAATACATGGCACAAGATGGCAACCTACACATGCTCTTAGTTCCTCAAGCAAAAAGGTTAAGAATATTTACATTTATGGCTTTTGGCAAAACTAGATTAAGACTTGTGATTTAGTCAACTTTTGTGCTAATATACAGCAGTCATTTATATCTAATCTATCTAAACTCATCAAAATTAGACTTTCATTAAATAACATGAAGAAGAAATCTTGAGAAGACCCAGGTTCAAAACAGTACTCTTTTGGGTGACACTGAGGTAATTACAGTAAAGATTACAGTAATGGTTCCTATACTAAAGAATAAATGAATTCATTTATTTTAGGACTTGTATTACTAAAAGAAATATGACTCAAACTAAATGAATTTTGTTTCATTCAAAATGTTACTGTTGTCTACAATAAAACATTCTGAACTGCACTTTCCTCTTTATCCAACTCTGCTGCATGACAATAATTTTAACAAATATTTTAACATTTGCTCTGCATTGGGCTCTATCACACTATGGCATGGGTTATTTTCCACATTAAGTATGTATCAGCACACTATTTATTCCTCATTCACCATTTCCAAGCTTCAAATGATGGCAGAAAGAGATACGTCTTTTCCAGCACACCTTCCGGCTTTTTAAAAAGCTGTATTGAGAAATGCAAGGTCACGCTTCCCACATGATTGAGTAATATTTTTTTTTGCGTTTTTTGTCAAAGACTATTTCTTTGGGTTTTAGTCGCATATTTTTCTAAAATAATAAACATACAATTCACAGTGGTTTTTAATCATAAATCTGAAATTAAAAGAAACAAACAACAAAAAAGAATGCATATTAATGAAATACATTTGATCTGTATACCTCTTATAACTATAGACATTCTCACTAAGCAGCTTTACATAGATCAAAAGTTTTAAAGATTTTGAAGCAACACGGTCGAGAAATACTACAAGTGAGAATGAGGAAGAAACCTTTAAAGGTTCCACTTCAAAAACTCTTTCTGTCCTGGGTGATAACCAGAGGTGGCAAAAGCACACACATCCTTCACTTAAGTAGAAGTACAGATACTTATGTTTTAAAATACTCTGGTAAAATTTGAAGTACTAACTATACTTTTTTACTCAAATTGAAGTAAAGAAGTTTGGGCTCTGGACATGTACTTAAGTAAAAAGTAGCCATTATTACTACCTGTTTTAGTGTCACGCTGGTAACTAGACGTCACTTCATATTAATACTAGGGCTGTCAATCAATTAAAATATTTAATCGCGATTAACGGCGTGATTGTCATAAGTTAACTTGACATTAAACAAAAATTAATCGTACATTTTTATCTGTTCTAAAAGTACCTTAAATTAATCATTTTCAAGTTTTAATACTCTAATCAACCTGGGTATGAACAAGATGCTTTATTCAAATGTATGTTTATTATTAGTGAAACCAGACTCAACATAGAGCATGAAGACAAAATATTCTTGTAAATGTTTTAAAGTAATTATGCTGTTTTAAATGACATAAATCATCAGGACACCAAATGGAATCTTTGCAATGTTTCCACATGGACGGTTAATGAGGTAATACCGGAAAAACTGTACCTCTTCTGACTTTCATACGAATTACATAATCATACAATATTTGTTTATTAGACATTTCAAGCTTTTTATCAATATATTTATTATGTCTGTGAGGCAGGTATTCACTAAGATTCAGGGTGTTTTATTTATGTGTATGTGAAAAGAGATGACAGAGGCAGAGACGGCAGAGATCGCCACCTGTGTGTTTTCTTTATTTTACAAAAGCACAGCATTTGGCTGTTATTATGAGTGTATGCAAATAAAATTAGACCCTTTACAGATTCTAATGATGTATTGCTCTTATCTGTATGATCAAAAAAGACAGAGTCATTTAAGTTTGTTTCTGAGTCATGAGGAACAAAAATTCACAAAACGCACCGGCGCGTTTGTCGACCCCAGAGGGTTAATTGTGTGCATCATGCCAGATTTTGGTCCTGATTTGAGACTTGCCGCATCAGTAAAACCAATGTAATTTTAGTTTTTTCCATTTTTTAAAAATCTGAGTAAAGAAAGGACATCGTGAAAAAATGTGTGTAACATAAAGAATTTTAATTTCGCCTCTTTTATATGTATTTATTTACATTTTTAATAAAAATGGTCAAACAGAAATGCGCACTTTAATAAAATTAATGCAGTTAAAATGAATTTGCATTAACATGTTATTAACACATTAGTTTTGACACCTAATTAATATTTCCTCTTCTTCTTCTTCTTTCGTCTGCTCCCATTAGGGGTCGCCACAGCGGATCATTGGGCTCCATATGTCAGGCGGAAGAATGTGCCGGAAACCTAAGTGCAGTTAACGATGTTTAATAAAGAAACACAGGGCAAAAGCAGAAAACGGCAAACCAGAGCTACGCTCCAGGTTTAGCAAAACCTGGTGAATGCAATGAGCAGACAAAGTTCAGAGAACTAAACGGACTCCCGTTTAAACCAAACCAATATGTAGTGTAAGTAGCTTGGGTAGTCCAGCAATGTTCGTCAGCCTAAACTGTAGAACGGACAATGTACTTGGTGGGGAACGGAGGTTATATAGCCTGGAGGCTGATGAGCTTAAGGTGTAGATGATTAGTATGTAGGAGAGCTGCTTGGAATGATAGGTGGGTTATGTGAAGGTGTGGCTGGTGGATCCCTGACACCATACTACTCTGTCCTTTACATCTGCCTCTTTCAAACCAACTACCTGCATGTCTTCCTTCACCACATCCATAAACCTCCTCTTTGGACCCTGTTGGCTAACAACAGTCATTGGGCCTCGACCGATCCGATATGAAATTCTGATTTGTGATCCGCATATTTGATTTGCCACGTTTTACGCTGGATGCCCTTCCTAACGCAACCCCTCCCCAAGAGTGCACTAGCTTGTGCAACCATAATTTCTGGGTTGACAGCCCTAATTAACAAATTAATACAAAATTACAAATTGTGTTACCTAATGAATGTGTCCAGGCTGAAGCAAAGATGATGATTATGATGATGATGATCATCAGGTGATCAGGAATGTCTCTTCTCTTAGTCATGTTCACATCGCTGACTTCCTCTGCCTCATCCACATTAACCCCAAACTTCTTGTTGCCTATTGTTGCTTATTGTTTACTTTGTAATCTAGCCTCCATCTGTGGTGTGTGAGAGGAAATCAGTTGATGGGCTGAAAATGGTGGGCAGTGAGAAGAAAAAATATTGACATATCACCAAATAGATTAACACTAAACAAGCCTGTTTTGGAAATGTAAGAAGTAGAAAGTACAGATATTAGTTTAAACATTTAACGAGTAAAAGTAAGAAGTTGTCTGAAAAATAAATAGTGAAGTAAAGTACTGATACCAGAAAAATCTACTTAAGTACAGTAACGTATTTGTACTTCGTTGATGCTTGTTCCCATCTCTGGTGATAACTGATATTAAGTTTTATAAAGCATAAGAATATACAGATCTTGAAGAGCAACAGTTCTTAGAAGGTACAGGCCTATATCCTCAAAATGAGTTCATCTCCTAAAGTAAAGATACGTCTTGGGCATCATATGTTGTTAAAATGTGCAAATGTTTAGAGTAATAATTTCTTATCATTCATAGCAGCAGAAGATGATTCAGAAAAGTGCAGAAAGCACAAATCAGGAATAAAACACCAAGATGAATCAGATACCGTAGGTTCAGAGGGAAAGAGGAGCTGCGGCAGTAGAAGTGTGTGCTTTTCAACCATTCGATCTGCACCTTTATAGAGAAAGGTGATTTAACAAAATGCCAACTGTGAACCAACTATAATTCAACCTTAAAATTAGGATTAAAGATTAAACCCCATACACTGACAGGACAGCTCCACTATTTTCTGTAAATTGCATTATTTTAGGGAATGATAAAAAAAAAAAAATCTGTGCCATTCTATAAAACAAAATGTGCTCAAGAACCATGGGTTATGACCATTTAGTATTTTACAGGTCATTAAAAGTATTTTGGAATCACTGAGAAACGTTACTGGGAGTAATATGAACAAAATAATGGTAATATAAATAAATGTTCTGGTTCTCGTAGTGAACCCTGCTATTTCATTCTGGATTAAAGGACGATTAAGGCTTGTACTAAAAAACCTTTTAAAACACTCAGTACTGTTTGACTTTACAGTGACGGCCCTGCAGGGGTAATTACTTTAGTAAATTTGATCGAAAGGTATTGATTCTTTTTTTATACCACACACAGTATGGTTGAATTTTTTTATCTGAATGGTCTATCCTGTCTTAGACTATAGTTGGGGCTCTGAAATAAATTAAAGAATTCAAATTGCAATACTAATTCTAACACATTATTGTTTCTATAATAATCATACAAGGATGTGCCATGCACATAGTCTAATTCTAATATGTAACCTTTATGGCCATAAGCACTCTATTTCCCCATTGATTGATATATTTCCCCACTGTGGGACGAATGAAGTTATATCTTATCTTTATCGTGGGGCCTCCTTTGGGGCTTTAGCTCAGTCCTCCAGCCCTTCTACTGCTGCTGAGCATACTGCTCACATATACTGTACATACTACCAACATCTGATTTTGAGCTTGCTATTTTAGCCAGACGATGGTGAAACCCACTTCTAACCCAATCTAGCCAAATCCTAAGTTGCTACACAAAGCCAAATCATTCCTCAGCTTCCACATTTGCCAACATCTGAAGACTACTAGATCATGACTTTCACTGATATTTAAAAGTGCTTTAGCATTTTTCAGCATTAGCTTCTAGGCTAGCTAGTTTCTAAGCTTAGCTCAGTGCAGCTGTCAAGCTATGCTGAGGTTCCAGGAAGTCAAGATCTATGTTTTAATGGGGTCTGCACCAACCATCTTAGAGTAGGAATCTTTAAGCTGGACATATTATGTACAGCAAACTGATTTAGAAATTGATCTGGAATTGAAATAGAAGTAGACTGAAAAAAGTAAGGAAAAAAGTAATTAGAATCTGTTCTAGTCATGTAGATTACTTTGTGGCAAAAGTGGCTTAATTGAAAAAAATAAAATAAAATAAAAACATGCATGCTTAAAGGAAACTTGCATCCTTCTTTAGAGTCCTATAGCCAAGGAGTTCATTTTTTTATCCTGCTCCACAAGGAGTGCAGGAATGCATCTACTGGCTGCATCTGGAAGACATTTCCAGTCTGAGAGTAAACCAACAGTTAACTGTGGCTTTAACAACATCATAAACAAATTAGCCTCTTCCATCTCATATACACTGATGAAAGGCCCAAAAAGGTTTCACTGGAGAAAGTGTGATCATTAGATGCACATTGCCCAAGCACTGAATGCAGATTCACTGTAATGCAAATAGCCAATTTAATACCGCTTGCATTATAGTGCTTACTGCATATAGAAGGTGTGTCTCTGCCAATCTGGTTTATGTACAGAAAGTGTTGTTGGCACAGTTCACACTGCTGGGCACAAGTTAACTAACTTTGTGCAACTTATTCTATGCTCTCTTTGGGCCTGTGGCAAAAAAAAAAACCCTGGTGAATAGATCACAGGTTTCAGGAACTAGACACAGCCAATTGAATCAGCCATATGGCACCTTTAAAATCCACAGCCAAGATTGTTGGGTAGAAACCCCCAACCTACCCCCACCCACTAATGTGTTCTATTGGGTCCATTCATTAAGAACTGTGGTTGCTGGCAAGAAACTTTACAGCCAAAAACATTGTTCACTAGACAGAGACTTCAGAAGACCAGTGGCTTCTGATAGCACATGGGTGTAAGCTTAATTTCTTTTGTTAATAGATATCTATGTATACTTTTAAATATATTAAATATACTGTATATACACATACACTGTCTTCTTCAGAAGAATTTAAATGTCAAGGCTAATTCTTGTGTTTTTGCTATACACTGCAGACATTTGAGTTTGAGATAAAAGGATAAATATGAATAAATATATTGTTTTCTAACTCTTTCATCTAGATGTTTTAATCAACTTATGACACCTTTGCTGGAAGACCACCACACAAATCCTTGAGATGGGCAAACATATTGGGACAAACATTCTTAAATTAAACATGTTTGTGCAGTTATATAACCATGATTTACTGCTTTTACACATGATGAAAACAGATCTGTTTGCCAATTGGACAGAATGATTAGGCATTTTCGCTCAGGTTATCTGCATCTGTAGATTTTAATCCTTTAAGTGCAGAGCACTGTGTAGGATTGTGACATGGCCATGTATGGCTCTGGGATTCAAGAACCTTTACTACATGTACTTCTTGAGCCAATGCACTGCCTAGATCCTAAAGTACTCAGCCTAATATAGATCTGGCTAGACAACGGAAAGTCCTTATCTATTACACTGCAGATATTGACTAAGCTGTGCTTGGTGTCTTATTGAGCCCTTCTAAAAAGGAACAAGGTACATTTCTCCACAACACTTCTCCAAAGAGGATCTCCTTATGACTTTCCAATAGGAATTCATCCATTAGCCAGTAATTCCAGCAAAAAGAGTGACCTTATGGCTGGCCTCACAGTATACATTGAACAGAAACCCTTGTAAAAAAAAAAAAAAGATAATAGAATTGTAAAGTGATAGAAATGTCTTAAAAAATAAAGTACAGGATGATTTCATTATGTGTTAGCCAATACAATTTAACTCATAACAGTATTGGAAATAAATACCAGTTTACATGATATCAGTGAAAAAAACCCATTTTATTATTTTTTTCATATGCTTATGTTGTGATTTAAAATATGCATGACATACTTTTGGAGATCTATGTTTTTACATTCACATTTATACATAATTTATCACAAGTAAGACCCAATGAATTTAAACTATAAGTTTAATATATAAAGGAGTTGAGAGTAATTTAAATATTACAAGACTTGCCATTTTTTAAATCGGTGTATAAATAAACACAAGACAAATACAATCAGTTATATATAAATGATATATTTATGTTAAAATATGTCACTGTATAGTGTGTGCTGTATTTGCTGAGTGTTTTTTTCTTGGACTCCACCCTTTTTTTTGTACTGTTGCAAAAACAGTAGTTGTGTCTAAAGGGTTGGAAAGTAAGTCTGTGCATGCTGTGTGCCACGTTGCCTACCAAACTGTAAACAAAACCATCTGAAATGGGGGAAAGAAAATGAAATGTTTACTACATATGTGCACATAATGATTTGATTTGACAAGTAAAAAGCTCTCAGGAAGTTTGTTTGCTATTGCTGCAAATATAACATTAAAAAAACAAAAGAACTACCTTCTTAATATGAAACATATGGACATACAACAATGTCACCGTTTATTCTGTATCCTGAAAATCTAAATTCAAATAGTTGTTAATCATTTATATAAATATATTATGACTAGGTTATGTAATTACATTGAAAAGCTGCTTTGCATAGATGTGAAGGCTGCATTACCCTTGTGTTTTATAGTTGATTCTAATAGTTGGAATGATTTTTTGGTGTCTTAGTTTCCATATATTTTATATGTCCTTAGGGGGTCTTTGCAGTCTGTATCCCTGTGGAGAGCCGCCTCATTATTACGGAGATTAAAGTGCCAGGGTAAATCTCACACACCTGCAACTAATTGTAACCCAGTGTGAATGCCTGTATATTCAGTAGGAAATACATTCAGTGTGGTAAAATGCTCTAACTTTGATCTTTGTGTTGCACATAAAATGTGTCTCATTCAGTAGAATTCCCTCCTGTTTTTCCAACGTGGAAAGCCGTTAAGACAATTGAACATGCTGGCTTACTGCACGTGATGTACTGCACGTAATAGTTGATCCCAAAAGTTTTTTTTTCAAATAGGTATAAGATGGCTTATATACTGTAGGTATAAGCCAGTCATATAATCAATTTCTATCAGTCTTTCTGCTGTGTGGTGCCATGAGGATATAGATAGCGGGCAACCTTGCAAAATGCCAAAAGAATACATATTTGCTAGGAGCAGATAATGCTGCTCTGAATCTGAATCTGGTACTCTGAACAATTCCATGTAGGGATGTATAGAAAAATTCTCACAAAGAGAATAAATAAGAACAATAAGTACTAATTACATAAAAAAATTAAAAGATGCAAAACAATTACAACATCTTGAATCAAAGAACATCGTATTCGTTCTTTATTACCACATTATCTGTGTAAAGCTGTTTTAAAGCAATATTCATTGTTAAAAGCGCTATACAAACAAAAATGAATTGAATGACATTTTATTGAGACTCTACCTTCTTTTTGAATGTGTTTACATGTGCCTTTCACAGCTGCTCCAGGAACACCCTCCTCTTGTAATGTTTATCAAGCACTTAGGTGTGGTTGATGTTTTTTTCACTATTACAAAGGCATTGTATGTAGATACATTATGATGTCTTCCTTAATGTTCTCATGATCACCAATCTTGGTCATTCTGTGCACTGTTCTAGGGAGGACAACATTCTTGTTCCTCTTTGGAAGGTAAGATACTAGGGTGATGGTGGGGCTGAAGACCTCTCTCCCTGCTCCGAAAAGACTTCAGGCTTGTTTGTTCTGCCAACCATAATTATCTTCTTCAGGAGCTGATTGCTAAGAGGTGAAGAAATTGTTCCCCCCTCAGTCATTATGCTCCCTCAGTCCACTTGCTACACCAAGCACAACCCAAATACTATGACTCTCCTCCAGTAGTTGGCTTCCCTGTACAAACTAGTTATTTCCAAATGTATCTGGTATTTCAATCACAGGCCACCTGTATACTGATGCCATACTTTAATGGCTTGCAGGATATATACAGCCCAAAAGGAGAGCAACTGTTTGACAAAAGAAATCTGATCATTAGTATCATGCATAACTATACCCAGATTGATGAACAGCAATGCTTCCCTAAGATCATTGATGATGTATTTCCTCCCTGGCTTTGTGTTAACTCACACCTGGATGCTTCAGTCCAACAAAACGCTAAAATTTGGGTTTTATATAGGTATTCACACTTACTGATAATCAGTTAAACAAGGGCATTTAATTAGCAGTTCCACGTTTTTACTATTTCAGCTTAATTTTTGTAAAAGTGACATGGTGTTATTGTTCATCTGAGGTGGTATTTATCTAAGACCTAATGAGGGCAAGATGATGATGATAATGATGATGATGATTATTATTATTATCATTATTATTGTTATCAATACTATGATGTCCTGATTTGTAAATTCATATAAATACATACATACATACATACATACACTTTCTTTTTTCACACACCTGTGTGTGTGTGTGTGTGTGTGTGTGTGTGTGTGTGTGTGTGTGTATGTGTGTGTGTGTGTGTGTGTGTGTGTGTGTGTGTGTGTATAGATAGAAAGATAGATAGATAGATAGATAGATAGATAGATAGATAGATAGATAGATAGATAGATAGATAGATAGATAGATAGATAGATAGATAGATAGATAGATAGTTTCATAGTTTATCTTGTATTATTTTACAAAATGAAAGCTAAATGAGCAGAAGAGAAATCCAAATTATTTGGTGGGACCACCCTTTGTCTGCAAAACAGCTTCAATCCCTATAAATACAATTGCACACAGTTTTTGAAGGAACTTTCAGGTAGATTGATCCAAACGTCTTGGTAAACTATCTACAGATCTTCTGTGTATGTTGGCTTCCTCAAATCCTCTTTCTGGTGTTGAACCATCACTTCCAGGACTTCTTCTCTACACTAAAGACAGTTCTTAATGAACTTGGCTGCATATTTTGGGTCATTGTCCTTTTGCAGTATGAATTTGGGGCCAATCAGATGCCTTCCTGACAGAAGTGCACAATAGATTAGTATTGATCTGTATTTCTAAGCATTGAGGACAGCATAAATCCTGAACAAATCTCCAACTGATTCCTGCTACAGCCATTGACATCGACATGTTTCTTTTGTTTGCTCAGTTAGATTTTGGACATTGAAAAAGTAAGCAATTATATATATATATATATATATATATATATATATATATATATATATATATATATATATATATATATATATATATATATATATATATATGTGTGTGTGTGTGTGTGTGTGTGTGTGTGTGTGTGTGTGTGTGTGTGTGTGTGTGTGTGTGTGAGTCCTGTGAAAATGTTGCATGTATGCCTGCATCATCTTATCATTTAAAAAATGTCAGTGGTTTGACTGGTTTGCGTCCTTCACACTGCAATCAACTTAAACAGCCAGTATGTATTTCTTACTGTAAATGCACAAGTCATCTAAAAACCATTAATCAATATTAACTGTACCACAAAAAAAATGAATATATGTCAAATTGTGAAACACCTTCAAAAATGATATTGCCATTTCAATTACTGGCCACTTGATTCCCACGAAAGTGAAAGAGTCCCAATAAACCATCTGGTAAAATAATTCTTAATTTAATTTTAATAGAGGGGGAACAGTCACTGAGGGCCTTGCTGCAAGTTGGCAGCTGTAAAGCAAGTCAGTTGTAGCAGAAAGGTCTTAACAAAACATATGTTTGGCATTTAGGGGCTATTTCATGCAGTGTTTGCTTCTGCAGGATTGGTAGCAAGTTGACATTGCGCAAAGTACCTAAAGTCCCAAAATAAATTAAAACCTGCTGAGTGCATAATGTTTTTCCTCAACAAAATGTAATTTCCTGTGGAGTGTTGATAAGGAGAAAATAAGCTGTTCACCACAATAGCAGGTAAGCCTTATAAGTTCACGATGTCTACTGGTCATTACTAAAAGTTTGGAAATGAAAATTTCAAAATAGCAATATTATTAAATAATGACATGAGAAATTATATCTCTTTTGACATTAAAATAATACAATCCGGATCATGAAGGTTAACTTTAAATTAATAAAAATGCTTTGTAAATTATATATTCATATTCATATTTCTTCTGTGTTTGTTATTGACATCTTGAATGTATAAAGAAATTACATGTTTTGTGCCACATTTAGTTTTCTGTAGGCTTGTTCAGTGTAAAGGGTAGCGCACACAAAAGTTCAACGATAAGTAAAAGCTGCAGTGTAATCATAATTTGATCATTTCATTTGGTTTATATATGATTTACATGTTCAGATATTGGTTTTAGTAGGCGATATTTTAGTATAATAAATGCATTCAATGACAAGTTCTTTTCCTTAGCCAAATAATTTGATGTAGAATGATAATAATTTAGTGTGGTAAATGGTGATCATATACATTGATCAGCCATAACATTATAATTTTCTAATTTTATCTGTAAAGGGTTTGAATATAGGCAGCAAGTCAGTGCTCAATGTTATTTTGTTAAAAACAGGAATAATAGGCCAAAAGGGCCAAATGTGATTGCTAGAAAGATGAAAATGGAAAGAAATGTGCTTTATTCTTGTCACATGTACTTTACAGCACAGTGAATTTTTTTCACATATCCCATCAATGTTCAGCCAATATATAGCATTCCTGGAGCATTTAGGGTTAAGGACCTGCTCAGGAGCCCTAAGGGTGACATCTTGGCAGTATCAATGCTTAACCGCCAACCTTCCGATCAGTAACCCAAAGCCTTAAACACTCAGTTACCACATCCCCATACTAGATAAATAGGTTAGAGCATCTTCAAAACAGTAGGTATGCTGTTCCTGATATGCAGTGATTAGTACCTACCAACCGGTGAACCAGAAACCCAAAGCACACTGATGTGCATGGAGAGGAAACACTAGCCTGCTTGGCCAGATCCCAAAAAGCATTATTGGACCAAAAATCGTGGAACAATGTTAAGATTGTTGATGATAAAAGGTGCCAGAACACACATTGCATCGCAGCTTCCTGCATATGAAACTGCATAGCTGCACAATCAGAGGATCTTCTGCTATCATCTTGGTGCCAGGTAACACAGAATGCCTTCAGAGGTCTTGTAGAATCCAATGCTCGACAGGTCAGAGCTGTTTTGCCATAAGGGATTCCTGTATAATATTAGGAACGTGGTTTTCATGTTAAGGCTGATGTATGCATTTAGTTAAAATGACTGCAAATGTGATCACCAACACTGGCCACCTGACAAAAACTTTGTCAGTGTCAAAGTATTCTTTATGATTATGGATTTGTATAAGATACACAGTAAAATAACCCTTAATTAAAAAAGTGTTGTTTTTTTATGCCAGAAAAGCGAAGCACTGTACATGTTAATTCAAGGCTAGTTGGTTTAATGTGCACTAATGACAAGAAATAGGCAAACCCTTTACAGCATAACACACCTACAGATCACCTTTCTATTTGATTACAGTATTCTGAATGTGGGTGGAGTAGAGCGTTTGAAAAACACGCATTATCCACCCTCACACTGTCAGCTTCTTCCTGCTCATGCAACATCTGCATATGACCACTGTGCTTTGCAACCATCAAAAAAACTAAAAATCCAAAACTTATCCCTCACAGGTTCTCAGAAAGAAAGGTGCACTAGTCTCAAAAAAGTAAGGCTTTCATTTATACCAATGCGCCGCCTAAAAAGATACGAGTTCTTTTTCTATTTGTGCGCGCTTGCCTTTATTTTAAGCGCCCAGCAAGTAAGACGTTTGTGAAGACCCATTTTTTTGCGCAGAAAATATGAGGATCGTCGTTTTTAGATTTGTCGCACTTTTGTTATGTGGCTTATTGGGTTGCGTTGTGCGCGCTTTACGCACTGAGGCGCGCTCTGGGTCTGTGGAGGCAGCACGCGCTCCGCCGGCAGGTGCCTCGCGACTGGCGATACGATGGACCGCTAACGGGCGCGTGTATAACCTCCTGAGCCGCGGTTCTGAATATCTCCCGTCGCGCAGTCGTGGGACTGTGGACGCGAACAGACCCACGCTGGTGATCCGAGAGTCGGACAAGACCGCGCCGATTGTCGCAGGAGCGCACGCGAAGTCCGGATCGGAACCGGCGCACGCTCAAGCAGCGCAAACCGGCAACGGAGATGAGATGATGGCAGACAGTCCGTACGACCCTTACAAGTCCATTCGCAACGAGCTCTATAACCCGTATTACAACTATTACGACTCTTACTACCATCCCAGACAGAGGAACAGAGCTAGACACGGCTATGGGACGAGATTTTATCAGTATGGTAAGAGAAGATTACTTTCACGTGTAAATAAAAAAATAAATAAAAATAAAAAACGCGCTAACAATGCAACTATCCACAGGTCTTCCAGATCTGATTCCAGACGCGTATTATGTAGAAACTTCCACTTATATACAGAGAGTGCCAATGTACAACCTTAAATGCGCAGCTGAGGAACACTGCTTGACAAGGTTGGAACTGTTTTAATCTACCATGCTGGTCAAAAAAGTATTTATTTAATAATAAATTAACAATAAAAACTACTACTTATAATAATAATAATAATAATAATTATAATAATGATAATAATAATAATAATAATAATGTGCATGTGGTAATCTGTGTGTTTTTGCAATTTCTTAAGTATTTTATTTGTCATTAGTCCTATGTCGTACAGTTTGTAGCTTACTGTATTACTGTATGCACCGACAGCTCAGCTGCGCATGCGCGGGACTACGACACCCGTGTCCTACTCAGGTTTCCCCAGCGTGTGAAGAACCAGGGGACTGCTGACTTCCTTCCCAGCAGACCACAACACGCATGGGAATGGCACAGCTGCCACCAGTGAGTAACTCCCCAGTTGAAGGCCAGGTACAAAAAAGCCATAGTTACATCAACTAAATACTAGATCAAAATAATACACACAATACTGTGTATAATTTTGACATTGTATTTAGGGTACTACTAGTATTCAAAATCAATTGCACTACTTCAGATATCATATGCATTTGAATAAAATTGCTGTGGCATGTTAGGTTAGGTTTGGCTCACTTCAATCAAATGAAAGTACAGTGCAGGACACATTTAAAACAGCCATGGTGCAGGCCTCTTCTTCTGATTGTGCTACATAATTTTTACAGAAACATGTACAGATCTTTCGTTTTTGTTTTATGCATGATATTAATTTGCCTTTTGTATTGTATGCAAATTAACCTGATGGTAATAGGCATACAGTATACACTGAAAACCCTAATAAGTTCAATGAACTCAACCTATTGAGCAAACTCGTTCTCTCAACTGAATTGAGTAATGGATTTTCCAAAACTTGTATATTTATGTTCACTTAACTTGCTGCTCTACACTTTACTTAAATTGTTGAGTTAATTGGTGTTTTATAAATTGCACTTAAATATGTAAGTAAGTGAACTTAATAGTTTAAGTTAACTTCAATAATAAACTAAAATTGAAAATTATATATTAAATTGACTAAGCTCTTACTACTTTTGACTGCTAAAGATTTATGCTATCATAAATAAAACATACTGAACAGCATATTGAATGTATTTATTGCGCAAAATCAAACAATATTAAATAAATAACAATAAATCGTATATATAGAATTATTTGCAAACCTTCTTGATCTTTTGCTTCCACTGCAAAAAAAGTTTTTCTTTCCCTTTTATCCAGACACTACCACAGCATGGATGAGTTCTGTCATTATGATCTCCTGGATGCTTCCACCCAGAACAAAGTAGCTGAAGGCCACAAAGCCAGTTTCTGTTTAGAAGATACCTCCTGTGATCCTGGATATCATAGGCACTATGCCTGCACATCACACACTCAGGTGTGTAATTTCCCTAGTATTTTTTTCATTCAATATCACACATTGTAGCAGTTGCTCTTTGAACCTGTTGGATGAATTCCCATGATCTTTTCTCAATACAAAACACAACAAAGTATTATCTGAAGTGTTGTCATATTATATTATACATTTTGTCTAATGCAACGTTATCTGTTGATGTTATAGGGCCTGAGCCCAGGATGTTATGACACCTACAATGCCGATATTGACTGCCAGTGGATTGACATTACTGATGTCAAACCCGGAAAGTACATTCTCAAGGTTCGATTTCAAACGCATTGATTATAAAGTAATATGTGTGCTCTGACAGTGTGTGTCTGATGCAATTTATCCAATTGTGTTGCAGGTAACTGTGAATCCAACCTACCAGGTTCCAGAGTCAGACATTACTAATAACATAATGCGCTGTGACATTCAGTATACAGGCAATTACGTCCATACATCTGGGTGTAGGATATCTCAGTAAGTCACTAAAGTATTATTCTTTATTTCCTTTGGTATTTTATCAAATGGCAATGTTATTAAATGATAAATGCGTATGATTGTGTGTCTCCTGGGAAAACCTTTCAGATGGTTGCATTTAGACAGTTTCTACTACTATTGCAGATTTGAAAGAAGGAAACACTTTCTTTTCTTATATAAAAGAGTCAGAAGTAAAGCTATAGCATTATAAAGTCTACCAAACACAACAATTGAAAATGGAGAGAATAGCATATAAAGATTATATTCCAAATATGAGACATTAGCATCTATTGGTCTTATGCAGGGGTGTTGCCTGACAAAGTAATTAAATAGTTTAGATGGTGGCATTGACAGTAAATTGGAGTCAAGAGTCAAGCCTTTGTCAATTTTGTTTTGTTGATAAAGTAAATTTCACAATTAACATTAACTTTATACTAGATATTTACTTTAACCAAAACAACTCTATGCTAGGTATACTTCAATATGATTTAGCTAGCTAACAAATTAATCCCTGTAATAATGGAGCTTCATCCACCTGGATAGCAAGCAGGGTAGGTCTGATTTCTCTAGTGATTACGTCAATGTCAACAAACTCAACTCAATTATGACTATAATTATCAAAAATTAAATAGCATCATGTGTTGCTTCTCTTTGTGCTTCATCTCTTTGTGGTGTCTGCATGTGGAAACCTGGGGCAACTAACAACTTGTGTAGCTGTAATGAACCTGTTCATAATGTGTTGTTATAATAAGTAGGTGATGAATAGTACTATTTCAGTGGTCTTTTTAAACATTGTTTAGCTACTCAAACATGGGAATCTGTGGACCATTTAATAATGGTATACTAAAGGTTGATGAAAACTTAATGAACAGTAAATAGGCAGCTACATTTTTCACACTTGGTTTAATTCTAATGCCTGGTGGAGTTGATAATGGCTGCTAATGAGGACACAATTATCAGTCACAGGGGTGTACAGGATTGTTTTAGACCCTCTGCTGGGGCTTCTGTGCTTGTTCCATATGTTCTCTGACAATTGGGATGATGCAGTGACTGTAGCTTTGTAGTTGCATATATTCAGCGGTGAGGAAAAGGTGAGGGTAGTTTTTCCGAAATCTCCAAAGTCTTAAAAGTCTCCCGGGCTGCATTACCAAATCCCAGAAACACAGCCAAATAGGGATACGTGTAAAGTTTCTCTAATCATTCTACATACACGGTTGGGGTTTGTGTATTGAAAGATTGATGCTATTGTTACTTATCTCATTGGCTTTAAGATGCTCCTACTAATGCTTGGTTATTTGTAAGCATAGAAGCATGAAAGGGTATATTATGAGATGAGCATACTCGAAAGTATTGTTCTATGAGTTCTGGCTGAAATAAATAAATTGTAATCTAGCAAATTATTATTTGAGTACAGTTGCAGTTTGTGCAGTTTTGTACAGTACAGTGTAGGTTTGTATGCATTTTTTGAATAATTATGCATTGCTTCGAGTGAGGATTAATCTGCCTACTCACGCCATCCATTTTGTCTGGTTTTTTTTTTTTAACCAAACTACTTATGCACACACAAACACACACCCTGTCACAATCCCAACCTTTGAACTTGTTCAAAATATGCAACTATAGTGTTTAAAGAGAGAGCATTTACTACACCTGTGAATTCACTACATTGATGCTGGCAGAGACTAGACAGAATAATGTGAACAGCATGTTGTTTGTTCCTCAAAATAATTTTAATTTATGGTTTATGTAAAATTATTTTCTATGTTCCTTATTGGGCATAATCTCAGTTAATTAGTGCAAATGCTGTAGTCACTGTAGTCACTGAGTCAGAAGACACCCCTGGTCTTATGTCTGTTGCATTATGGCGAATAGCAATCCAAAAGAGAGATCATAGCCTGAAGATTACTGTGTAAGGGATTTACATATAGCTAGCAAACTTTTGACAGCTTTATGTGGAGTGATTGTTTTTACCATTACTGACATGTTTTCCCAGATGCCACACAATTTAAGTGAATAATTGTTTAATTACTTGCATATACTTTTTTTTTTAGATACTGATCGCGGAGAGTTGCCATCAAACCAAAAATGTTGGTGATTAAAAACACCTCATCCACCGCAAGCACAAGCACAGATGCCTGATGGGGAATTTAAAGGATCAAATGTTGCATAGCAGTGATGATTATATTTGTCATTTTAAGACAATTTGTTATTTATAATTAAAAAGTTAAATTACAGTAACAGTACAGTATCTTAAAAGATCTAAACATTTATAACATTTTATACCTTTATACCATTTTATATATAACTCTTAACATTTATTTGGCAGATGTAACATAAAATGACATAAAATAAGAAAATTCAAATGACATTATAGTGAATCCGTAAGAAAAATAAAGAATTCAGTAAGAATAGATTTTTCTTTGACCTAAGGTCATATAATATTATTTTTTTGTTGCAGATAAAAGTTTATAATGCGGGAACATCTTATTTGTGATACTGTGCTATATATCACAACAAATTATGCTGTCAAATGTCTCATAACTTTTTTTTGTAATATAGTATTTTAAATCATAATTAATAACCATTAGTACAATATTAGTACAATAACGAAATTGTAATTCATCATTGATTTTTTATTATTGCATTATGTAATCAAGTATGTATGTATGTATATCACCATTATTATCTTTTGAGATGTTAGGGATACGTTACTAGTTATTTAAATTAAATTTAATTAGATTTAATAATATCTACTTAGTAACTATTTATTTGCTGGTATTTTGCAGAGAAACGATATGGGTTATGACTTTTTTAATGCAAATTTTAATTTGAATGAACTAAATATTAAATCTGAATGTTGTCATATTAAGCGAATTTATAATGCAGATAATTATTTTAACATGGTTTTCCTTTGTTTTGGACTTGAATTAAATTTTAATTTAAAATGGGGTTAATGCAAATGCTTTAATGCTTTAATTCAATAGTGTCGATAATTGTATTGTGTAAATGATAGGCTTTACAGGGCTTTTTTTTTTTTTTTTTATATATATATACATTTCATGTTTCAGGAAACCAAAGGTAACAAAATATTTAAAAAAAAATTTTATCACTGCATATTTCACAAAGGCAGTCAACAGATTATATTAATATTCAATCATAGCAGTTGGATATATGCCCAGAACTTGGATCAGATCTTATTACATATTAGTAAATAAAAAAAAGTTTAGGTTTATTTCTATATGCCTTGCCATTTTACACAATAGCACCCGACACATATAGCTTTATCAATAAAGTAGCATCCAATTGTACATATTTATCTTTATTATTTTTCAGTAGTAATAAGCATACAGCAGTAATAGCATATCTTACTTGTATCTAATGCTTATCTGTCTTGTAGACACTGAGATATATGTATATTTATATTAATTTAATCTTTCTTTTATCTTCTTGCATGCATTCAATGTTATCTGCTTTATATGCAACGTTAAAGTGAAAATAAAACGGTCATGGTGTAACTATAAGCATTTACACTAAGAGGTTGGTGCAAGATTCTTTTTATGTTTCAAACTTTATGCCAAAAGTTGACATTGTACAATTTTTTTAAATCATTATTGCTTAGGAAGCTATTTTGTCTGTAGAGAGGTGGTGATGTATAGTTTAGAAGCTGACCAAAGTATTTGAATTATACACCAATCAACCATACCTGACAAGCAAAGTTCTTGAAGTTGATGTATTAGAAGCATGAAAAATAAATAATAAAAAAAATATAAGAATCTGAGTAACACAAAAACAGCATGTCATTGGTGCGAAAAGAACAGTGATGCATGTGGGAAAAGGAGGCAGGAAGGCACTGTGATGTCCAGGGCAATGTTCTTCTAGAAAACCACAGGTCCTGGAAATTAATTGGATATTATTTTCTCATGTATCCTATACCTATACATTGATGCAGACCAAGCAGACCGTTTTCAGTAGGATAATGTTTTTTGGCACACTGAAAAATAACAATGAGTTCAAGGTGTTAATGTGGCCTTCAAATTCTCAAACCAGTCAAGAATCTGTGGTATGTTCAACAAAACAGAAGTATAAAAATCTCTACCTCACTGTTGATATTACTGGTTTTAACAAGTATATCATAATTAATATTTGTAAAATTTTAAGCATTGGAATAACTGAATAGTACATTGGGGCAAAAAGTATTTAGTCAGCCACCAATTGTGCAAGTTCTCCCACTTAAAAAGATGAAAGAGGCCTGTAATTTTAATCATTTAATCATAGGTACACCTCAACTATGAGAGACAAAATGAAAAAAAAAATCCAGTATACCACATTGTCTGAATTTTAAAGAATTTATTTGCAAATTATGGTGGAAAATAAGTATTTGGTCAATAACAAAAGTTCATCTCAATACTGTGTTATATACCCTTTGTTGGCAATGACAATTTCTATGGGGTTGAGATCTGGAGACTGGCTAGGCCACTCGGGGACCTTGAATTGCTTCTTACAAGGCCACTCCTTCGTTGCCCAGGCGGTGTGTTTGGGATCATTGTCATTCTGAAAGAACCAGCCACGTTTCATCTTCAATGCCCTTGCTGATGGAAGGAGGTTTTCACTCAAAATCTCACGATACATGGCCCCATTCATTCTTTCCTTTACACGGATCAGTCGTCCTGGTCCCTTTGTAGAAAACAACCCCAAAGCATGATGTTTCCACCCCCATGCTTCACAGTAGGTATGGTGTTCTTTGAATGCAACTCAGCATTCTTTCTCCTTCAAACACGACAAGTTGAGTTTTTACCAAGAAGTTCTATTTTTTGAATTCTTCAATGATAACAAGTGACATCAGTAAAGCTGATTCCTTAGCTTTCCTGTAGTTTGTCAAAGTATACTTGAGCATTTGTTAGAATAGCTCTTGGTAGTTGTGATTGTTTTTTAACACAAAGAAAATAATTTACATCTAAAAATCCACCAACATTTTTCTTTTCGTGATGCACTATGCATCATAAATAATGCCATAAGGAGGTCTGCAAGCCAAGGTGATAATGTCCACACAATGGGCCAGTCTTTATCCAAATAGGATAACATCACTAACAGTTTAAGTGATGATGGCAGCACTGATACCAGTCCAAACATTAATGAAAGATTTGTACTAATCATTAACATGATTAACAAAAATGAGGTTATAACTCAGGTTTTCAATATACAGTATTCTTCAAGGACACTATGTACGTATCTGGCTATTAACTTACATAAGTCAAGGCATGAAGTTCTGTGCTTTGCTGAAGTGTTTGCTTTAAATAGCATTTTGAGGACTCATTCCAGTTCAGCATCCTGCATTATAAAAGAGGCTCTGTAAGGAACTCCATTACAAGAGTGAGATCAAGCGTTGAACTTGAAGGCAAACAGCAATGCACCTTCCAAGTTTCTAAAATATGCTGCAATGGCTGCCACATATGACTTGAATATAGACTGTGCATGTTAGAAAGCTATAACTGAATCCAGATAATATGGTACACATTTTTGAAGAATCAACCGAGCAAATACGGGAACTATTGTTGAACTACTGTTGTATTTAGCACTGAAGATTAAACTGCTGATTTGCAGTGCCTGTAATTGTGAAGGGCCGAATTCACAAATTGGCCAATGATGGCAAATCTTTTTTTTTCCCCCATTTTGGACAGATCTTGTCATGGATTAAGCCAGGCACTTGTCGGAGATGTAATAGAAACTAGAGCCTCGTGGGCAACAAGCAGGTCTCTATGGTCTGAGTACTGTAAATTCTGTAAAATGTGAACACAGAAATGTGTACAGAAGATAATAAGCCAGTTTGCACAGATTCACATCAGTGGACTTTCGAGCTCTACCGGGAAGTTGGTAATGCTCTTACTGAGATGACCCACTTTAGAATTGTGCTTAATAGTACAGACCCAAGAGGACTGCTTTTGCAGCTGTGGTTAACAATCCTAGCATCCTTAGCCGAAGCTGGTAGTGCACATAGTGAATTGGTCATAGCAATGATATCTTTACACAATGGGGTGGCTAGCATTCATCTGTGATGTAAGGGGGACACCTAAGTGTAAGATGGGAACAGAGAAAATTGCACTGTGCAAAAGATTTACCTAATGCATAACCCTGTTCTATACAGACATGAACAATACAATGAAAGAGCAACAACCACAATGGCAACAACAATCAAGACACCAGGCCATTCAGCTTTGATTGGACCTGAGCCAAGAAATTGGGACAGATAATAATCAAAACCTATTTTGTTATATATAAAAAAAAAAAAAACACAAAATTGATCGACATTCATAATTTCTTTTAAATTATTGTGTTATTGGTGTGATGCTCAGTTGAGTGCCACATGTGTAATTGCTCAGTTCTTCTCAAAGGCTCAAGGACCTTACAGACTATGTTTGGTGTCATATGCTTTGCAAAATTTTGCTTTAAAGTTTGGTGTTAGTTCTTCGAATGCACAAGACTACACTTTCATGATCTAGACATTTTATCTACATGTCTCCAATGTGCCATCTGGCAGGGTATAACTCAAATTCCACACCAGGACGTTCCTTTAAACAATAGCCAATCAACAGCCCTGGATGTGGAGAGGCAGGGACACTGACCCATCTCTTTATTCATCAGTATAGATCCCAGACAATCCCAAACATTTGTAAGTTAATCATTGGATTTCCATCCACATGGACCTCTTATTATCATATACAGAGTCATGTTTTTGAGTCTAACTGACTGACCCTGGCTTAATCCGAAAAATCCTATCGCTGTGAGACGTAAGCTCATAAGATCTGGAAGGGCCTTCGGGGCAATCTCCACTAAAGAATCACACATGCTGAGTCATTAGACTCTTTCCCAATGTCTATAAAAGCTGACTCAACTAAACCAGCTTCTGGACCGGCTTAAATTGTTCCAGACAATGTTATAAGTCTCCATGCATGATCCCCAAAAGCATACTCTATGCCTCAGTTGGACATTCAGCAATACACTGACGTAACTGATGAATAAACTGAAGTCATCTAAAGGATCAGATCCACTCTTTCACTATTACACATAATTAGATCCAAACAAGTGTCTATACTCACTATATTTGCCTGATATTAAGCTTAATTTCACCATTATAATCACCATTTATATGTTATTATAAATGTACAAGGGTTACAAAGCTGAACATCGACCACAGGATCACACTTCATCAGCTCGCCTTCATTTAAATGTACAGTGCTGTGTGTATAAACCCTAAATATTTCTTTTCGAAAGCTGCGCTCTCTACGTCATCCACTAGGGTGCAGTATTGTAAACCTGCCCTTTCACATAGATAGGTTTTGCTTTTATAATTTGTTAACAATTTACATTATAAATACTTAAATGCTGACTAACCTTGATTTACCTAGTAAATTCTGCATTATGAATAAACTTATAAATTATGCATTACGCATGAAATGTAATTATTTGTAATAAATACAAACGTTATATATATTTATATACATTGCATGCTTTGGGTCACTGCAAAAATTGTGCTTAATTTTTTAAATATAACTATACTTATAGGCATTTATTTGGATGTAAAGATGTTATAGTCCGTAAGATCAGTATGAAAAACCGTTCACAGATATTTTACATGATTAGAAAAGAAAATATACATTTAAAAAAAAATTTTTTTTTTAGTTTGTTCGTTTATTAAATTTTTTAGAAATTCAAACTATGAGAGTCACTCTGGTGTTTATTCATTTAAGAGCTGAATAGTTCAGTGCTGTGATGTGGCCCTGTAACGGTGTCCATCAAGTAAAAACCGCTTTCCTTGGAATAACCAGGAACAACGGTGCGCCTCCTGTTCTCCGTGACCGAATTCAAAATAACACCACACTCCCTGTAGTGGAGCCCTACATAGGACTGGACATAATGGCTTCTACACCCTAGATAGTGCACTAACTTAACAAGCGGGAACAATTCTGGAGTCAACCCATGTCAAATTCTTGTGCGGCTTGTGAAGTGAATCAGAAGGAACAGCTGGAAGACGGAGGAAAAACACAGCTTCGGTCTACAAGGTATTTCTGTCTGTCGGATTCTTATACGAGGATCCAAAGGTGAATGTTTCCCAGTGTCGGTGAACACGAGAAAAAGCTCTACCAACCGTGTTATACAGTGGTGGAGCAGCCGTCCGCTAAGCTAACTCGCTAAGCTAATCATTCCCCTCAAACAATAGGCGCAGCAGCTTCTCACGGGGACAGACGGGTGGGTTTTTTTTTTATCGGTGAAGTTCAAACGATTATCGGGAGAGTGGGGGCATTTACTTATAGACACAATGTCTTTTAGTGTAAAGAGTCCCTGCACGGACGCGTTTGTCCTCCTTAACTTTGTTTTGTAATAAATTGGCCTCACACA
This sequence comes from Silurus aristotelis, assembly GCF_946808225.1. Lineage (NCBI taxonomy): Eukaryota > Metazoa > Chordata > Actinopteri > Siluriformes > Siluridae > Silurus > Silurus aristotelis. Next base: position 15,614,085 of record NC_139584.1, read on the forward strand.
CGGAGACACCGCTAGCTAGCGCGGCTAGGAGACTTCGGCGCTAATTCACCGCAAAAAGACCCTCATAAGGCCGGTCACTTTCAGCCACAAGGACCAATAACATCCTGTCCGGATAGACCATAAATCCATTATTATCTTCAGAGCATGTGTGCAGGTATCATCTACATGCTTCTCCATGGCCTATTGGTCGTATTGCACCAAAATACGCTTCCATCTATAAACTAGTGCACACAGGACCGGTCTCCTGAGCAGTAAACCTTATAGGTCAAAATAAACCTTTATGTATATTAAGACTGCTTTCCAGGTTTTTTTTTTACTTGCCAAATGTGACTTTAATATTTCATCTACCAGTAATAACGTAGTAAGAAGTTAAATGTGGCATCTGCATTTCAAATCGCAATATGAAGTCAAAGAGCTGTGATTTTCATTGAGCCTTGATTATACCTGTAAATCAAAGTTATGAGAGCGAGCAACACCTATGTGTGACCGAATGATAGTTTTATCCATACTATTTGGGACATTTGTTTAAAAGAAAGAAAGAAACCCTGGTGAGCTCAGGAAGAGGAGAATGCTGCACGTGCCAGAAAACAATTGACTTGATCGGAAACACTGGCCAGAAGGTCGGTGTATCTGTAAAAATCAAATCAGCAATCAAGAGGAGGCTTCACCTAAGTAAACACTGAGGGTTTACCACGTGATCCACATGAACCATTCATAATCCTCTACAACAGGAAGAGCTGATTAGAGTTTGCCAAAAACAACAAAAAAAAAAACAGTCCTGGAACAACATTTCTGGCTGAAGTGCAGCTTGAAGGAAAGAATTGTGTACGGAGAAATGTATGACATGAATGGAGCTGTTATTCATATATATTAATGACAGGACTGCTAATACAAGCAGAAGGATGGATTCTGAGGAATACAGAGCTGAATTATCTGCTCAGAGACGGCAAATGGGCTGTACAATGACCCACACCTTTGAATGCAACCCAATGTTGTTGTTTTTTTTTTAAAGGCAAAGAGGAGGATTGTTCACTTGTTGAACAAACAGGAACTGTAGACCGGTGCAGTAAAGACCTGACATCAGCATAACCTGTCGTTATGTCTTAGGGTTACAGAATTGAGACTTTCATACAGAATTTGCAAACAATTTATTAAAAATGAAATTATGATTTAATGTCCATTTAGTTTTGGTCTGTTTTAAAGGTGAGGGTGCAAGACTATAAAAAGTGCTGTAATGTCCACACATGCACTATTCAACTCCAAGGTAGTAGTTGTTTTAAGCAGCGAAAAAAACCAAAACAATAAATTTGTTAGTGTCCAAATATATGAACCTGACCATTTGGGGTATGTTTATAAAACGGTCCTGGGGTGGATTTTATTTTACAGTTTAATGATTTCTGGCTAAGGCTAAGAATCTTAAACTAGATGAAATGCACTCCAAACAGCAGGGTTCAGATCAGTCAGTCAGTAACAAAAGTGTGCTTAATTTTTTTTGTGCATTATGTGTTGACTCGTGTCTACTCATATGTATGCAAACATATCATTTGAGTTATGTTCATCTGTTACTGTCTCCTTAATAAAATGTGTCTTCTGTAAGAGGTCTCTCTGTTCATGTAGGTTTTTTTTTTTGTTTATTTTTTTCTCTTAGGGCTTCCTGAGACATAATGCTGACAGAAAATGGATGCTCCTGAATATTTGGACCTGGATGAGATTGATTTCACCGATGATTTATCTGTAAGTAAATAACCTGTGATACAGTCAGGATGTTGTGCAGTTTATGGAATTGATAGTGAGTAATGTATAATAATTCTCTACAGGGCAACTTCACCTAATATTATTAAAAAGGGCCGCTGATCATTAAAGATGGGTTTGTTGTATGAGTTAGGAAAACATGATGCATTAAAACTCACATTACACATGCACTTGTTTTTATTTTTGCTAATTTTAAAGAAAGATGAAAGGCTGAGTGGGGGGGGGGGGGGCGCTTGGGGAGTTATTTACAGGATTCTGCACAACATTTCTTCGGTTAGTGAAACATGAAGTATGTTATATTTTTGCACAAATTGCTAATAACCGTGGTCTCTTTTGTAGTACACGTCAAAGAGCATTCCAGAACTTTGTCGGAGAAATGATGGACAAGCAGAAGAGAGACAAGGTATGTCTATAGTTATATTATGATTATAACCTATGCCAGGTACAATTTCCACAAAAAGAAGCCACGTTCTAGATATATACAGAAATTGTTCTCAACTAGAGCAATAGCAAAGACCATAAACATTCCATGATATAGGGCTGCTTCTCCGAAATAGTACTGGGACATTACATGACATCACAAAGCACATGAATGTGAGGTTGCTGGGACATATTGGGCAAGAATTCATGGATTTTTTAACAATCCAAAACACACAGCCAGAATATCTCAAGACGCATGACCTAGTTAATCACCACACTGAGATTAAGAGTCTGTCATAGAGTAAATGTTGTAAATTGGGAATTAAAAACAATTTGTCAACAGAAATTGTTTTACAATAGTGTCATGAAAAATGTATATAAAATTATTCTAAATTATAAAAATATACTTTCCTATTAATAAGTACAATATCAAAAGACGTTATTGGTGTAAATTTGAAGCACAGGAAGTATATCTAAGTTAAAAAAAAGTATGTGAATACATATTTACTGTAGATATAAAAGATTTATATCATGTATATGTAGTTTTTGCCATATATATATATATATATATATATATATATATATATATATATATATATATATATATATATATATATATATATACAGTGAGGAAAATAAGTATTTGAACACCCTGCTATTTTGCAAGTTCTCCCACTTAGAAATCATGGCGGGGTCTGAAATTGTCATCGTGGGTGCATGTCCACTGTGAGAGACATAATCTAAAAAAGAAAATCCAGAAATCACAATATATGATTTTTAAACTATTTATTTGTATGATACAGCTGCAAATAAGTATTTGAACACCTGTCTATCAGCTAGAATTCTGACCCTCAAAGACCTGTTAGTCTGCCTTTAAAATGTCCACCTCCACTACATTTATTATCCTAAATTAGATGCACCTGTTTGAGGTCGTTAGCTGCATAAAGACACCTGTCCACCCCATACAATCAGTAAGAATCCAACTACTAACATGGCCAAGACCAAAGAGCTGTCCAAAGACACAAGAGACAAAATTGTACACCTCCACAAGGCTGGAAAGGGCTACGGGGAAATTGCCAAGCAGCTTGGTGAAAAAAGGTCCACTGTTGGAGCAATCATTAGAAAATGGAAGAAGCTAAACATGACTGTCAATCTCCCTCGGACTGGGGCTCCATGCAAGAACTCACCTCGTTGGGTCTCAATGATCCTAAGGAAGGTGAGAAATCAACCCAGAACTACACGGGAGGAGCTGGTCAATGACCTGAAAAGAGTTGGGACCACCGTTTCCAAGGTTACTGTTGGTAATACACTAAGACGTCATGGTTTGAAATCATGCATGGCACGGAAGGTTCCCCTGCTTAAACCAGCACATGTCCAGGCACGTCTTAAGTTTGCCAATGACCATTTGGATGATCCAGAGGAGTCATGGGAGAAAGTCATGTGGTCAGATGAGACCAAAATAGAACTTTTGGGTCATAATTCCACTAAACGTGTTTGGAGGAAGAAGAATGATGAGTACCATTCCAAGAACACCATCCCTACTGTGAAGCATGGGGGTGGTAGCATCATGCTTTGGGGGTGTTTTTCTGCACATGGGACAGGGCAACTGCACTGTATTAAGAAGAGGATGACCGGGGCCATGTATTGCGAGATTTTGGGGAACAACCTCCTTCCCTCAGTTAGAGCATTGAAGATGGGTCGAGGCTGGGTCTTCCAACATGACAATGACCCGAAGCACACAGCCAGGATAACCAAGGAGTGGCTCTGTAAGAAGCATATCAAGGTTCTGGCGTGGCCTAGCCAGTCTCCAGACCTAAACCCAATAGAGAATCTTTGGAGGGAGCTCAAACTCCGTGTTTCTCAGCGACAGGCCAGAAACCTAACTGATCTAGAGAAGATCTGTGTGGAGAAGTGGGCCAAAATCCCTCCTGCAGTGTGTGCAAACCTGGTGAAAAACTACAGGAAACGTTTGACCTCAAACAAATGCTACTGTACCAAATATTAACATTGACTTTCTCAGGTGTTCAAATACTTATTTGCAGCTGTATCATACAAACAAATAGTTTAAAAATCATATATTGTGATTTCTGGATTTTTTTTTTAGATTATGTCTCTCACAGTGGACATGCACCTACGATGACAATTTCAGACCCCTCCATGATTTCTAAGTGGGAGAACTTGCAAAATAGCAGGGTGTTCAAATACTTATTTTCCTCACTGTATATATATATATATATATATATATATATATATATATATATATATATATATATATAATATAAATTTACACCTGAGTGACTAGAAATTCATTAAACTCTTTCAGCTCCTGGCATCAACTGGAGTCGAAGTGCTTCCTCACTTAGTGGAAGTGGAATCAAACCCACTGGAATTGCTGATGTGTACAGCAAATTCAGACCTGTTAAAAGGGTCTCACCACTTAAGCATCAACCAGAGGTTTTGGACACTGAGGCTGACAGTAAAAGTCCTGGGCAGAATGTAGAGCGAAACAGTTCCCCCAAAGGGCTCCAAGCAAGTGTGAGTTCATGTGATATTCAGGCACTCAAGTGCAAGAGTATTGGTAATGGAGCACTATTTGGGGAACTGGAGCATTATGACTTAGACATGGATGAGATATTAGATGTGCCTTACATTAAATCCAGCCAACAAGTGTCCACCCTGCCCAGAGCAGCCTCAGAGAAGCGGACCTCAGGGAGTAGTGCCAATGATAGATGTGTAGGCCTCAAGCCGTCATCTCTCACTCATGCTGACAACCTGAGCGGTGGTACACAATTTTGTGTACTCCCACCTGTTAACTGGTCAGACATGAGAAAGTCAAAGTCTATGGATCCAGACTATCTCAGGGCACAAACAGCTGGATATGACCATTCACCAGGCTCCCTGCACCGATCTAAAGCTGAAGCAGACAAGCTATTATCAGGCAGACCTTTTCCAGATACACCAACCCACAAGACTGGCTCAGATCCTTCTGTCAGTCAGCCTTTGTTCCATATTCAGGGAGGTTCAGTTGGAAGGCTAGACAACAGCAATCCTTGGAGCTGTCCAAAAACATTTGGAGAATGTGATGAAGAAACCAAAAAGTCTCACAATATAATCAACATTGTCCGGGAGGGCCAGATATCACTCTTGGTGAGTATTGAGTCCTCTAATAAGGTTGAAATGCTGATTTTAAGATTAAGTCATATTACAAAAAAAAATTATATATAAAACTTGTTTATTAATGCTGTTATTGGTGCTGTTGATTTTTTTTTTTGCACGAGTTATAGTGTATACACATGTATTAGTTTTAAATAAATCAAAATACAGACATATGTTTGCTAAATCTATAACACTGTCTACACAGTTGGATGTTTGAAATAGAACATATACATCAGCTTGTTACTAACAATGAACATTATGAACATGGAGGCATCCATTTTCCACTTTTTTTCGATTGTGTCGAGGCCAAAAATGATGTACCAGGATCGCTTAGGACAATTTTGCATGAACTTGACTGACTTGTTAAACCTGTACCAATTTCAAATGTCTGGAAGTCCTCTGTGAAGCATCGCCTGTTTTCCTTGGCATTTTCCAAATTTAAATGCACAATACATATGGTGTATACATAAACCTTCTCAAATTAATTACATTTTTGAAAATTGCACAAAAATATGAATTTGAACGAATCGTGAAAATCGCCCTGCACTAGTTGATTTATTCATTTGTTATAAGAAATGATAAATCTGATCATTTTTTTGCCTCCTCAGCCTCATTTTGCGACTGAGAACTTGGAACTCATTCGAGATGAGGACAAAAACAACCTTCTTCATATCTCTGCTGCATATGGACATGCAGACTGCCTGCAGCACCTGACTTCCCTCATGGGAGAGGACTGTCTCAATGAACGCAACAACCAGCAACTCACTCCTGCTGGTTTAGGAGTCAAGGTGAGATCAGTGGCTTACATTATTTGTGTTTTTTTTTAGGGTAAACTATTTAATTAAAAACATGTTAAATGAGTGTCTGTGAGCTTAATTGTGTTCACATTTATTCCTTAAATCAGATAAACAAATAACAGCAGCATTAACACTTGAATCTTTTCATGTAAATATCAAATAAATCTATCCATTTCACTTATTACCTTAAAAACTTGTAACAACATGCAATTGTGCACAAGGTCAGACTTTTCTTTCCAGGCTCTGCTTTTTAACTGATGAACAAACAACAGGAGCAAATTAAAATCTATCAACATGAATATAATTTGATCAGAGAATGAATTAATTATTGTATTTTTTTTGTTTGTTTTGTATTCTAAAAACATACATCAGTTAAAACACAGCAATAACTTTTTAAACACAACAATAATTATTCATCGCAGTGTTATAAATAAAATAAATTAGTGGGGCTCGTGACCAGTGCTTTAGACATTGGCTGCCCATGACCCTGTCCACGTTTCACCACTGTTCCTTCATTGGACGACTTTTGATAGATATTGACCACTGGAGACAGAACATCTAACAAGAGCTGCAGTTTTTGAGATCGTCTAGACATCACAATTTGGCTCTTACACTTGCACATTTTTCCTGCTTTGAGGACACAATATTCACTTGCTGCCTGATTTATCCCACCCACTAACAGGTGCCATGATGAATAGAAAATCAGTGTTATTTACTCACCGGTCATAATGTTCTACCTGACCGCTGTATATGTTGTGCTTCTTTTGTTAAATATGTTACAATGTTTTATTTGGATTCAGAAATAAAAATACGTGTTGTGGTTTTTTTTTTGTGTGTTTCTCAATAGAATGGTCACCTGGAGTGTGTACGCTGGATGGTGAGTGAGACTGAGGCCATTGCTGAGCTTAGTTGCACACGGGACCACCCAAGTCTTATCCACTATGCAGCACAATACGGTCAGGTAAAGACTACATACATAAATAAGTTCAATTCAGTCTTCAGTTTTCTAGATTAGTAACGTAAACATTTTTATTTTACTAAAATTATTTTACTAAAATTGCTTTAGGAAAAAATCTTGTTGTGGCTACTACAATTTATGCAAGAACAAGCGATCTCACTGGATGAAGTGGATCAGAATGGGAATAGCGCAGTGCACGTTGCTGCTCAGTATGGTCATCTTGGCTGCCTTCAGGTAAAAGTCTGGTTTGTTGTGGGGGTTTTTTTTATGCACAGTTAGCACAGATCTTTTTTTTTTTCTTCTTCTTTTTCGAAAATGATGTTTAGCAAAGTATGTTTTCTATGGGATGGAGAAATTGTAAACAGGACACAGGCCTTCCTCTTGCTTTCCTGTTTGTGTAGACTGGACAATAATTTCCGCATCTTTTCATTAGTCAGCGAAGAATGGGAGTGTGGAAAAACATAAGGCACAATATCAAAAAGGCCAGAAGAGTTTTTGAACAGCCACAAAACAAAACAGAATGGCACAAATGGGATTCCACTGAACTTAATGGTGTAATTCATAAAAGATACTGTGCTATGCACTAGTAGTCAGTTATTATTTCAATTCTAGCCTTTAATACTGTTTCTTTTCCAAAGACACTGGTGGAATATGGCTCAAATGTCACAGTTACGAACCAGCAAGGCGAGAGGCCATCTCAATGTGCTGAGCGACAGGGTCATACCACCTGTGCACGCTACCTGGTGGTTGTGGAGACCTGCATGTCTTTGGCTTCACAGGTGGTCAAGCTCACGAAGCAACTCCATGAGTAAGCAGGCTTCAAAAATCGATTTTCAATTAAACTTTTACTTCAAGATTATTGGAAGCTCCTTAACTGTTTACACTATATACTTTTGCAGACAGACTACAGCAAGAATAGCACTCCAAAATCAAATGCAGCTGCTATTGCAGTCCCAGGACCCCAGTGGAAGACCACAATCACCCAGGTTTGCTCTTATCTCCTTACTGCATAAAAACACTTCTGTGTTATTGTAATAATCATATGTGTTACATGTGCTAGGGTCATCTTAATTATTTCTCTATTAGTTTGCTTATTCCTTCAGCTGAGACCTGGCCTGAGATGACCCTTACTGCAGAGGGTACCCCTGGTGATGGGCAGTGGGTACTGAGGCAGAAGCATGTGGATTCTGCATCAGTCCTGCGCAAGATCCTGGGTAAAGATATAGCTGAAAGAATGGGAAGCAGAGAGAAGGCATTCCAAGATGAGGCAGTAGAGGGCGCCAGTGGCACAGACTCAGGAATGGGGCCTGGCGTTGGCCCGCTCCGAAGTATGGTGGAAAGGCGGGAGCTGAAACTGGCCCGCCTTAGGCAGATCATGCAGCGTTCCCTCAGTGAATCAGACACAGACTCGTATCCCCCTGATGAGTCTAAGCAGTCCACAGGCACCTCCAGACCAGAAAGGCCAAGCCAGCTTTCCATAGCAGAGAGTGAGGAACCGGTTCCTATACCTGATAAGAAGCATACCTCAGCTGCTGAGCGCAAGTTTTCATTCACGCTCAGGACTTCCAAGTCCATGGATGGATACAATCCCTCTCCAACATCAGACAGTGATCTTGATCATGAAACAAAAACAGACTTTTCAGGAGAAATGACTGAATTTAACAACGGGCAAAAAGTCACAAGTCCAAAGAGTGCTCTTAAATCACCATCCTCTCGTAGGAAAACCTCACAAAATCTTAAACTCAGAGTGACTTTTGAAGAAGCACCAGTTGTTCAAAAGTCTTCTCAAGCAGGGGAGGTTAAAGTAGCTTCTGGTAAAGAAAAGACTTCAGAATCAGGGAAACGACCCTTCGGTGCATTTCGCTCCATTATGGAATCTTTAAGTGGAAATCAGAATGGCAACAATAATAATGCTCAAGGTTCATCTGTCGGCAAGCACTCGCTTTCAAATTCAGCACAGAGCCCTTCTGGGAAAAAATCAGATGCTAAGGCCAGTCCAGGGGGTCTGTCAAAATGCAAAACCAAGACCAGCGCTGTTTAAGTGCCTTTCGACAAGGGTGCTGAAAAAGCACTACAGAGCCCTATTTTTCTTAAAGAAAAAGAAAAAAAAAGACAAAGTGAAAAAACCTTGAGTGTTTTGCAACACGAACGACCAACCAAAACACTTGCGTAAAAGCAATTTTTTTGCAGTCTAAGGCAAACACTTTTTTTTTTAATCACTGGTCACTGTATATAATGTATAACACACAGTTTCACATGCATTCTCCATATTATATAGATATGTGAAATTGTTACAAGTATTTTTTAACATCACTGTGATTTCGTACAATCATGATCTCATTTTACAGTCGTATGTTAGTGAGGATGAAACGTTTTATTTTTTTTTGTTTTTTTAAATACACAGTTGTGTTTTAAAACCTTATTGCAATGCAAACTATAAAAATGGTTTAATTACTTTTTATTATGTCTTAGTGTTAGGAAATGACTGAATATTTATGACCACTACATTTCACTTATAACATGCATTCCATTGTTGACACTTTTCCAGACTGGACAGTATTAGATACAGGAAGTTAAACCTGCTATATTGTTTGGAATAGGTTTCCTGAATTTGATCAATCACAATTGAATTTTTTTTTGTAATTGTTTTGTCTGTACCGTTTTTCTTTTAAAACATATTTATGAATTATAATTTAAATATCGTTTAAAAGAAAAAAACATTATTGCAACTAATGTAATCCTAAGATGAAAAATAAATGCATTTAACTGTTAACCAAGTGCCTTCACAATTTTGAAATATGACAAATTGACAGTTTATTTAAAAATGTTATAGAATTTCTCCTTTACACACGTCTGGGCATTAGCTAATCCCGGCTAATGTTATGTACTAAGTAATAAATAGGTAGTCAAATGCTTTGATGAGACACTATTTTAGGGTAAAGTAGAACAAGCATATCAGATCTGCCTTGTTTTCATTCACAAACTATACACTACAAATCACTGGCTTTATGTTCCCCTCCAGTGAGGAAAGCATCTCATTTTTTATAAAAAAAAAAACCCAATACCTGGGGAGGTTGTGTTTTTGTAAGTGAAGTTAAGCTGATGAATTAGCCCTCGTTCATTGGACAGCAGTTTGAGGCAATATCCAGGGGAGTCGTTCGGCACCTTTGAAGAGGCAGGCAGTTTAATTGGTGATGGTGTGGGGCTGTGAGGGGAACGTTTAGGCACGGGGCCGACAGCCTGTTGTGTAGCATGAAAATGGAAGAGACAACTGCTTGATTTGACAGGAGGAGTCATATATAGATTTTTGTGTCCATTGTTTTGGCTTATTTGTGTGCGCTTTACTCAGTCAATCAAATATAATTGACACCACTGGGCTCTGTTGTTTCTGGGATGACAGCAGTTAATGCCAGTGGAAAAAAAGGCCGGGTGGAAAGTTCTTCTGGTGAAGGATGGGGAAAGGTTTCGGCCAGCCTTGTGACAATTTTTCACACTTCAACAGCATTAATTGATGTAATGACAGCAATGATGGATACTAATATATGCAACCTTTAAAAGGAAAGCTAATTATACCATTCCAAATTCATTTTTGGCCTGCTGGTTTGAATAAGGCTGTGAATTAAATAGTACCAAGTCTTTTTAATAGTATGTGCCTCGCAAAAAAAAGTATTAAGAATTTAGACGTGAATAAATGTACATTTTAATGAGTAAAGTCAAATGCAATACTTAACCACAAAACATTGTACATTTATCCTGATTGACATTTGTATTGAATGTTCGTTTTTGTTTAACTGATTCTAGTATCCTATGAATAAAACTCTTTACATCCAGAAGAGGGGAGTATAGCTGTATAGCATTACTGCTATTAAACACGGGGAAGAATTTATATGTCCCTAATGTTTATGGTGTGTTTGTATAATCATTGTCAAATGAAGAAGAAAGGCAAGAATTGTATTTTGTATAGAAATACATAATTTCCACAGGCAGAATGAAAATGAAATGTAAGTTCTTTTTAATCATGAAGGTGGAAAATTTAAAACAACATACAGCAGAGGAAGTACTACAGGAAAATGTCAATTTTGCAACTTTTTATCAGTCAAAGCACTGAGTTGACTTGTTAAGTGGTGATTCTTGTCTTTGGAAAAGTGCCATCCGACCTGCTTTCATACAGTTTGCCCTGGTTATCATTCCTGTTCTTGCATTCGACCCCAGAATTTTTCCACACTTTAGGAGAATGGGTAAAAATTATTGTATTGATCAGTGAGTCAAGAAATTTCGCTGAACGTTCCTAAACCAAATATTAAAAGACTAAATATGTATTAAAAAAACAGATGAAGTGATAGATTTGCAGAAAATATTTACAATCGGTGAGAGCAATTAAATAATGCAAAACGGTTTCAGGGCCGGACCCAACATATGGCAGCTTGCTAGTACTGGGTCATAAGTCTGACCTTCTGATAAGTAACCCAGAGTGTTAAGCAGTGAGCCACACAGCATTCTAATAGGCTTTAATAAGAGCCATTAACAACTCTAATCAGCTCTGACCCTTCAAAAGGCATGGACTCCACAAGACATCTGAAGGTATGCTCTGGTATCTGGCACCAAAATGTTAACAGCAGATCAATGTGATTGCTGTTAGTTGTAAGGTGGGTCTTCTATTGATTGTACTTTTTTTGGATTGAGATCCAAGGAATTCGAAGTCCAAGTCAACAAACTATGCCTAGCATCTAACTGCCTTCACCACCTTGGATTCTTCCCATAGTATATTCTAGTGCCACCCACATTGTTAAAGAAAATGTTTAATAAAAAAACAGTTCACATTCTTTCTTCGCTCCAAGGTACAGTTCTGATGCTCACATTCCCATTGTTGCCTTTTTTGGCAATAGACCGGTCTGCAAGGGCATGCTGACTAGTTTGTAGCTATGCAACTCTATATGCTATATGCACCAAATCAACATGAACCTTTTAAGCAATTTTTGTTAGTAGCTCTTCTGTGGGTCTAGATGGACTAGTCTTTGCTCCCCACATACATCAGTGAGCCTTGTTTCCCAGATTATGCTTTTTTTGGCCACTTTTGGTAGATACTAACCACTGTATACCGGGAACAGCCACAGCGATTGGCCATTTTGGGAAGTCTCTCAGTCACCGTGTTTTCTACACCTGTCCATTTTTCAACTTTCAACAAATTATCTTCAAGAACTGATATGATGTCACTGATTTTATATTTACAAATGTGGTGCCTTGATTGATTATTAAGGATCTGTTTTGAAGATCCCAACCAAGAAGATAACTTTGAGGAAAGCCTTAAAAACACTGCATGCACAACTTCACAATTATACATTTTACAACACAAAGTAATGCACCTGTACAGTCCAAACCAATGGCCTGACAATGTTCATGTCAATTGTCCAAAACATATGCTGCACGTCACCTATGAAGAGTATACTTAAATGTCCAGCCATGAGTCGCTTCAACCTTTTCTCCTGCTCTAATGTGCCCTGCCATCATATTATGGTAAGACATCTAGAATAATCATTCATTAAAAAGGGGGTCAACTGATGGCCAATCTTTGCTTAAATCAATGAATAGTTGAGACATGGACTAACTGCTACTTCTAATTCTATACTTTTGTACCCTGAATTGGATTATTACGGCCGGTAAGGAATATTCATGCACAACCCCCATTCAGACATTTCACCGTCACCGGACCTCAACCAACAACCCCACGTCTGTTGCATTGGTGCTGGCAATGGCCAGGTTCCTTGAGCTCCAGCACTGGCCTTTCTCCTGTCAGTCACCAAACCGAGTGGGAGAAAAAACAGAGACTCAGGAGGGGGGGGAACTCACCTGCCCCTGAGTGTGTTTCTGTCAGCTGGACCATTTCTTTTAGTGCCACCAGACAGACTGATAGCTTTGGTCTACTATGTCTTCGGCGCTGCACTCCTTTGCCAGCAGCCACCTCAGAGTGTCTCGGCGAGTACACGTGATGATGTTTGAGGGTCTAGCCCCTTGAAAAATAGCACACAATTGATCTTTAGAAGGTTTGTGACTGGAAGATATTGGGCCACCCACAGTCCTACAGCCTGGTCAAAGAGCTCAACTAATGCTTCTGCATTAAAATGTGGTCCCATTTTTTTAGACTGTGATGTGGGACATGGCCACAGCAGCTATCATGGAACTGCTGGAGTAAACACAAATAGGACCAGACTTCATAGTTTTTTTGAAAGTGGTGCTTCTGCTTTGTGCTCAGCTTAAAAAGAAACAGGGATTTCCATGAGCAAAAAATTGATGGCAGATCTTTCTCACTTCCCAAGTTTTGACACTCGTGACACTTCACATTGTGGTTCAGATATCAGTAAGTGGGAGGTAAGCTTGGAAAAACTCAAAAAGCTTGATTTCTTATCCCTATTTTATTTAGTGAGTGTATTACACTATGCACAAAAATGTATACACATTTACACCCAATATCAGTTGTCTCTCTCATGCGATGCTCATCCCTCCTCAGCTGCGGTCTTTAATGAAAACACAGAAAACACGTTGTAGCAAAACTGAACAGGTGCAGATCATTACCACTCAATTTTTCCCAGCTTTGCCCTCCATTCACACAAATAAAACACCTGCCTCCACAGATGCCTCCAACTGCCTAATTTTTGTATCCAAATTAACATGGATATAGCGATATGGTTAGCTAGATTGTAGACCTAAATTCTCACTGGCTTTAACACCTATACTTAACTAGGAATCTTTACCTGGGTACGTTTAAAAAAAAAAAAAAAAAATAATAATAATATTAAATTGTTAAATTAAATTAAAATATACACGAAACTGTTATTAAACTGTGACCAACATTGACAATTGTTTCTGGTGAGTATTCATATTTTTCTTTTATTTTTATTATACTTTATGCTAGAAGAATCTCTCATTCCTTTGCCTGCCTTTCATTGTTTGAAGCTTTTGTCTGCTTAGACACAGACACTGCTGTTGGTGTCATTCATCCGTAGAAATGACTTCTTTAACGTATTCCATTGATCTGTGTATTTCCCATTAAGCCGGCCCGTTATGTTCAAACGGAGGGAGGTAAGGAGTCTCAGACTGCCAGTGGAGACCTCCAGGTTTAGCCTCTGGAGGATGGTAGGAACTGAAGCACATCATTTAGGCCAGTGTACTTTCATCCACATTATTTGCTGTAAACAGCAGTTCATTACAGCAAGCCAGACATGCAGTGTGTTGTCATGGCTGAATGCTACAGTTCAGCCTGTTTGCAATTGTCTTAGAATAGCAGCTTTATGGGAAAATGACTTCTCAGGACATGCGCCCTGAGGTCTTAAGTGCTCAGATCTTCAGGTGACACTGACATGCAGGAATTACAACCACTCTATTTATAGTTTCTGTTGTTTTTTTCATCTATAAATGTTTTAATGTCTGTGCTATAAAAACGACAGCTATAATATTTCGGTAACGCATTATTCTATCCAAACATATGGCTTAGTTCTGTTGCAGAAGCAAATAAATTTGATCTATTTACAGAATTCATTTGGATATGTCATAAACATGGATAATCTTTGGTGAACTTTTATGGAGGAATTTATATTGTTAGGAAATTATTTAAACAAATATATTATTAAAATGAATTGAGATACTGATTTGTCCAAAATGACACTGCAACAGCAAAATCATTAGATGACAGTTATCTTCATTATCCTTTATCCTGGATGGATAAGAAACCAATCAATAGGCACAAGAAATGGGATACCAGTCCATTGCAAGGCACCATGCACACACATTTACACAGTCATTCACGGGCAGGAACACTGTAGCAAAGACATAAAGCTGAGATTAAAATAGAATCAAGTTCAAGCTGTGATTTAGTAACACGCCACATCATCACTGTAATAACTAGATATTTTTCGTTACATAATATATATGTTATAATGATATATTCCAAATTTTGTGGATAAAAGTTGAGCTTTTTTGCTGCGAATAGTACATGACCTTATGTTGGTATATCAGATCAAAAGGTTGTATGCTCAAATCACTTACCTGAAATTACAGGATCATTACTGATTTGTTGTTTATAATCACAGACAATATTGGGTTATGCATAGCATGAGGTAAATCAAATAATTGCTTATTTTGTTAAACCTCCCAGTGCAACATATCCTGGTTTGCTACACCTCTCTGTGTAAAATACCCTGGTGTGTACCATGTCCTGGTTTGCAACACCTCTTGTGTAACATATCCTATTACACAGGACCGTTCTAAGAATTCCCTGGCTATGTTTACACTTTATAATAAATGATTCATTTATTTGCTCAGTTCCACTGTGCAGATAATGTTCATAAAAATATAGAAGCTGGCTAGCTAAATAACTTGCCTGCTATTTAGCAATCAATGTATTAAACCACTGAAACCTTTAATTACTAGCAAAAAAAATAAAATAATTTACACACTTTAAGCATAACTGTATTTATGTCACTTTAATGTAAAGTTGTAATAATAGACATGTCTAAATACTGTCTGCTACTTGCTTGTGAGAATTTAATAGGTAAATGTCATAAAATTGGCTTGTGGCTTTTTTTGTACAGGTGTACAGGGGTATAAAGGTATTTGGCTTCTTATCAGAATGACCAATATGTTGATAAAGACTTTAAGAAGATTCTGCACTCTCAAACAATATATACATTTTTTGTAGTCTTAGGAATGGCTGTGCTCACCATCAGTGAGATCTTGCTTCATAAGCATGTTAAACCTCAGAGATGGACATAAAAGTCCAGACCTGCTTTGTATTTATGCAGCTCTAAATCGAGAATAGAGCTTGTGTGAGATTGTAACAAAGGTTTTGATTCTGTATTCAGGAAAGGACTTTATGTTTTGAATAGAATCACTTTAAGCATTTTATGTTTATTTTCAAATCCTACAAAAGATGTCAAATGCAGTCTTTTATGTTCTGTGAATGATGAATGATAAATAAGTCATTTTCACTAGAGTTGATCAGGGATTAGAAGGAAGCCAAAAATGGCAAACCTTTATTACCTTATTTGGTATTCTTATTGGTAGCAGAATAGCTTTCCTTGTAGCAGGATCTTCTGCAAAAATTGAAGGAGAAAACAGGTATTTAACAACAAGGATGAGATTGAGGTTGGGTTTTTTTAAGCACTGTTATTACTCTAGCAAACTTCAAGATCCTGTTTACACTTGGTATTAACATCAATCTTGATTGATCCACTCACAGGTTTAAATGCATAGCCGTTTACACCTGCCATTTAAATGGGTCTCCACTGACCACTTGTGATTGGATTTTATACATAATTTTCATGGAGGAAGGATGTCGACGCATTTATCATGAACATTACTTTACCACTGCATTTGTTTCAGGCAGAACTGTCCTGCACATACCGTTCCATATATATACATATGTATATCAGCATGAAAGAGAGGAGAGACAAAACATAGATCAGTTAAAGGCAGGTTTAATACTGGACTTTCTTTTTTATTCATTTTAGAATTAGTGAAAGCAATATACACAAAACAAAATCTTTATGCATGTGGAACTCTTTCGAATTTTCCTTCTTACTGTCTGAAATGGGTGCAAATCTCATAAGTAACCCAGCAAGTATGAAGAGACAAGGCAAGAGTAGCAGAAAAATTGTTGTGCTCCTTGGGAATTTAAAAGCAAGGCACTCTGTATGCTTTGCAGAAAGTAATTTGGTGAGTGCAGTGGCGTGCCGTGCATTTGGTACCTGGGCCTTCAGTGGGGACTTACCTGACTTAATCCACTTCTTAATACCACCACTATTACGTCGCAATAAAAAAAAAACATCAATACTATACAAAAACGCAATATAACAACGTGTGGCATTACAGAGAGAGAGGCATTTCAATATGGAGGGTGAATACCATTTAATTAAAGCAAACTCCAAACCTTTACACTACCACCAAAACTGTGCACCTACATCATCTGGAGCAGTTCAGAATCAATATTTGTCTAATAACATGACAAAAACATTAACATTTTTTATAAAATACAACCTACTCATCAGAGATGCATACAGTGGTACTGCTTGTATTCACTGGTCTGGAAGCGGCAAACAAACTCTTTCCTGGGCTGAGACAAGCTAGCTAGCTTCGGGTTTGGCCGACCTCTACTCACGATATGTATTGTGTATTGTGTGTATTATGTATTGTGAAGAATGTCTGGGACCAAATCAAGGTTATCTCTCTGACCAACCAATTAGAGGACGGAAAAATGCTGATGCTATTCTGGGCTAGCTAGCTGGCCCTGTGAGGCGAATTTGAAATCAGATTTCCTAAAGAAACAGACCCATTGCTAATATAGTATAAGGTACATGGGCCAGCACTACTGATTGTAAAGGCCTTGGGCAAATAAGATTGACATGGCAAGACATATAGGCTGAAATCTGATTGGACAAAAAAAATCTAACATCCACATACACGTACTGGAGGCAGTGCAGCCAAGGGAAGCACTACAAAATGAAGAGAATAAACTGTTGGGAATAAATTTATACAATATTATGAAACAAATATTAGAATTTAGGTTGTAAATGTAAGTCAGTGCTTCTGATAGTGTTGAGGCCAGCAGAGGAGGCCTTGCTGGCCCTGGAGGCCCACTACTGGATGAGTGCTGCTTAGCACGGATACAAATTTTAATTGCTGTCCAAGTGGAAAACAACATTTTAACTATTTGTTTTGATTCAGCAGAAAAAGTAGCAAGTCTGTAATTTTACAGCATAATTCTGACTAAAGTAACAGTGACAATGCAAACTGTTTAGAACTATTCAGGAACAGCCAGCCAGCCAGCCAGCCAGCCAGCCAGCCAGATAGATAGATAGATAGATAGATAGATAGATAGATAGATAGATAGATAGATAGATAGATGGATAGATGGATGGATGGATGGATGGATGGATGGATGGATGGATGGATGGATGGATAGCTTTAGATATTTTACAATAGAAATTCCAATGAATTATCATATAATGAAGATCACAATTCTGGTCCTGGTGACCCCCTGCCCAGCACATCTTAGTGTTTTCATTAATCTAACGTGCCCAGCTCAATTTAAAAACTAGCTGAATTAGCTGAATCAGTTTAGAGCACAGAAACCTAAAATATGCAGGATATTTATGACCGATATAAATGGATCCTAAGTGCCTGTCTGAGTCATAACATTGTGTTGTTTTTCAGTAGTTAATGAGACTTATGTTCAACAGTATAACACATGGTAATTCCTTACTTTTTACTAAAATTGTAACTAAAATATTGGTTACTCTTTGTATATTTTAGTTTTTGTTTTTTGGATATCATTACATTTCTTTCTTTGGTCCTTGGCTGGCTAATTAAGAATACGCCATATGCTCCTCTTATGGGGCCTATAAGAAATTTTAGACTCTGAGATATTTGAATAGGTTCAGGTAAAGTATTTCAGAATGTAGATGTGCACTAAGGGTGTGTAAAAACTGTACAATCAATTAAGTCCAGATAAATGCAATTAGTAGTTGGGTAAACGTGTACATTAGAGTGTCTGTTATGGCCGTTAGGCATGTTGTGTTCTGGGAATTGGTGTTCGATGCACATTCAGGCATTTACATGACATTAACTATTACTTTTAAACTTTAATTGAGACAAAGTAGATGAACATAACATAAGTTTTAATGTCTTTAGCTAATGTGTTTGTAAAATGTTGTAAAGCTGTAAGTGTTGGAATTATTCATTTGTTAATGCTCATTTCTCACCTTCTTACCTACAGTATGTGTTGTTGAACTCTTTTGTAGTGGGTTAATAGTTTTATTTTTTTTCTGGTTATGTGTTTGTGCAAACAAAAAAAATCTATTTATTCTGTGCTTTAACTCTGTACCTTAGATCTGCGCACACCTTGATAGTTTAGCAGTTTACATCTACAAAACTTTAGCCTTGTTGAGATAATAGATCCCAGAGAAAAACATTCACATACAACTTATCTGCAGTACATTCTCTATAAATGAATCTTTATATAATATAACTGGCATATTATTATTATTATTATGTCATAAGTGTATGTTGCATTGCAAAGAATCAAGCATTTTTGTGGTGTGTGCTGCATTTTTGTGGTGTGTGCTGCTGGATTGGCAGGCCAGAGGTCATTCTAGTGAGGAAGTGAAATAGCTGATTGTAAACAGGACAATTAAAAATCTTAGAGTGAATAAAAGAGAAATTATACCAGTTGGGTAGTTGCTAATTTCTGATGTTATACAAATGTTTAAATCGATTTACTTCTGACATAATTGAAGAGGAAGGTTTTAAGTGATATTCTGGAGCACTGTGGAAAAGATGGGATTCAGCAGACAAGTGGTGCTACTGCTAAACCGAGGAATCTGCCGACCTTCTGTAGAAAGAGGGGAAAATCATGTTAAAGTAATAGGAGGAGACAAAGAGTAATGGAGTATGATATAATGGGTGTGAGAGAAAGAAAAGCAGAAACTTCCAACTTCCCTTTGTGGAAGGTTGTCTTGGCAGTACAGTCTCTGCTGCTGATTCTGCTGACATTGAACAGAATTCAGCAATTAGAATAGTGCTTGTAGCCCTGAGGTGGCCCACAAGGCTTTGGTTTCCACTGCTGCTCTCATTAGTCAACAGAATGCCTAGGCTGCTTCCTCTTTAAGAAATTCAGCTGGAATGGATTGAATGATTAAGCACACTCAGCAAGGTAAATGCACCTGTACATTTTGTGCCTTAAAATGAATGTGACCTGGCAATCCAAGAGACACTCATGAACGCAAGAGCTCCTAGTAAAAATCCCTTGTATGCGCTCAGTCGCTCAATAATGAACACTTTATGAACTGGATTCAGCACACTGCCTCATTCCTTAAGCACATGGGACTGCTAAGATTTTCCTAAAGAACATGGCCCAGAACACCAAACTGCCTCCATTGGCTTGCCTTCTTCCCACACTGCATCCTAGTGCCATATCTTCACTATGTTAGCACATACACATGATAAAAGGGAACACGTGTTCTAACTAACCCTAACTCTTCTGTGCGATCAGAACAGGCATACTAGTCTTTGCTTTCCTTGTGCTTAAGTGAACACCTAGATGTAAATATATCAGGAAGTAAGAGCTGAAATTCTGATCTATCTGCTCACATTCATATTTTGATCTTAAACTTAGTCCCAGTCCTTCTCCGGACATTCAACTTCTTCAAATTTAAGGGACTCATTTACTTAGGAAATTTAACAACTTGCATTCCTCTGTCTAGATAGACCTGAATCTATGATACGTTTCAAGATATAATAAATTGGAATGTCTGTAGAAAAAAGATTAAACTCTCAGGAAGCTTCTAGTAATTAAGAACCTGTTTAAAAATAGATTTTCCATAGAAAATCTTTATTTGGAGCATTATCTGGGACTTCCATGTGTTTTAATATTCTTCATTCAAAGTAAAATTGAATAAAGTTATATATTAATAACCATCTTATAACATTTACACACAAATATTTAACAAACACAGTAACTTACTATATTTGACTCAATAAATTTAAATTCAATGAATTAAAAACCTGCTGATCTTAAAATGACAGTTAATATTATATTAATTTTCAATGCCAATTATTTATTTTCATTTGAAATGAAGTTTCAACTTTTCAACTAAAGTTTCAATTCAGTTCAGTTTTATTTAGTTATTTACTGTTCAAGTTTACAGTTAAATTAATAATGTCGTACAATAATGTAATAAAAGTGCCAAATTAGAAACAAAACCAGCTTATATCGTCAATTTTCTTTTCATATTTTGAAAGTACCAAATTTATTTAAGCAGATTTGGCAGTCAAAAACCACCATTGTTGTGTTTACGTTATATGAAGGTGTCGTTTATATACTCTTTAGTATATGCCTATTCTCTTTCGTAGTATCAGTTAATTCTGTTACAATTATAACAATGATATACTTTAATAAGTAGGAATTCTGGTTTATTGCGCTTTTGCAGGATGGTGGCATCTAGCGTCTGAAGTAAAAACTGCAAAGACAAATTTATACAGTGAGGAAAATAAGTATTTGAACACCCTGCTATTTTGCAAGTTCTCCCACTTAGAAATCATGGAGGGGTCTGAAATTGTCATCGTAGGTGCATGTCCACTGTGAGAGACATAATCTAAAAAAAAATAATCCAGAAATCACAATATATGATTTTTAACTATTTATTTGTATGATACAGCTGCAAATGAGTATTTGAACACCTGAGAAAGTCAATGTTAATATTTGGTACAGTAGCCTTTGTTTGCAATTACAGAGGTCAAACGTTTCCTGTAGTTTTTCACCCAAATGGTTTAACATTCATTAAACTCTTTCAGCTCCTGGCATCAACTGGAGTCGAAGTGCTTCCTCACTTAGTGGAAGTGGAATCAAACCCACTGGAATTGCTGATGTGTACAGCAAATTCAGACCTGTTAAAAGGGTCTCACCACTTAATCATCAACCAGAGGTTTTGGACACTGAGGCTGACAGTAAAAGTCCTGGGCAGAATGTAGAGCGAAATATATATTTATATCTTATATCATGGTAATTGTCATGAGTTAATTCATGATTAATCTCAACTTATTCGTGCATTTTTATCTGTTCTAAATGTACCTAAAATTAATACTTACATTTTTTTAAATACTTTAATAAACATGGGTGTGGATATGGATATATGAAATATGGATGCTTTATGCAAATGTATATTTATCATTATTAAAACCATACTAAACACTGACATTAATAATATTCTTGTAAACGATATTCTTGTAAATGTTTTAAAACAGTTATGATGTTTTAAATTACATCATTCATCAGAACACCAAACTTTTGCTATGTTTCCTCACGTATGGTTTTAATTGCCAGATCTGTGCACCATGGTGGGTTTTAGTGCTTGATGTGGCACATCAATAAAACAAATGTTTAGTGATAAAAAAAAAAAAAACTGAGTAAAGTAAATATCTGAGTGAAGAAATACATCATTAAATGTGTGTTGCGTGTTGAGATCAGAGTTCTATAGCAGGCCACTCAAGGGCTTTCTCTCCAAAGCATGTAAACTTATATATTTAATATATATATATTTAAGCTCACTCTGGCACAGGGGCATCAGCATGCTGAAACAGGTTTGGGTTTCCAAGTATAAGTGAATGCAAAATTGTATTATTGCGCATCTAAAGACGTCCGGTACAATTGAGTGCCTCCAGGTTTGTGGTAACAGTTTGGAAAAGAACCACATATACCAATACTTTTGGCAATATAGTGTGTGTGTGTGTATATATATAAATATATATATATATATATATATATATATATATATATATATATATATATATATATATATATATATATATATATATATATATATATATATACACACAGTATATTAGTCCTCCTGCGCATTGGGTGGCAAGGGCCTGATGGCTTACCAGCCGTTTCCGTAGCAACTTTTTGTTATAGGGTCACCCACCCTTTTGCAGCCGTTCTTGGGAACGTCCATGACGGAGTACTTTATCCAGATTCCTAAAACTTAGCACCCATGGGGTGTAGAATATTTTTTTAACTGGGTAAAAAAAAGTTAATAAAAACTAAAACATACACACACACCCACACACACAAACAAAGCAAAAGGCTCAGGTGTCCTCTACAGAATTTGAGCTTACTGCAGGATACTTAGTCAAGTATTACACAACAAACACACATTTTCCATTAAAATTAACATTTGGAATTGCTCTGTCTTTGAACCTTGCTTATCTAAAATAGCAGCAGCTGAAACGAAAAAACTAATTGTTAATCCATGTGTTAGTTATGTTTATTGAGTCCAAACGAATTTCATTGCTATTGAGGATGTTTGCTACTCAGCATTTCTTTTGAAGGTTTGCAGTCATGTCAGATTCATCTCAACACTCTACATAACACAGTAAATATTCCCATGTGTTTCGTTTGCATGCATTTCCTCATTTCATTTTTTGTTGCCTGGAGTTGCAAGTGCCTGTCTCATTTCATATTTTCTTGTAATTGAGTATGTCCTGTTATAAACTAAACAAACAGGTCGATCCAGTTTCAAAATCAAAAACATCCTGCAAATATGCTGCTTTCAGTTCCTTTAAAAAATACTGTTCCTCTTAACTGTATGTACAACCTATGTGTTGCTGTGTACATAGAACTGCTCAAAAACACTTCAGTCAGCTCCTTGAGGGGTTAATTATTGTTCAAAATCAGGTGAACTAAGGCATTATCACACTAAAATATCAATGCATGGTTCACCTCAGTCTAAGACGCACAGGTATGTAGACAGATACCTGTCCTGAAAATTAAATTAAAAAAAAGATTCTGACACCCAAAATAATTCTGATGATGCAGGTGATTATTTGAGAAGAGTTAATTACATTAACAGTTATGACTCATCCAGAACAAGCAACAAATGTAATTTGTTTAATAATAATAAACTGAATTAATATAAAACGACAAGCAATTTTGCTTTGCATTTCTTTCCCTTAAATGTACCTGACTTGCTCCGAACCGTGACTTAAAATCCGAGGTACGTCCCGAACCGTGAATTTTGGGTACCGTTCCACCCCTAATAAATATAAATATAAATATATGAAACTGAAATGTACCTGAAATAAAATGCACCCGAGGGCCTGCGGGGATAGAAATAGACAAATCCTTCTGATGTTGTTAAAAACAGAAAGTGACAAGTGACATGACATCAGATATGCAATGTGAAAGACATGGTGTCCATGGTGAACCCAGGGTGAGATCAGAGAGGTGTCCATGGAGACCAGATTCTGATGTGTTCCTGAATCACCCAGGATGATCCCATTATAAAAGTACAAGTCAATTATGAATGGGTTAATTGTGGAGAAATGACAGTGATTTAAATACTAATCACAAAAACATGCCATGGGCAGAGGCCTCTTTGGGGGGGCGGTGGTGTGGGGGCATATAGGGCATTTATATTAGTAACCATTTCCTAAAAGGCGTCAGTATCTCTTCAGTGCTTTTTATACTACTTTTTTTTATATCTTCTACTCCAGAAGTGATTTCGAGTCACTAAATAATAATAATATCTTCTTTTGGCTGTCGTTCCTGTGACGTCGAGGGCGGAGCGTGTTTTCAATGAAAGCGCCACAACTGTCATAAGACTGAATTGTTCCTGCGGATCACATGACAGCCCGGGGAACCTCCTGTCTCTAATCACAGAGTTTGCTCTTACCGTTATTACTGTTAGGAGAATATGGCGGAGGAAAGGGAACCCCCACCGTTTGCAGATGCAGGACAGGCAGACTTTACAGAACTGGAGGATGAAGAAGACCTTTTTACAAGCGCCGTCTCTACAATAGAGCAGGTAGGAACATTTACCAGGTGGCTAGCAGCTCAGTCCTATAGCTAGCATCGCGGCTGCTGTTAGAAAGTCAACGGACACAGTATGAAACGCTTTGAAAGCAGACTTGCTGCCGTATTTCAAAGTTTTCCATTTAATGCATTCGAGTTTTTACTCGGCAACCCTGAGTTTGCGTGATTATAACGTTGTCGACAACGTTTCATTTAAATGTATTAGCCCACAAACATTGCCAAGGCGCATGCGCGGGCGGCATAACTGCGCATCAACGCTGCGCGCGCTTAACGCAGGAGTAATGCAATAGCGTCACGTCAACAAACACATTTAATGCATTCAAATGTACAATATATTTAAATATATATTTTAAAATATGATTATAAATTTGTTTAAACGATCCAAACGATGAATATTCAGAATAGAGCGTAAAAATACCTAAATTCCCAAAGGAAGACTAGATTTGACCGTTAAAGGTGACAACCCTCTAGGGTTGAGTAATAGATTTCAGAACACAAATTAGAAAAGAACAAAAAAAAAGAGTTTCCCCAAAAAAGTTTAATATTTATTTCCCCTTCTACTTTCTTTTTGCATAAGTATTTCTGGAGTACAATTGCAAGAAATTGCATTGGAGTCATATTAGTGGTGATATGTGTGGTAACAAGACCGCATAGCCCTCATAAATACATAAGTACATGCCCTGCACAACTTAATGTAATGTAATGTAATCTGACCGTCCTAAATGGGTGCACTAGACAGGTGACAACTGCAGCGAACATGTGACACTCTTACACTCTGGTTGGACAAGATATCATTAGGGTCTTCCGAATTGTACATCTCAGCAGTTTCAGAGTAGAAAGGAAGGAAAAAGGATGAGGAGGAGGAAGGGAGAAAGTTCAGAGGTGTTAAACGGGTACCCTGTTTAAAGGGTATCCTGTAAAAAAGTTTTACTTGAGGGCAGCGTGCCATAGGGACTGTTTAAAGAGAAACAGTTTGCTGCCGATCACACTGCTGGAATTGGGTGTGAACATTAACTGTCCTCTCATGTTGTTATGTAATGGACTACTAGAGTCTTGGAGGCAAAGGGCAGAAAAGTCTGTTACCATATTCTCATTATGAATATGTTCATTTTTCTTTTATGGCTTTGTTAGAGATATTTGGTCAAAACTAATATCCATGGACCAGATTCCAGCCCATCTCAATTCTATTGGATAGCATCTTTAGAGCAGCCTTTTTTGGACAAAATGGCTATGCAATTTTGTGTCCTGTAGCGTAGTTGTTGATCACAAATTAAGATAGATAGATAGATAGATAGATAGATAGATAGATAGATAGATAGATAGATAGATAGTTAGATAGTTAGATAATCACATAGCTTTTGCAAAAGGAAACATAGGACCAGCTTAAAGGAAAACTACCTCCAGATGTAAGTCAAATGTTTTAGAACTGATCACTGACAAGTAATTGTCTCTTTTTTTAAATTACTAATAAGATATAATTTTTTTAACTGATTTAGTAATAATTCAGTAGCATAGTGTTAACCTACTAAAATGTTTGACATTATAAATTGAAAAAGACAGTGACTGAGCAATAATCAGAAAAATAATACAATTATATAAAAAAAAATGCCCTACAAAGCAGTCCTACCGAGTGTGTGAAATCTGGCATGCAGTTTAAAAAAGGTACTTGAACTCCATATCTAGCACATCTGATATCGGAATGAAATGTACTTGACTTAACCTTCAGAGCAAATTCAGATATACTCCTGAAATGTGTAATCCTCCTACTTTCAACTTTGTTTGTATACATTAATAAAGAGATTATTTGTTTTTCATAATGTGTGACGTTAAAGTAATGTCATAGTTACCAGACTTTGTCTACATTTTGCCCTTGTAATTTTTTTTTTTTATTAATTTCAGTCCAGCCCTACATCTCCAGAGCCAGCCAGCTTGCCTGTAGAAGACATCAGCACAAACACTAATGGACCTAAACAAGAAATATTATTAGATGATGACCCAGACGACCTTTTTCCTGGTATGTAATTTGTGGTTGAATGTTGTTTTTGTGGAATTTTTTGAGTTTGTTGATAATTTGGGTAAGTTCCATATTATCACTTGGCACAATCACAGAAATGTAAAGAAACATAGTGCTGATAAAACATATCCGCAGGCTCTTTATAAAATATTATAGTGATTTTTTTTAAAACATGCTCAGTGAACTATTTAGGCTGCAGTTTATTTATTTTTTATTTAATTTATTAGTTTAGTTTATTTATTAGTCACAATCTCGTTTGGAGTTGGTTTATGAGTGTTCTGGCAGAATGTGATGGAAATGTATGGTATGATGACCATAATGATATGACTGTTTATATAATGATATATCTATTTGTGGTTGCTCTGCCCTATTAAAAAAAAAAAAAAAGCGATATGCCATATAATTTTTTATTCCAATAGAGCATAACTCATAAAATGATCTTTCTCCATCCTCATGCCTTTTATCTAAAACACAATTGAATGTGTAATGGATATGATATATTTTTTTCTCGTGTCGCTACAGAAGCAACAGAAGAAGTGTCGCTGGACAGTCCTGAGAGGGAACCTATCCTGTCTGATGGCCCATCTCCTGCCATCACACCAGTCACTCCCACAGGCATC
This sequence comes from Silurus aristotelis, assembly GCF_946808225.1. Lineage (NCBI taxonomy): Eukaryota > Metazoa > Chordata > Actinopteri > Siluriformes > Siluridae > Silurus > Silurus aristotelis. The sequence goes on from NC_139584.1 coordinate 15,641,164, forward strand.
ATCACTCCAACAGTCGATGTGTTTGGTTCTCTAGATGAGGTACAGCATCTTCTAAAATAATGCAACATTGTTAATATATAAACGTAACTATTGATTGAAGAGTAGGAAAATTGAAAAGTATAAACTCTGTATCTTCCTAGATTATTTTTTGTTTTTCATTATTTAATGAAATTAGGAATAATAATAAATACGGTAAAATGAATAGCAATAGTATTGTAAATTGTAACCGCTTTAAGCTTAAACTGTTCCACTGGCATTGTGATGTATTAGAAAACAAGAACTTGTCTGAATAAACAGGAGTTACATTGTTGCTTCTTAAACAACCTTTTTTCAGTTTTTAGGCTGCATAGAAACTATAGCTCACAGTGTCTGTGTGAATAGGTTTTGGTTTTCAGATCCTCTAAGAACAATTGTGTTGAGTCTGATGACCCATTTCCTATTTGTAATTCCTATTAATCTGCAGACTCATATCCTATTACTAGTTCCTGTTCAGGAGGAGGCTTATTTCCTAGTAATATGCCTCTTATTTTACAGGATGAAGAAGCTGAAGAGAAAGGGGATACCTTTGATATGCAGATAACAGTATCTGATCCAGAGAAAGTGGGTAAGTTTAGATGAGCTTCCTCTCTATATACCACTGTAGCATAAATAAAGCAAGCCTTTTGGAACCTGTAGCAGCTTTCGTCTCTGAAGGCCATTTTGTATGGCTAGCTGGTTTGTGGGTAGGGTGGTGGTGGGATGGTGGGGTGCTATACATTGCAAAATCAATAGACCTTTTCAAATGTTATCAGGTATAGGATTTGGTCTCTAGCCCTCTCTAGAAATGCATCTATCTAAGCAGTAGCACCAGAACACATCATCCAGATTTGTTGTTTTCCCACACATTTGATTCAGTTACAAGCATGTCATTAATAGGCCCCCCTCCTGACTGGTTGTGGCCATGTTATGGCAGGAATTTCCTAAGACAAAGCTGGGAACTACTCATTTAGGGATTTGCACAGTCAGTAAATAGCCATGTTTGACCCCTAACAAATCCATTCAGAATCCTAAAAGAGTATTTTAATCACACATACCTACAGTTAAGAAAGCATTGTATTGCTACCAGTAATGCTGTGATTGTGTAGTAACACTGCTAACTAGAACACAAATAGAAATCATTTGCTTAAAATTATTACCAGGACCCCACAATACAGCAGCTCTGAATACATTTTATTCAGCGTCGTTCTTGACAGCCAGCTGTTTTTGAATTGAATAGTTACTAAAATATAATGTGCATACATTTTTCTCTTTAAGGTGATGGGATGAATGCTTATATGGCATATAAGGTGACGACCAAGGTGAGAGTTTTCTGTGAAATGTTTATAACCGAACAAATATTACAATGTTATTTGCTTGATTTACTAATGGGGATAAAGGAAAGTTTTTCTCTAACTTTCTAACTTTCCTCTAACTTTTTTAGAGGGGAAAGAATTTTCCCTTTAGTTTAATTTATTGTTTTTAGAATTTGATAAGAAAATAATTTTAAATATTGTTGTAATTGAAAAAAGATTTTAGCCTTTTCATCATCTTGATATGCAGTTTAGGAATTTGGTGAATTAAGTGAATTGATTTCCACATCCACCTACTTTAGCTATTCATACTTTCACTGTTTCTCAAATCACATATTTGTTATCTAGTTATCAAGTACAAATTGGTTTTCCTATTAGGATTAGTGGTTATTACTATTATGATTGACTGACTTAAAAAAAAATTCACATGTAGCCTTCCGAAAACTGTGATTCTTATTTACCAGTTTTTAGGATTTTCAATATCAGTAAATACTTTTGAATGTGAAGTCACAGTTTTTGGAGACAAAGCTCTTGAAGTGGTACAAAGCACAATCATGTCGATGGCAGATTATTTATTTTTTTGCCTAAGATGTTCTATCTATAACGAATATAGCTTTTTAATCCTACAGATGTACATATGATAGAAAGGCAGGTAAATCTACAAAATCTTGCTTCTAGGGAGAACTTCATGGTGAAAATGAGCCTGCTCACTGACATACTGTTTTCCTTCTTTTAGACATCCCTGAACCTTTTCAGCAGAACTGAGTTTTCTGTGAAAAGAAGATTCAGTGATTTCCTGGGTCTGCATAGCAAATTGGCTTCTAAGTACATGCATGTTGGCTACATAGTCCCCCCAGCCCCAGAGAAAAGCATTGTGGGTATGTAAAATGTGTCACATGATCACAAAAAAAAAAGATTACAGAATTGTAATTGTTCATGTAACTTGAATTGGTTGAATTTTTTCATTTCAGGAATGACAAAAGTCAAGGTTGGAAAGGAAGACTTGTCATCTACAGAATTTGTAGAGAAAAGAAGAGCTGCTTTGGAAAGGTATTGTAAAAAAATAAATAAATAAAAAGCCCCTTTGGCTTCTTTACACACATCAAACTTTCCCTGAACCTTTTTTTTTTTTATTATTATTATTTTTTTTTATTTATTTTTATTTTTTTTTAACATGAAAACAATTCGAATGGAAAGAGCATTCATGTTCTGGTCTTTTGTGGATGAAAGGTTAACCAACAAGTATTAGATAAATAATTATCACCAAGCTCAGGAGGGTTCATGCTGTCAGTGTTCAATGCAGGCTCATGCTGGCAGTTTTCTCCTGAGTGCACACGTTCACCGCTTTGTACGCCTGTACGATTTCCGCTGTACTGCTGGTTTTGCGCTGTCTGATGAATCGAATAAAACTTAAAGTTAAGTGAGGCGCTGACATTTCTCTGCCCTTTTTATCAGCCCATTGATTGATGTGAAGGTCAGTGGCTTGGACAGGACCCCTGGATGTCTGCTTATAGACTTCATTTGTTAAAGAACTGAATCTTCATTGCCAAGTACTTTAATTTCTGAGCAGTGCACATGCGATTTTTCAAGTCTTGAGAATTAGTTTATACCTTTTACTGTCTATGATGCTGTACTGCTAAAAAAAAATGCTTAGAAAACGTGTACCTTTTATTAAATTTTTGACTGGATGTGAAAACGTTGCAAAAACATCATAGACTGATATTTGTTTTAGTATTGGCTTTGAAATAAGGATTTTAAATTAAATAATGTATAATTGTTTACTTTTTAAACAGATATCTGATGAGAACTGTGAATCACCCTGCTTTACTAAAAGACTCTGATGTCATTCAATTCTTGGAAAACACAGAGGTATTTTTCATCTTTCATTATAAATGATGCATAATGTGTTCATTTGTGGTTTTTTTTGCATCTATAATGTGTTGAAAAAAATACTTATGCGCAATGCGTAGCTTAGATCCTTGAATGAGTTCTTTACACTTAAGGTCAACTCTCGGGTTATTTCTAGTGGATTACCACGTTCCTGAGGAAACTGCATTAATGTAATTGTAAAAGAAAACCCCAGTGATTTTATGGGGCTAAATGGTCCGAGGGCAATTGAAAGCTATTTATGCCTGTCGGCCCTCTGAGAATTTCCTAGGGGCGAAACACACTAAATTGAATTGAGCATTAAAATGTATGGGAGTAGAGAAAACCACAGGCTTTTCATGGTCCAGACCTGTAGTGTAGGTGAGACGAGAGCGAGTGAAGCTCCCTGTGGGATTGGGTCTAGGCCCCGGCCTGTTAACTGGTTTGTTTGCCCTTATTTGTCATTTTATCTTAGCTGCCGCGAGCAGTTAGCACCCAGGCACTGAGTGGGGCCGGAATATTGAGGATGGTAAACAAAGCGGCCGACGCTGTCAACAAAATGACAATCAAGATGAATGAATCGGATGCGGTAAGGGGCTGATTTTTGGACTTGAATAATGAGACGAATTAATGAGCTGCTCCCTGGCTTGAATTCTAAGATCTACACACAGAAAGACAGACCCATGACATGGAGGCATGGTGTCTCCTACTCTTTGTACTTGGTGTTAATTGTAGACATGCACAATATCAAATGTAATGCTTTTTAATATTTTTGACAGTTTTTATTGTTTTTATATATATATATATATATATATATATATATATATATATATATATATATATATATATAAACATTTTATTTATTTAATTAATTTTTTTAACTAAAACTTTTGCAGTCATTTTGACAGTCACATTTTTTTACTGATTTAGTTCTTGAATGAATGTTTTTACATTTTGTGGAAGTGCTTTTTACAGTTCCTTTTTCTAACATTTCCCAATACAAAGTGGTTCGAAGAGAAACAACAGCAGTTTGAGAACCTTGACATCCAGCTCAGAAAACTCCATGCCAGTGTGGAATCATTGGTTTGTCATAGGAAAGGTAAAAATTGTATTATAATTATTTTGTACATTTTGACTGTTGGACTGTAATGAAAAGCAACATGCTATGTGTACTAAAGTTGTCTTTGGTAACATTTTAGGGCTCACGTAAACATTATAGCTAATAAGTAGTGAATACAGTCTTAGTAGTACAGTTTAAATGCTTGAATTAAGCACTTTTGTATTCTTATTTAATAATCAATGTGTTACCTGGTTTTCCTTGATAATTATAAACGTAAAATGTATGTGCATGATTTTACTTATGAGAATTTTAAGGGGTCACAATTTTTTTGAAATGGTCATTTTGAAGAAGAAGCGGATGAATAAAAACCCCAAATAAAGCAATAATAAATTAATAGTGTTTGAAAAATTTAAAAGGCACTCTTATTCAGAGCAAATTACAGAAGTGCTGTGTGATCTCCAATGAAAATGCTCTTGGTGATCTTAGAATTTAAATTTGTAAAAGCGTTCCAGTCAAAGCTGTCAGTCTAATTAAACCAACTGAAATTGATGTATTGTTTTTAAGAAGCATCATATGGTTACATGTCATAATTAGGAGTTGATTGGGATTGCACATGTGGACCTAAAGCCAGTGGAAAAGAGACAAAAATCTTTTTTTTTTTTTTAAACTACAGAACTCTTTATTAGCAATTTGCAAACCACAGAAAATACATATGAGCATCTGTACAAATGCATATTTAAAAAAACAAAAACCAAAAAAAGGTCTTGGGACCATTGAGATACTACATCATTCTGGAACAAAGCACAAATTAGAGTTAAAAGTTCCAACTAAACCCAAGACAATAAAGAAATAACAGGTGAAGGACCAAGTTGAATGCTTCTTTCATCACTATAGCCTGAAAGGATGAAGGGTGAAGATTTAGCTCTTTAGGAAAATGTTTATATATACTGTATTTAGGCTAAGGCTTTAAATCACAAGTGCATTATCCTAAATGTGAATAATGGAGGTAAAGGCTTATGTTGTACGGTGTTTTTTAGGAAAAACACACAGGTGGACCAAATTGAAAAAGCAAGTATGAACAAAGGAGGAGCACAAACCTTACTTACACAAAATCAGGAGACCAGTGATTTTCAATACCAAATTATAAACATTTTCTTAAATGTATAGAAAGTAATAGTTATCGTGCAAGGTCATGTGAAAAAAGAGGTATACATGCAGTGCCTCCAGAGAAAAAATTCAGAAACTCACCAACCAAAGACTTATGTTAGTATATAGTTAGTAGTATAGTTAGTTAGTGACTTTTATTGTCTTCTCCAGAGTTTCACCATAGAATATAATACATTTGATGTCTGGATAATAACCTAAAAAAGGCACAAAAATACATAAAAACAAAAACAATGCCGATTTTTGCTATATAGCAACAACAAATGTAACATTACAGTTTTTTTGCTCATTTTAAAACTTGTTTTTCAAGAGACAGAAGTAAATTGTAAGTAATTAGATGTTTAAATTATTCTGATCTATTCTAAATAGAAACAATCTAAAAACTGATCAAACATTTTTTACTTAAATTTTTCACTTACTTTTAAAATTTGTCTTTTACATTTCATAGGAATTTTTTTCTTTTCTTTTATTTTTTGGAGCATTTACAAATTAAACTAGTGTCTGAATATTCAATATTAAAGTTGTAGACTTAAATAATTCTGAGGGCATTAATGTACTATTTTTGTATTCTTTTTGTAAACTAACCAGAAAAGTATATCACACTAATGATTACATTTGATGATGAGATTTTAAATGGGAGTGCATATTGTCTAGGCATTGTATATTGTACATCATTTCCTTGCATTTCATTTTTTTACATAAGCATATTGTATTGTAAAAGTATAACCTCTTCAGAAACAATTGATGTAATTATTTTTCTGAAGGGATCTTGTGTCAGCCATGACTTGTTGACCTGCTCTCTTTTAGCAGTTAACACTTGTACTGGTCTAGTTGACAGTGAAATTAGTGATCGTCTCACTTGGGAATGTTTAGTCAAGGCCCATTTGCCCCTTTATCTCTATCGACTCAGCTGTTCAAGTAGTACTGGTAACCAATTTGTCTGTACACACAATCCAAGTCACTTCATCTGTCCCTTCACTAGAGTTATCAATGAACACTGCATCGTTTGCAAAGAGTGCCGCTATGCTGGGAAATTCAGAGGACCACACAGCTTTGTCACGGGCCCTCTCTCAGCTCGCCGAGGTGGAGGAGAAGATCGATCAGCTGCATCAAGAACAGGCCTATGTGGACTTCTATGTGTTCTCTGAACTACTTGGTGACTATGTACGACTTTTAACTGCTGTTAAGGTGAGTAGAACTTTTATTTCTGTTCCTGTTGAATTGGGAGAAACTGAAGCATGCTGATAAATGTATTAGCCTTTTTTTTTTTCAATGCACCGAACAATATGTTTAACACTAAAATTCTAAACATATCCAAATGTGTAAATAGCTGTGTCTGAGCATGTTGTTAATAACATTGTGGGACAAGTTTTAAATTTGATGTTGTAAAGAGCAGACTAAAACCAAATATCAAAATACCAATTTGAAGCATATTTACAGTTCTTTATGCTTTTTAGGGTGTCTTTGACCAGCGCATGAAAATGTGGTCCAAATGGCAGGATGCTCAGATTATGCTGCAACGAAAGAGAGAAGCGGAAGCAAAGTTACAATATGCCAACAAGCCTGACAAGCTCCAACAGGCCAAAGATGAGATTAATGAGGTAAAACATGAATGCTGTTAGTAAGCAAACATGTCTAAGAGTTAAACAGATTGACATTTTACATCACTTTGTCATGCAGAGTTTTTCATTTTTAAGTATTTTTTTTATTTACTTTAAATTTTCATTGCAAACATTACGAAAAAGTGCATTAAATGTTACATTTGAGTTTCTGTGACGGAAAATTAACCCCCCTAGGTCTGTTCAGCATCAACACTTAGAGCCCCGGTGTTGAAGTCTGCCGCCTTTCTCTTGCTTTAGTCCATTCATAACACCACTAAAACCACTGTTCCACTTGATGAGAGTTCATAAATTATTGATTACTTCAACCACAGCACATTATCAGGCACTTTTAATTTTTGCATTTTCCCTGTCATGCCCCACAAAGGAGATTGAGGAGGTAGGAGTTGGCTCTGATTGTTTTTTTTCTTTTTTTTTTTTTCTTCATTAGATATGGTCCTTTAATGTGTGTTGCACTGGCATAATGTTTGAGAAATAGTTCCATGCCCATAATGACTTCTTCACCATGTGCCATGCTTTAACATGAAAGTGAAGCTTAAGTGATTTTATAATCAATATAATTGTGAGCAGGTTTTCAACTAACACCTGCTTTGGGTTGATAATCTTTATACTTTGTTAATGTTGTTGTTTTTTTTAATCAGGTGTTTCAGATGTAGAAGGGATAATTAAATGGGGAAAATTTAATGCTCATCATTTCCATCCTGTGTTTCTGTGGCTCATCAATAATATCTGTTGTATTACTACCATCTGTTTTTTTTTTTTTTACTTGCAATTTTAATGTGAAAAGTTTGACTTTGGTCCAGTTGTTTAGCATGATGAGATGATAAAAATCAATGGTTTTGGATTTTGTTATTTGCACATTTTGACCTTTCAATATCTATGCAGGACATTGTATTTTACAGTATACAGAATACATACACTGATTAGCCATAACATTAAAACCACTGACGGGTGAAATAAATACCATTTCATTATCTTGTTAAAAAAACACTTGTCGAGTGCTGGGATAGATTAGGCAGAAAGAGAAGTGTCACTTCTCGACGCTTGCATGATGGAAACAGGACAAAAGGAAGTTTAAGGATTTAAGTGACTTGGACAAAGCTCCTTCTAAATGCGAGGCCTTGTAAGGTGTGAGGTGGTTAGTTATACTTCAACAATGGTCCAGGGAAATGTTCAACTGGTTACCAGCACAAGGCTCACTGATGTGTGTGGGGAGTGAAGGCTAGCCTTTTTGCTCTCACCACGAAGAAACTACTGTAGAACGAAGTGCAAAAAAAAAGGTAATGGTGGCTATTACAGAAATGTATCAGATCACACAGTGCATTACAGCTTGGCTGTGTAGATGCAGACCAGTCAGAGTGCTCATGCTGACCCTTGACCACCACTGAAAGCCCCTGCAATGAGAACAACAACTGGAGTATGTAGCAACAAAAGAAGGTGGCCTGATATGATCATCCATGTATTCTGTGTATGTGTACGCCACTTTCCTGGTTAAAAGATGACCTCAGGATTTATTATAAGAAGGAGGCAAGCTGACGGAGGCAGTCTGATGCTCAGGGCAATGTTCTGCTGGGAAACTTTGGTTTTCAACCCAAGTACATCCCTACTCAGGGATAGTTGACCAAACCTGCTATAAACAGATTAGGTGGTTCTAATGTTATGGTTGTTACCAGTGTTTGAAAAAATGTGTGCATGTATATGTGTGTGTATATGTATGTGTGCTAAACATTATTATAGAAATATGAGAAAAGAAGGCTATAAAAAATTCTTAATTGTTTGATTTTTTTTTTTTCATGGGGGGGAAAGAAAAATTTCACGAAAATACTCTGTTCTCTAGGAATTCATGGAGTGCCTATAATTTTAATACAGCTATTTAACAAAACAAAGTCGTGATGTGTGTGTATTTATTTAAGATAGATAGATAGATAGATAGATAGATAGATAGATAGATAGATAGATAGATAGATAGATAGATAGATAGATAGATAGATAGATAGATAGATAGATAGATATTTTTAATATCCATGAGAGCAACGTATTTTGTGAATTTTTTTTTTTGTACAAATGGTCAAAAGGCTGAACAATAAGACAGATTTTTACAGCCTACTTTGTTCATATTTACCAAGGGTGCCAGTTGTAGTGGAGGGTGGTGTATAAAAGTATTTTTTTTGCCATAGCACTTAAGACACTCAGTCTGTTATGTCTGTCAGCATGGTGGTTTTCTTGTCTGTTTTGACTTGCTTTAGTGGGAAGCTAAAGTACAGCAGGGAGAGAGAGATTTCGAGCAGATATCAAAGAACATTCGCCGGGAAGTGGGAAGATTTGAGGTTAGTTGACATGTTGGGGATTTTCTACTTTGAAAGAATGATGTTTCTTCTATGTGATTTCTTTCGCGCTCAAAATAAAAAAAAGGGTGCTGTGTGAACACGTTGACACTGTGGATCAAGTTTTAGCATCATTCATTCTAATAACTCTGAGACTTTTATGTTAGCTGAGCTTTTTATAGGTCATAACCATCTTAACTTGCCTGACCCTCTGTTTCTTTTAGAAACAAAGAGTGAAGGACTTCAAAATTGTCATCATAAAATATCTAGAGTCACTTGTACATACACAGCAGCAGGTAAGACCTTTTGCCAAGGGTAACATTTTGTATGCAAGTTTTGCCTATTTTAAATATATTTTTCTTTCTTGTTGCAACAGCTGATAAAGTATTGGGAAGCCTTCTTACCTGAAGCCAAAGCTATAGCATGAGCGGAAAAACTCCCATGCAAAAGCCTTGGGGCCAATCAGTCTTCTTTTCTTAATTTTTATGTACAACATAATCACTCAAATTGGATGCATGGACTTAATGACCACTTGAAAACCAGTATAATAAACACTATAAATCTTTAATTTGGTAAGTCCATACTTTACCTTTTTTTTTTTTGTCTTAAATTGATCATTTGCCTTTTGTTTGTTCTTAAAGGTGAAAAATGGGCAGCGGTATTGCATTTAATGCTTATTGATACACTACTGCTTTTTAATTGTCTTTAAATGTCCAAGCTCCATCGTTGAAATCCATTATGATTGTCTTTTTTGCCAAGGGAAATGTGTTTTTTTTTTTTTTTTTTTTTTTTTATTCTACATATCCATATCCAGTGAACAAATTTAGCATACATCATACAGCTATTTCTTATTTGATCCTGTACACAAACTAAAGTCATAGTACTTAGTACAGTGTGCTACTTTCTGCTATATACATGTTTAAGTTTTTTATTTGGCATCTTGGCCTACAATATTTAAACTACAATTATAAATATTAGTTGATTTCTTTTGTTCTGAAGGAAATATTTAGATTTTTTTTTTTTTCTCCCTAATTTGTACTTGTTATTACTTTACATTCCTGTGAAAAAAAATGCCGACATGCTAATAAAGGAATGTACTTCAGTATTAAACATGCGTATCTTCTTTTGTCTGTGTTTGAAGATTTACATTGGGAATTTCTTTTTTTTAATTAATCATTCAAAAGACAGTTAGAAGCCCTGTTATCCGTGTGAAAATGTTTGTGAAGGATATTATGATTCCTTTTTCTGGGTTCCTCCTTAATTTAATCTGTAAACCATAATATGATCTGTATTTGTATAAAAACATCTTTATATTAACACTGTAACTTTGTTGCCTATTAAGTTTGATTATTATAGATCTATATAAGAACTGAATCCAGTTTAAGGATATCGCTGAACGTAATGGTTATAATTTTAAAAAATATTTAAGAAAAAAATTAAATTATTGAGTATTTAAATCGTGTTCTTTAGTTATTTTCTGTGTAAAATTTAAAAGCTTTGTTTGCAAATCCATACATGTTTAGATCCCTCTACAGTAATTTCACATTATTCTCAGAAACATGCTTTTTTGACTATCGGTGCTTTTTTCAATAAGTTATTAGTTCTCTAAAAGAACATGTACTAATCTAAAAAATATTTGATACATTTGGAGATATTACAATTTTTTTCCATTATAATTCCACTGATGGGAAATGACGCAGTATTGAATTGAAAGTCTCACTAAAGCCTGCCACATCATGACTTAACATTTTTGTGAACTGAGCAGTGAAACAAACTGTCAAGCAAACTGTTCATCACTTTGCATATACATTGCTAAAGCACTGTCAAAAACTCAGATGCACGCTTCTGTTCATGGTCTCTGTCATATTGACAAGCTGTCAAAATTGCACATTGCATAAGACAACGTCTGTGCAAGTGGCTCTGTGCAGTACATCATTACTAGTGCAGTTTTTCATTATTATTTTTTTTTTACTCTTCCCTATTGGCCTGATGTGGAAATTTCTCTCATGACATTATTGAGACTGTGCGCTGACGTGAAATTCTGTTTTTAAAAAACACAGGTGTTTTCAGTAGCTGTGTTGTGTTCAATACAGTACTTTAAAATTTGTTGCATGCAGTTTTTTGTGTTTGGCCACAAAACAGGAAGCAGAACTGGTTTGCTTTATTTGTGTAAATATTGCATCTATTTTGGAGCCGAAAAGAGTAAATAGTGATGTGACATAACAACCTAAGATTAAAATAGTCTTATAGACGACTTCTCTCATTCAATATTATATTGTTTATTATAAAGCACAATAAACCTGAAGGCATGAAATTTTGTTCCACTTTTTATGTATTGGAGGATAAAAAAGGTGATTTAAAGTTGAATAAAACAAATGTTTACAGTCAGGTACATTTTATTTGTATAGCACTTTCAACAATGGACAACTATCCTGCATAAACTAGGAAGGAAAATTAACTCCATAGGATACGAGGAAGAGACTTTGAGAGTAATAAGACCCAAAGGGGAATCTATCCTTATCTGGGTTGATGGAATGACAAAAACATACTTTTTCTAATCAGCCCTAGTAGATAAGATGTTTTTGGAAATCAGACTAAAGGTCTGATTCCTCTCTCAACTGTTACCCAAAAGTCTAAGTCAAGGTCCAAGTTTGTTTTGAGAGTCTGTGTTAGAATTCTATAAAATTGGCTGCGAAAAAAAACCTGCTCTACTATCCCAACCAGCCTATATAAAATCTCCAAATAGCAGTGTTATGTTGTGGTCAAAATACTATGACCTCACTTGATCAAGTGCAACTCGGGCCCCACAGATAAGAAGAGCAATATAATGGACTACAGCAAAGAGAGAATGTGGTAATTATTTGTACCCTGTCAAGAAAAGAACCCCTGGACCTCTGGCGATTCAAATCTGGGAAGTTGGGAGCAACTTGAAAATAATGCACACCAGCAAGAGACAAATATCGGCCTGCTCTTGCGACTCTGCTGAAATTGCATTAGTTTGTCATGTGCACCACTGAAGAAGTTCTCCTGAAGAAAAAAAAAAAAAGTAATTTGCTTGCGAATGTTTCCAGCAGTGCTTTCTAGGAGTTTGTAGAGGGATCTCTCTTTCCCCCTGCCACTATAAACACTAAACAATTTCTCAGCTTGTTGTAGCTGAAATGAATGTGTAATAGAATAGACATGGTCACAAAGAAAAAAAAAATGAAAATACAGTATATATGTTGTCAAAATGTGTGTGCAAAATTACATACATTAATGATATTCCATACAGTTATCTAAACACTGTAGAAAGTGTGTGCATAAACTTATTTAGGAGTTTATTCGTATGGTATTGACCGTCCCTGGAATTCCTTTGCCTATATGAGCAAGGACCTGATGCATAAATACAAACTTTTCCAAAACAGTCTTTTTGGTTTGTTTCCTGATCTAACAAATTAAAAGTGCATATCAGGTTACAGCACGAGAGATAAGGAAGGGGCTCCAGAATGGTGTTAATTCATTTTCCTTATCTGTTTTTGGCAGAGTTGTCAGGCTCCCTGATGATCCCATGACTGCTCATTTTGTGCTCTTTATAAGAAGTGATTTTAGCGACTGATCTTGCCTTGGAGCTTTAATTTCAGCCTTCTTGCACAGATCTTTTTATGGTTGCCCTTTGATGGCAGGGCCACTGTGGAGATAAGTGCCACTGTGTTTGGAAGCCTAAAATGTCCTGATTCTGGTTCACACTGCAGTATATTTGCTGTTAACTCTTTCAACTTGGACTCTTGATTTTTGGTGATTTATACTGTTGGTGTTGTGATTTATAGTTTAATAATTTAAGAATGTATAATTTTAGTTTTCTACTGCAGCTCTGCTTGTGGCTGCCCTTGTATGTTAGCAATGTGCACTATAAAGGAGATGGTTACGGATAAGTGCCACTGTATTTATAAGGGTAAAATGCACAGTTTCAGGTTAAATGCAGACAGATATCGGATGACTATCAAAGTCTATTCCATGTCCTTTTGAAAATGAGGTCAGGCGTTCTTGAATACCTTGCAGATGTATAGCTACTGAAAAGGCACAAGTGTAAGACGAGGGAAAATAAGAGGGAACTACATTTATCATTGTAAAAAATAAAGAGAGAGATATCACTGAAGCGACATGGGTTCAGTTTATAAAAGTGTTGCAAGAGAAAACAGAATGGCCAGATATTAACAGGCAGACTTCAAGAAGACTTTTTTTTTCTTTTTTTTTGTTAGTATATAAATTAAATTAAAATTAAAATCCTACATTAACTACTAAGGGAAAATCTGCTTAACACTAAAGTACTGAGCTCTACAGAATATAAGTTTATTATAATTATAACCACATAAATATAATTATTATTTCAGTTTGGCTTCGTATAAAGTCTGTATAAATTAAACATTTACTACATAATTTATGCTTTAGTTAGTCCAGGGGAATTTTTTATAAATACCATACCATAGTCCCTGCTTGATCTCTAATAGCTTAGTTTGTTATCTCTGTCAACTTCCTTTAGATTGAAATGAATAATCATGATGTCAAAATGTGTATGACTTCCAGCCAAACATCAAACATGTTCTCTCTCCATTTTTCCTGCTGTTTTTTGCTTAAATTCTTGACCTTGTTTGACAGGACAGGTTCCTATGCACGACAAATGCCACAGTAAATTAAAATGGTGGCAGTGTGATTGAACGGAGGCATTTGCATACATAAATCTATCACCTATGTGACATTAATCAATGATTGCCCATCCTGAGAGCCAGGCTACTGACTCGTGACCGGTGCATTATTGGTTCTGATCGGCCTTTTATGAACTCTGACAGGCCTCTGCCACCTGTTTACGGCACTAAACAACAGATAATCATTCAGTTTACTTTGCAAGTCACATCAGAAACAAAGCGTCCTTAAAAATTGAGTACAATATATATAAAATATACAACTATTTAAAATATGCCACATGCATGTTTTGCATTGTTATCAAAAGTGTAATCTCATCAGAAAAAGAAATTCTTCTAAAATCCCAGATATGTTTACACATTTTTGTGTGCACTCAAAACACACATTTAGTCCTCAGTCACTACCTTCCACTATGTGCATTTTAGGTTCTAATCCAAGAGTTTCTTATATATTTCCTTTGTTCTCTGAAGGAAAAGGTCAGAATTGCAATTGGAATTGATGTAATTGTGAGAAGGGTGCAGCTGACAGTGTCAAACTGCTTCGGCTGCAAGTTCCTCCCATTTCATTAGCTGGCCATTTTCCAACTCCTCACCCTGTAAATGCACTGTGACATCCCCAGTATTTAGTATGCAATAGATTATGAATGGCCACACTAAACACTTAATAGGCCTGATGAACACTAGACCCGTTCCCATCACAATCTATACACACCAATCTGGGAGATCTTTACAGCGATATAAATACAAGTGGCATGATATAATGAAGTTGTGTTCTTTAAGCCCACAGCTGCACCCAGACCTGTAATGTCTTTCATGAAAGCCAGCTCCTTTTAGATATAACCTTATCTGCTCCTTTGAATAGTTTTACAGTGATCAATAAACAGTTTTCTGTGGCCTTTCAGTGGTGTCACTTGTCATTGAAGAATGCAAATGTGTGTCAGAAACTAGCTTGACAGTTTTCCCTTTGCAGCCTTAGAACTGGGAAAAAGCCAATCAGCAATAAAGCAGATGATGACCACAAGCACTTTCCCTGAATAATATTAAATAAAGGCTGTGGTAGTAAGAGTTGCAAATATATAATTGTTAATGTCTTCTTGACATCGTGATGTATATTTACATGTCTGGAATAATGACGTCACTTCTATAAAAGCAGAAGTCTACATGCAACATTATAAAGCCAATATATTAGCAAGCACATGGTTTTAAGTTTCTTAATTATCATTTTACTACAGCTTTTCCTGTTAAAATGCTTTTGAACATGAGAACAACAATTTCTGGTAGCACAGATGGGGAAAAACCCTACATACTCTCCTGCTGAGCGACTAGAAAGACCTTTTGAATTGTCTTGTGCTCTCCCAACAGAGCCTGCTGCTTATTAAGATTTCAGAGATACAAACGGTAAGTTCAGTAATTGCTTTCTTGAATCTGCCTTTAATAATTACACGCAGCAAAAAGGTGGCAAAAATTAGAAAGGCAGAGACTAATGGAAAACTAGATTTTTCACTGAATTAGAGAGCACAACAATCTATATATTGACAATACATCAAGATGAAAGAGATCAGGAAAAGTGTTTCAGACTGTCTGGGAAAAGGAGGCAAACTGGGTGTGATGCAATGTGGCATGCACTGCCGAGGCTGCTGGGTAGCAGAGAGAAAGGATCAGACAACCTGGATGTCTCTTTTCTTCTTTATCCTCTCTCATTTTCTCTTTGTCTCTCTCTCTCTCTCTCTCTCTCTCTCTCTCTCTCTCTTTAGCTAGCTATTTTTCTTTTTAGCTTTCTTTAAGTATGTTGGCAGGGATACATAATCATCAATTAGCATAGAATTCATTATAATCTTATAAAATACTTTTTAAAAGTGTTAGAAAGTGTTTTTGTTTGATAGCAACATGACAAAAATCATTTGGTTTGGGCAGCTGTAGAAGAGGAGTAGCCTTTTTAAAAGAAGCAGCCATGCTAGTTAAAAAAACCACCTTTCCATTTCAGAGCATTTATGTTTACATTCGTTCAATTGACAAGTGAGCCAGAAAAATGGTACAAAAGCATCGTTCATTGCTGACCGATCCAACCGCCAGATTTCATTGAAACAGAGAACCACAACTAAATGTTCTAGAGGTGAGAAGCCCCACAAGATGAAGGCTAACTTGCAAAAATAAACAACAATTATTAAATAAAATAAAAGCAAAAAAAAAAGCACACACTGTAAATATGCAAGCATTTAGAGGAAACTGATTTTATTTAGAGGAAAATGTATTGCTTCTTAAAACTTTTGTTATGAATTAATAATATGGTTATTCATTTGTTTGTTTCCTTATTTATTTATAGCAAATTCTTTTACAGGTCAACTTTGTGGATTTTTTTTGTTGACTCGAAGGTACAAATTACATGATTATGATGTATCATGTATTTGAGAAAGTCTCTTTGTTCAGAGGAAAAAAATCAATAGCAAAGCTCCTGGAGCAGCTCTTACTCCCTTTTACATTTCCAGATAGGAAGGCTCTGGAATTGCTGATTCTACATTTAGAATGACAGTGATTCATACCATGGCGCTGTCCAGTTAGGCCGCTAACTTATACCTGAGGGTCCAGCACTGACATTTCATCTACAACTTTGGGAGAGGTTAAGGGCCGGGAGGCTACAAGCTGCAAGAAACCTTTACTATCAGCTTATTTTTAGATGAAGTGCAGGAGAGCACAGGCAAAAAAAAGTATTTTCTTCTGTTTTCCATTCTTGCTCTGTAATGGAGGGAAGACAATTCAAAAATCCAGAACCTACTATATATGTATACATATATAGGAGAATATTTTATATGGATGATGAAAGTGGTGTATTGAATTAAAGAAATTTATTAAATAATCTGATATATATATATATATATATATATATATATATATATATATATATATATATATATATATATATATATATATAGGTTATTCATCATATATATATATATATATATATATATATATATATATATATATATATATATATATATATATATATATATATATAAATTATATTGTGGATCAAACTAATTTACTAATCCACTCACAGAAAGCATACAAGGATCTACGGTTCTTGTGGTTCTATTCCATGTTGTTTCCTGCTTCACATCTTTTCTTTATTTGACCCTAGGGCACGTGAGCTGCCTGTGTTTTGGTTGTAATTAGGATGGCCAATAGACCTTATGCTGACCTTGGTTCCACTATTGGGACAGCCTAGATACAGTGTCATTGGTCTTTGTTTGGAAAGCAATACAAAAACACTGTCTACATGCTATTGGTCATTAGTTGCTGTCTGAATTCTCCACTGGGTTTTACTTCAATTCACAGCAGGGTTGAGGTCCATCATTTTCTAAATGTATGCCGTTGACACCAGATTTTCATGATATGACCATTACATGAAGCGCTGAAAAAAATTATGGTGCCATACCTACTGAATAATAGTCTATATTGACTAAATAAATGTAAATTATTTAATAAATGTAGATTATGTAACTTGATTATGTAATGTCTTTTCATTGGTTCTCATTTATATCTTCTTATATCTTGCCCCCCATTTCCCATCCCAACCTGAGATGTAGCCAGAGGCTGCTTGGAACATGAGAGGTTATTCATCATGGGCCGCAGGGTCAGGCTCTGAGTATTTATCTTGTAAGCAGCTTAGCTCTACTGGAAACTAGGCTTGTCTCCAGTTTGTCTTCATTCAAGCCCAGCCGTTGTTAATGACTGTCACTGGATTTGGCTACATGTCCAAATACCTCGGCCCTCAGAATAGGGCAGTTCTGAAAAAAAGGAAGAGTAAAAAAGTACCACTGTTCATTGGGAATGTTGAGTGTATGGCTTCCTGGGGTGATTGTTTTCAGACAACTGGCTGCTGTTTTCCGAAGGCATGTACTGTAAATACTGTAAAAAAGGTAACTGTGAAAAATGTATTTTAACATTTAGGAACTATATGTTTATGAATGTCATGAAGCAGATGGATTTTTCATGTACAGTCTTAATTGAAGGGGCATGTATAACAGTGTATTATCTAATACCTTACATCATATGTAATGTTCCTCTCATTAATAACACATTTTTTTGCATATCTGAGCATGAGTGGTATGATGGGTCTACAGGTATCTCATAGACCAGTGTCTTAATTAAAGAGTCTAGGTAACTTTTAAATGTACTCTATGTGCATAAATAGGATTTCTCCAGGATTCTTTTCAAAACAACAAACTGTATAGTCAATGTAATAGATTTAACAAGTGAATATGTCTGTAGGGTGATTGATCTAAAGCAAATACTTAAGAAGTGCTACTTTTTTTTTTACTGCTGTTACTATGTGCAGCCATGCTGACTTGATGTCATACCTTTAATGCAGAATGAACCACTTCTAGGTGTGAATGAGCATGTGAAAGCGTGGTGCCCTGCAATGGATTGATATTGCATTTAGCCAGACACCAACAGACACAATATGAACACTAGCTCAACAAGTTTGTAGCTATGGTCCCCAAATCATTTTTTTTTTATTTTCATCAGCTATGCAATCAGAGTCTCTTCATGCTAAACATAACTTACAATTAAATGTCTGCAATACAAACCCTCTGCTTTTGAGCAGCGTTAGTTTTTGTAATGACCCATTGCAGGTTCGGGGTAGTTTTTCTTCTTCATTAAGTCTGACGAGGACTGTTAAATAATATTAATGACCAGGATAGTCATTACTTACCTCTGTTTGCGCTGGCTCAAGTGATTTTATCGATCCAGGGGATGAGGCCCAGTACAGCAGATTATTCTGGCCTCTGATATTATCAACATCTTAAATAAGTTGATTAGCACAAGGACTATCTTTAAATAGATCTAGATGATGATGTTGATTGGGTGGAGCAGAGTGCCATCCATCTTTTTGATCTGCTAATAACTGGAATCCATCACTGTTTCTATCAGGCCCTTCGTAGCTCGGCCCGTCTTCCCTCACTTCTCTCTCTCTCTCTCTCTCTCTCTCTCTCTCTCTCTCTCTCTCTCTCTCTCTCTCTCTCTCTCTCTCTCTCTCTCTCTCTCTCATTTTCTCTCTCTCTCTGGATCTGTCTCTCTTGTGCTTTCTCTCCCTCATGAGCCACAGGTTTTTAGAAAAGCTGGTACAGGAATGTAGGACAACATAGTGTGCACTGTATTTTGTCAGAGGACTGTGAAACTAGCTGCTGTGATGCTTTGTTAATGCTTCTTCAAAATCGAGATGTGGGTGCTTTTTTTTGCATGATAAAAATCATGTCATTTTGACTTGAAAAAGTGTTTCATGAAGTACAAGAAATGACAGGTTTGTGAAATAAAAGATTTCCTCTGTCTTTAATTTGGATACACTCCTGCCACCAGAAGGGTCCTGAAGCATGTGACTTTTCCACTACAAAACGTATAAAAAATAAAATAAAAAAATGCGTATTTTGATAATGATTATTTTGATTATCCGTTATTCGACTCTTTATGCAATTATAATACATTGTCTCAATTCATTAAACAGTCTACACTAAACTGCAAAATAAACAGCAAATCACAACACTTTTCTCAGTCTCTGAGCTCATATGAAAAGTCATGTTATCAATAGGTTTCGAAAATGATTAGAGTATACTAATTTCCTTTAGCAACAACCCATGTCAATGGATATACTGCAGAGTTTCAGTGTCCTGCAATTTACTGTTAAATTGCTTAAACTATACAAAAGAAACTCTAATGTAACAATTTGTCCATAGACAAGCCCCCAGCACCTATTGATATAGGGAATGCTGGGATAGGCTTTTCTTGCTTAGCCAACTGTGAACAGTAAAGCCTGGCTTAATTTGATTAAACACTTTGTTAGGAATAGTAATTAATGTACTTTCTCTGCTTGCTTTTTAATGGCTCCCTACAATTAGTACACTGAATCTAGTTAATTATACTCTTGTTTTTTTTTTTAGTTGTGTTTTTTTTTATAGGCGATGGTTGCATGGGTCATATTATTAGGAGGAGGGGGTAGAAGGACTGTCAGCTGGGCTCTCACAGGAGTCCATTTATTCCCCAGCACAGTCCTCATTATTCCAGTCTAGCCTGCTACAGGTAGAGACCACCTTCATTCCAGCCAGGGCCCCTTCCTCCACACAAACAGAAGGAAAAGATTAATTGTTTGCTTTGTTTTGTTTCCCTAGGGACACTGGTCACTTAATAAAGAAAAATAATCCTATCTTGGTCTTGATTCAGTTTATTGTCCCAAAATATGTGTGGATAAGCATGGGACACGGCTTAGTTCTTGTTAGCAGAATTGCCCATTAGCTCTGAAATGGCCAAAGTACATGAGAAAACAAATGCAGTAAATAAAAGAGAATTGATGAGAGCACAGGCCTTTGTTGGTCACAAGTTGTATCATGATTTGTGGCTCCATTTGTCACTAAGTCCTCATTAAAAGGGTAAAATTAAACAGCCAGGCCAATGTTCTTAATTGTAAAGCAAGCATATTAGATGGGGCTTGTTGAATAGAGGCACAATTAGAGAGGCTTTAATTGACAATTGCTGCATGTGCTGAGTGAACACATCACGTCGCGAAGTGCATTAATGGCAGGCGGTCAGGATCTTGAAAGTAAAGGTCAATAAAATGCACACTTAAATGCAAATGACACTTTAACATGTCAGATAAGTGACCTTTTGTGGACAAGGGCTAGCCTTGGTAATACAAGTCAGTATTACTAGTGTCTAAATCCAAATATTCAGAGTGGAAAAAAAAAGAATGCGGTGTAGGATTTCATGAGATATAATAATCGAGAAATTTAAGTAAATTAATTGTATCAATGTGCAAACTCGGCTTCCGTGCATTTGTTCTATCCTGCTATTTTACATGCATCATATAATGCAATCACAGTTTCTATTAAATTCAGCAGCAAAACTAAATTTCAAACATTACATTTCTGAATATCCTACATGTTGTCCAGAACAACAGAACAGACCAAATCTAAAAGACTAACGTAGCAGTAGTTGTTAGTATGACAGTAATAACTTTTTAACCTTCACTATTGGATTTGTCAAAACCTATTTATTAATAAGCTATACAATAAATTCTTTATTTCAACAAGCTGCTATTCCTCTTTTCGTTAAAAGATCAAACAAGATTGATATCAGATTCCAAGCTGTGTGACAACATAATGTGCTGCGGCATGCAGCTTTGCTCTATTAGCAGAAACTTGTTATTTTTCTTTAGCTGAAGCAGGTCTCTAAGTGTGGACAGGCGTTGATAAATGCTGCCGTGTCCTGTTGATGCAATTCATTTGTCAACTGTGTGAAAAAAGGTTAATCGGTATTCTCCAGCCAGGTTACAGTGTTTTTCTCTTGCTCTTTGCCAGTAATTGTGCCTCTGTGCACCCTCATCAACTAGCCCCTCACTGACTTGGGCAGAGTACATTCAGCCCTTGCTGCCAAGGAGCCACAATGAATTATCAGCAATTTTGAGAAGAACATTACGTCCTGATACACAAAAAAAGTAATGACAAAAATAATGGCAATGCAAACAGCGAGAAAAGAAATAATAATAATAAATGTCAGCGGTGTTTCATAATTTATTTCCAAGTATTTCATACATGCAGTTGAATGATCATGGGTAAGGGGGGAAAAGAAATCAATGAAAATTCATATTTCATAAGCTTCTAATTGTGTTTAAAAGTGTACAGTAGTCATTTGTTTTAGCAGCCTCCACAGTGGTTGCTTTATGACAGTGCCATACATTTGAGAGTTAGGTCTTATTTCTTTTCCCTTGCCTCATCACTCCTCCTATCTTTTGATCGCACTCCCTTCATCTTTTTACAGCTACACTATACAGCTGTTGAAAATAAGGGTTTTGTTGTCAAGAAGACTGTACTTAAAAAAAAAAAAAAAAACCTTGACAACTTGACAACGTTCTATCATCTGTGAAGTTATCGATTTGCCAGTGTTTTAACCATCAAACTGGATCTATTTGAGTGACTCTGGTTTTTAAACAATTTCGTTGACAGGCCAGGCATCACAGCAATTGCCCTGCTTTTTAAGACAGTATTTTAAGACAGTATTTCAAATTGAGGATTTCGCTCAAAAACGTGCTCGTCCCAGCACAACCAGCTTAACGTAGAACCAGACTTCCGAAGGGCCCCAGTGGTAGACAGAGTTGTCACGAAAGAGCGTGGGGGGTGAACGGGGAAGACAGAACGCAGTGGGCTTGCTTTATAGATTGCTGTTAGGGCAACAAAACTTTGGCAGCATTGATTAACTTGACATTGAATGCAGCAGTACATTTATCACTAATAGCTATGGTGTAGAAAATCTAATAAGAGCCAAACAATCCCCCTGGAGCTGTAACAGGTTCTCTGTGGCCAGCGGAGCGTGCCATGAAAATATCCGTCTCCCTGGACCCAGCTGCTGAGAGGTCAGGCAAGCGATGATGCCCCGAAACACACGCATCATCTGATCAAAATTGCGTATTCCCTTTTTTTAATCACCCACTGATGCAATCTGGGCAGGCACACCACATGATCAGTAAGTCATAAATATGCATAATTGCTAACACACAGTAGCGATTTTCAAGTGCATGTAAGTGAAGGAAGTGTCAGTAATTGGACCAAATTCAAAAATACCAGCATCTGGGTGTCCCACCTTCTTATCAGTATACTTAACAAAATTTCAAGCTGGTGAAGAATTTTAATTTCTCTGGGGGATGGGGGAAGCTGAGAAAAGATTTGCATGTGTGACTATGAAACACTTTGGCCGTGCGTCAGAGTTTAACAGGGAGGCTAATTGATTTGCTGTCACCTGGACATCAGGTTCACTCTTAGGATTCAATTTTTTTTTTCAGCCTGTTTTGCATATCGCATCGATCAGTTGAGGAAGGGTGTTGGGTAAATGAGCAAAAAGCGCAGAGGCAAGAGGATGAATTGTTTACTCACATAAAAATAACCTTCAATAAGAGAAGATGCATGGGGCAGACTTCTAGTGGTGTTCTGCTGCCCCAAGCAGATGGCATTCAGCTGCTATTGATCCAGGCCGTGCAGGCGAGCGGGGGGCAGTTCTGGTCAGGGCACAGGGAGCAAGTCTGTCCATCCTAACCACCTACTGAACCATCCCTCAAAACAAAGGAAGACACATTCAGAGTTCAACCAATTGCATTTTTTATGTTAAGTAAATAGCTGTCAACTTTAAAACACTCAATTATCTGTGGATAAACAAGCCATGTCGCTGTGAATTTTGAAGTTTCACCTTGTTTGGGTCACACAAAGTCGTTTAAGAACTTTATAGCCTGAAATCAGGAAGTACAAATGCTATTTACAGAAGAACATGAAGAGTGACCTCTTTCGACAAGCATATAGACAGAGGTAAAAGTAGCTGAATGGAAATCATCATACATTTATACACCAATAACGAGGCCTTTATGCCAGGATCAAGTAAGCTGCTGCCAAGGATCCATTATTTCAAGGATGAATGCTCCTTGCAGCAATAAGAGAAAGAGACCCCCCCACACACACACACACACACACACCACACACACACACACGCACACACACACACACACACACACACACACACACACACACACACACACAGAACCCTTCTATGTCTCACCCCTGGTCCAGCCTTCAGCACTAATTAGTTTCAGAGGGAATGGAAAAGGAGGCTGCAACCCAGCTCTTCCAGCATAGCATCAGAGTGTGGAGGGGATGCATTAGTGAGACAAAAGCCGGGGAACGCTTTTAACTTCACTGTAAAACAGTAGGAGCTATGGCTGTGAAGGCTTTCGAGAGTACCCTGAAATTTTAAGTAAAATGTAATATTTTTGAAAATGTGTTTTAATTTACACCAGGTAAAACTTTTTCATAGATCATTCCTTGTCCGAGTTGGAAAAAGACTCTTTTGGACTCGATGACTGAACCTGCTTCTTCATGTTTGCTTGTTTTTTTTTCCCCCCACCATTTTTTTAGCCAGGTTTAAAAGTGATAGTGGCCTATGATGTGCATAGTTTTATTTATAGAGGATGTAAATCATAGTGCCAGACACCAAAGAACAGGTGCTGCTGATTGTTCTTTGCCCTCAACCTTCTTCTTCGTAACAAAATAAATAAATAAAAAAAAAAAAAAAAAAAAAAAAAATTTCTTCCTGCATGGTGCCACCTGATTTATTAAGCAACATATTATTTTCTGGCTTCTGAGACTGTGCATCCTGCTTATGATAAATGTAGTGCAATGCATAAATTTAACACAATGGCTCTTGTGTAAATGCAACATCTTAATGATTAAATGTTAAAAACTTAACTGCTTTCATCCATCCTCTCTGACTAAACCCTGTCTCGCTATTTTAAGATTTTATGTAAGAATTTCATTAAGTGGAGGCATTTTTCAAGTGTGGCTTTTCTTTGTTTGTAAGTGCATTCCTTCATACCAAAAGGGGAGGTTGGGGTATAATTTTAAAAAGCAGTCTGCTGAAAAAGGACTTTTCCAACTAAGTGTGATTTAGAGTTGGCTGAAGAGAAGCCTCATTTCATTCATAATTATTACCTTTTGGTATGAAAACCCCAAGGTCTGTCCACTTTAGGTTGTTCTGGCAATGTACACAGTCCCAATCTCAGAAGGTCTCTGGCATTCTAGTCCTAGCTTGGAGATGTGCGCTCTCCAGTTACCACAGTAATTGGTTGATGAGGAGGCTCAGGCCCTAAAAGAATGTCAGTGTTCGATTTCCCTGCGATCCTAAGTGAGGATATGTCACCATTTATGCTGCTTTCGGGTGACACTGACTCCTGGCAGAAACTCTGGGGAAATCATTACACTGTTTATACCTCTCCCCTGTCAGGCACCACTTCCCTTTGATATTTTCACAATGTTTTCCGCTGAGTGATGGTACCTTGCAGGGGTCAGGGGAGAACAAGTATCTTTTGTAAATTCGTGACCATATTTTAATGGCTGAAAAAGAAAAAGCCGGACAATTGGTGACGTGTAGCACAGAGCCAGTAAGAGAGCTTGAAGGAAAGATCAATAGTGTCCACCTGGTGTCTTCTTCTGAGTGTAAAGAGATAGAGCTTTAACGATTTCTGGGGCTGCTCGGCCACATTTTGAAAAAGAGTGGAAATGTTTCAGCCTTGGGAACTGTGAATTTCTGAACTCTATTTCAGTTCGGTTCAGTTTAAAGTTAAAATCACTTTCATTAATCATAAACCTTGTAGTTTTCATATAACTTTAAGAACAACTAATGGAAGACTGTGATACCCTCATTTTTCAATCTTGTTTTAGGCAATACAAACAGTTCTATGTGAATTAATTTGCCATTTGATGTGTTACATAATCTATTTCTACCATGCCATCACATCTACATTCTATTCATCTAGCAAATGATCTCGTTTCTAATTGCATTTACTGAAAATTTTACAGAAATCTACAGTGTCTCATTAAAACTAAGTAACTTTTCTCACTATGTGTCCAAAGTCAAATATGTCAGATATGTCAATATGGTAATGCAGGACCTAATTTTCAAGGTATTTACTGACTATATTGTAGCACTGAAAACTGTATAACAGGGTTGGGTACTGTCATTAAATCATTCATATCAGTCAATAAAGCATAAATAGAAAAAGAGCTGTAAATTATTACCTTTATAGCAGAAGGATGTTAATAATTTATACTGTTTTTATCACCCTATCAATAATCTATATAAAAGATATAGAGACATTGCCAAAAATAACCCTTTAATCAACTAAAAATTATTTTAAAAAATCCAAAATTTTTTTTAACTATATATCCTGTATCTTACAATTACATTTATGCCAGTTGGCAGACACCCTTATGCACAGCAACTTACAACTGAGCAGGGGAGGGTTTGGGGCCTTGCTCAAGGGCCCAGTAGTGGCAGAGAGGTAGTGGTGAGATTTAAACCTGTGACCTTTTGATTCAAAGTTCAATGCCTTAACAACTGAGCTACCACCCACCATTTTCTAAGATCAACATAAACAATTAAAAAAAACAAAAAATATAAACAAAAATAAAATTTATATAAAAAAAAAAACAGTGCTGAACTGCAATGAACAGACATCCCATCCCAAGTTCGCACCTTGCACCTGATGTTCATGAGATATGGATTCACTTCATGTATAAATGAATGAATTGGTGCTCACAAGGGAAACCTAACATGAAAAAGGATTTAAAAGAGATGGCAGCTTTATTTGTTCTAAATTGAAAAAAAATGTGCTGATTACAGTCCACTGCTCCACCTACCTATCAAACTAGCTATTCATTTTTTTGCACAGCAATAAGCTTCAGGCTTGGCTCTATCAGCAGCAGTTTAACATGGTTTGTGTGTGGCTGATTTGTCTGATTTTGACCTTTCAAGCAAACTGTCCCATCATGCAGCAGCAGGGCTCCTGGGGGACTCTAACTGCAGTGCTGAGCTGAGCTGGTAATGAAGCCTGTCATCCAGCTTGCATCCTCTTGCAGGGCTACTTCAGACACAGCTCCAGCTTGGAACATTCTCTTTTTTTGATTCAGTGATTTATCCAAAAACATCTCTATGTCTTTGTGAGAAGCTCTTAGCTACATTCAGCACACTTCCAAATGTTTATTTGGCATACCCTGTGACCTGAAGAAGATCTTCACAGGAAAGTAAATGCTGTTTAATCGTTTTGTCCAAATTGTTTTATTTGTTTGACTTTTTGTTAGAATTGAAAAATGACTCATTTTGTGAAAACTTGAAACAAGCATTATATCATGGTCAATCTAAATATTTGATTCTGACTAAATGGAAGGTGGTAGTTCTGGTAATTTTTTACAAAATTAATAATATATATTATATATATCGGTCGGTGAAATCATGGTCATTATTTTTTAAATAAATCACTCACAATAAAACAGTTTTTCATAGTTTTATTTGTTTTATTTTTTTAATATGCATTAGGAAAATATTCTTAAACTTAAAAAATCAAAAGTCATTTCAAAAATAAACAATAATGGTGATAAGAATCAGTAAATGACGGAAGCATAAACAATAGATGCACAAGAATAAACATACATTAAATGCTGCACATTACACGGTCACTACACAGGCTAGTTTTGATATACAAAAAATTTATTCGTGGTTTTTTTAAACTCTGTAGAAATAGAACTAGTCTACTTTTCCAATTGCAAAGATTAAAGAAATTTATTCAATCAATTGGCATAAGAAGTTCAAATTGATTTGTTTTTGGCACTAGGTTTCCCCAATTAAATAATGCTTTAAGGAAGGGAAATCGTTTTCTATAATACACAAATACACTCTACATTTAAACCCTAATTTGGCATACAAGAACATACATGTTTGGCACGTGAGTGAATGCTGTGTTTCCACAAACAATTTTTAAAAATTATGTTTATAAAATCAAATTTTATGTTTCTCTTTTAGAAAAAGCAGAGATGTAAGTAAAAATATGATTGCTACATGTTTCCGGTATCCTCGACCTGTTCATTTATTACTCAGGGTCCCCGATTATATTAATTTGAATTAAATATCTGATTCCAAAATGAGGTTTAAATAGACAAATGAACTAACAGACTCTATTGAAACACTACTGGCTAATGCGCTTTAATACCTAACTACTATGTATTGTACATGCACAGTCTGGGGAATAACTACAATTCTGAGAATAATGATTAGTAACTTTGAGATTCAGCAGCATGACGCTAAGTGGATGGCAATACAGAGCACCAGATAATAGGTTTAGACCCATTTACCAATATTAACCAAGGTTTAGCACATGCTTGAGAACCAAAGTCATGAGCTTTTTGTGTTGTTTAACAGTCTTGAAGAATTTTTCAAGTATGATAAGTATGATTATTGTCTGCTTTCCTCATTTCTAAATGAAAACTATTTGTTAGACATAGATTCACTTACCACTCTAACACTGTTCGGGATGAAAGTGGAAATGGAGAACTTTACAGGATGGAGGAGGAAAATGAAGTCCTGAGCTCTGCTGTGTGTGACACTACCAACCCTCCACTTCTACGACGAATGGTGTTTTGACCTCGATCTTCCCACTGTTCACTATGACACACTCTGTGTATGGCATGTTCCTGTCGTTTGTGTCCTGAAGCTCAATTGTATGAACAACAGTCTGGAGGGTAAAAAAAGAGAAGCAAATAATGAAACAAATAACAATTTACCTTTTTTAGTTAATCACCTTATGGTCTAAAAACAACACCAAGACGTACCATGCCTTCCAAGATCTTGCCAAAGACAACATGCTTGCCATCCAGCCATGGAGCCCGTGCCAGTGTGATGAAGAACTGTGAGCCATTGGTGTTGGGGCCTGCATTAGCCATGCTGACCCAACCTGTGCCCTGATGCTTTAGCTTAAAATTCTCATCTGCAAACGTCTTTCCGTAGATACTTTTGCCTGTAACACAAGTGCACAAGTGCCATGCAGGAAAAACGGTAAGAATTCACCTTACTCCAAACTCCTCAGGAATGCTTCTTGAATTACAGTAAAACTTTACCTCCCGTTCCATCTCCAGCTGTGAAGTCGCCTCCTTGGATCATAAAGTCCTTGATGACACGATGGAACTTACTTCCTTTGTAACCATAGCCGTTCTGTAACAGACAAAAGAAAATAAAGAAAATGCTGTTATTTGGCTAGGATTTCTTTTCTAAATGTTACAATGACAGAAAAGAGTCACACTTATTCAAAAATGCAATGAATTAAAGATATTTCCCTGTCTAAAAAAATAATTTACCTCTCCAGAAGCAAGCGAAACAAAGTTCTTCACAGTCAGGGGCACGACCTCTCCGAAAAGCCCGATCACAATTCTGCCAACTTCGTGTCCTCCAACAGTGATGTCAAAAAACACCTGCAGATGGACACACAAACAAACACACACACACACACACACACACACACACACACACACACTTAAAGCTCTTTGCCTATTTTGGTTATGATTTTTGGTTATGAAAGCCTTGTCAATCATATCTTTATGAGAATGAGGAGATGTGACAACCTAAATCTGACTCAAATAGCGCGCCACCTTAGATCAAACAATTGCTTTCACGTGCGGGACGTGATTTTAAGTGTAAACGTGTCACTGTTTCCTTCTGCAGCCCCACAACAGACAGACAGACAGAGACACACACACACACACACACACACACACACACACACACACACACACACACACACACACACACACACACTCTCTCAAGCTGGATCCTTTTTAACTCCTATCATAACGTGTTTCTCATAGATTGTAGCTTCTAGTTTACACAAATGGATTATGCATGTATTAAAACAATAAAATTGTGGTATAGCACAGCGTTCTCTACACCGCTTTTTAACAGGACAGATATTACGTCAAAAACGCAATATATTCATTTTATAATAATATTTCGCCAACGTCATTTCGTGCTGTGTTTTTTTTTAATTGCTTTATATATATATAATTTTTATCTTAGTCTATGATTTCGTGCTATTGCGGAAATGGTCGTCACTCACCTTATCCGTTACTTTCGGACCCACATTTATCTTCGAATAAACCACAGTTCCTAAAAACGACAAATGAATAAAGCATTTCAGACACATATTTCCCCATTGCATGACTGAATATTGTATGGATCTCTAGCCGACGGGCTGCACGCAGAGGTTTTTCTGGGATTTGGCGTCCACTTCCGGTATCGATATCCCTCCTCCTCCTCCTCCTCCTGGAGAATGGCGTCATTTCTGGAGTACTGGAATTAAGGTTCCGTTAAAAAAAAAAAAAAGAATCATAAAAAATATTATAAAAGCAAAAGGTGGTTGTGAAGGCATGTCTCGTGATTGAAGTCACTTCCACAGTAAAAAAAAATAATGTGGAAATAGAATCTTACGATGGAGAGTAAATTGGCCAAAGGTTTGTGGACACGGGATCATCACATCCGTTGTGCACATTAGCTTTCTAAACGCTCCAGACTTTGTCTCCACTTTTCTGTAATAAAAACTTTAACTCTTCCATGAATTCTTTACATTTTGAAGAATGGTTGTGTGGAATTGTCCATTCAGCCCCAAGAACATTACTGAGATCAGGCACTGATGTCTACAGTGTTCCTATTCATCCAGTGTGTTCAGTGGGTTTGAGGTCAAGACTCTGTGCAGCCCACTCAAGTTCTTCCACAACACCAACCCTGGCAAACCATGACATAGGAATCTTGCTTTTGTGCAAGGTTAAACAGTTTTATGGCCTTTAGTGCCAGTGGAGAGAAAATGTAATGTGGCACCAGTTCGGAGAAGAACCAATGAGGTGTAATGGTCATGTGTGCACAACATTTTCAGACAAATACACGATATATCACTCAGTCCTTATTGACTACCTACATGTGAGGAGGAGAGTGATAATAAATAAGCATGAGCACTCCCTAGTTCTCAAAACCATTTTAATGACATGCTTGGTATTTTGGGACAGCTTGTTTGGTAACTTGGGCACTCATTAGTTAAGGCTTTTAGTTTTCTTCTAGTGTGCTGTAATCCCCATCATATATACATTTATTGTACAAAGGTGCTTTTCAATAATGTTAAGTTAGTATTTTGGGAATTGGGCAATGAATCAGTTAAAGTCGATGATGTGCACATATTAGAGCAGATTCCACTTAATGACTTACAATGTTTACTAGGGATTCTTGCATTCGGGTATAATTCACAGAGTAAATCTAATCTAATCTAATATTCATTCATTTTCTCCCGCTTATCTGTAATTCGGGTCGCGGGGGCAGCAGTCTAAGATCGCTGCCCAATCCTCACAGCACCGTCCCTTACGGTCCCTCCTGCAGGTGGTGAGCCCACGGGAAGGCGGCCCCACGTCACTTCGACGTCTCGGACCTTGATATTTCCCTTGTAAGGGACCCCCGGAGCATAGAGGGTTAAGGGCCTTGCTCAAGGGCCCAAGAGTGGCAGCTTGGCGATACCGGGGCTTGAACCCCAGACCTTTCGATCGGCAACCCTTAACCACTGGAGCCACCACTCCCCCGTTATAATATAATATAATATAATATAATATAATATAATATAATATAATATAATATAATATAATATAATATAATATAATATAATCTGTGCTTTGCCAAGCAACAATTTGTTTCTTGGATCTGGGACACCATTTATGGGTGCAGATGTGGGTCTGTCGTGGTACAGCATGTTCCAGGAGCACAGAAGACAAATTCACACCTAATTCTTGGTCCTGTTGGTGAAACTGAACAAAAATGGGCTCATCACAGGAGCTCCCATGCTATGTTAAAAGAGCTAACATCTCAGAAGAGAGGACCAGAAAGCTTGCCCTCAATTCCTGCTGGTTAATGTGTTTTGATCACATTCTAGGGGCCATGTTAAAGTTCCCAGCTAGTAAAATAAACATCTGAGGACCCCTTCTCTCGCCAATGGGGCACCACTCCTAACAAAACTCTTTCATTAGAATGATTTTGCACTTGCCATGGACATCCTTTTTTTTGTGCCAATCTCTGTTTTGACAATGAGGAGCTTCTGACAGAGTTTGCTCTTGACAGAGATTGAGTGCTCAGCATATTCCGAAGGGTCTATTTCTTGGTAGGAGTGCATAATAGCTAGTCTTTCAGTACAAGTTACTGTTATATTTTGACACATCTCATAGCAAACATCTTTTCAGGCACACATCCATACAAGCTGTATCCAGAGTAATCCATTGTAAAAACCCAATTCACAATTAGAAAAAGCCACTATTCTTCTTTTGAACTAGATTTTATTTGAACACAATACTGTACACTATTTAGGCATAATATTATGACATTATAACATTATGACCCGTTAGTGAAAAACACTGATTATCTGTTTATCATGGCACCTGTTAGTGGGTGGGATATATTAGGCAGCAAGTGAACATTTTGTCCTCAAAGTTAATGTGTTAGAAGCAGGAAAAATGGGCAAGCGTTAGGATTTCAGTTTGACAAGGGCCATATAGTGATGGCTAGACGACTTGGTCAGAGCATCTCCAAAAGCTGCAGCTCTTGTGGGCTGTTCCCGATCTGCAGTGGTGAACCGGCGACAGGGTCATGGGCGACCAAGGATCACTGATGCAGGAAGCGAAGGTTGGCCTGTGTAGACCGTGTAGTCCAACAGACAAGCAACTGTATCTCAAATTGCTGAAGAAGGTAATGCCGTTAATGCTTTACAGGTCAGGACTGTTTTAGCAGCAAAAGGTGGACCAAAACAATATTAGGCAACTGGTCATAATGTTATGTCTAATTGGTGTGTATGTGTACCATGCAATATTGACTGCTTATTTTTAATTATATATCCAATAAGGTTAAATACAGGATAATTTGCTTTGTAGAGAATTGAGTAGAGTTAATTAATCAGAATCAAGAACCCTTGTCTCAGAATTTAGCTTTGATCGGTCTTTATAATTCTATTATAAAGAATGTTTTCTATACCCTAATCAGCCATAACATTAAAACTTGACAGGTGAAGTTAGTAACATTGATTATCTCGTTAAAGTTGGCACCCCTTTCAAGTGTGGGATACATTAAGCAAAGTGAATTGTCATTTCTCAGCATTGATATTTTGTATGCTTCTTTGACATGGGCCTAATTAAGATATGCAGTACCTACCAAAAGTTGTCATTCTACTCAGTCAACTGTAGCACAAATTGCTGAAAACATTAATGCTGGCTATGATATAAAGGGGTCAGAACAAACACACATATGGGACTGCATAGCCCATGATGATCCTGGTCAAACAAAAGCACTTAATATGGGCACATGAACAACAGACCTGAACCTGGGGAACCTTTTTTCATTTACATAATGTTGATAGCTGGGTGTCTGTGTGTCACTATCTTCTAAAAGAGATTGCAAAAAGTTGCACTGTGGTAAAAAGGCCAGCAAAGGCAATGCCATGCTCTGTGCAATGTTCTGCTGGAAACTTTGGGTCTTGGTATTCATGTGGATGTTACATCTTCCAAGGTAAAAGTTCATGCCTTTACAGGTCAAAGCTTTTTGGTAGCATCAGTGGGACCAAAACACTATTAGGCAGGTAGTAATGTTAAGGCGGATCGGTGTGCAGGTGTTAAACAACCAACAATGCCTTAATGAATGAGATGTGAGAAATAGATGTGTCCACATATATGAGAACAAATTTTGATTTTTTTTTACATGGTTTTATGAATAATGATATTGGGATGATTTTAATCCATAGATGCTCTATATGGTGTAGAAACTATAATGTGTTAACTGATGTGTTAACTGATTCCTAATTCTTTAATTCTTCCCTTAATGTCCGGTTGTTCAGTGTGTGGAAGTGATTACTTGTCTTTTAACAACTATGCCAAGTGTGAAATGTTGCAAGAAATGGTACATTGTGGTGCAGACTGTTTAAAACACTACATTCAAGTGGCAACATTATGCCACAAATCTAAATATCTTTAACAATGCAATTTTGATTTCAACCTTTTTGCTCTCTGTTTACTGTGCAGTGCTTGTTCAAAACAGTTCTGAAACACTTTAATTACTCAAAAGGGTTCAAAACCTGGCTGTAAATGTGACTTTTGGCCTGCACTGCTAATTAGCAGCCTCTTGTGGAGAACTTTAAGCTTTTTTAAGAGGGACTGAGTGTGGACCATGCTTCATATGACAAGTCTCGACTTTCTCTTTGTGGTTACTCTTATCATACTTAAAAAAAACAAAAAACAAATAAGCAATGGTAATTAAAGGACCACAATAGTGTGGGAATTATTTCATTTCAAAACTAAACCTTCTTAAAAGAAGACTCAATATTATACACCCATACATTTGCTCTTCAGAGCTGTAATAGGCAAAGCATACACAGGTATATTTTGATACATACATGAAAAATGTATTGGGAAACCGGTTTGAACTTATTGTGCTTACTATAGCATGTACGCTCGTTAAAAGAAATGATGTTTAGTTAAAAAATGTTATAGTGTTTACATAAATAGTTCAATATAAATACAACTTTTTCAAATTGGCCATTGCGTTTTTTCCTCTCAACAGATTGTTGGGCTGTAATGCATCTCCTAATGTATAAATACATACTAATATATGCTTGTAGAATGTAACATGCTAAATGTTTTCCCTAACCAGGTTGCACCATTTTGCTCTTCCCTTTAACCTTATTGATTTTTCAAACAGATATCAGGCATATGTCGGCTACAAGCTTCATTAAGCTCTCATTACAGGTACAAGCTAAGGCATAAACAATTCTGGAAAAGTATTGTCATTTTAAATTCAATTCAAAGTGACTGCTCTGCTGTCTGATTTCTTCACTATTCATTTATAACCCTCTCCCATCCCTGTTCTCAGGAAAATCTCTTGACTTTGCCTACTGTTCCACCTGCTGACATTAATGCTATTCATTTAATGACCTTTTGTAGGGTGTACACAACCAGTGAGGTCTGTTCTGTTTAATGTTTTTCATAATCATGATCAGTTATGTTTTTTTTTTTTTTTTAATAAAACCATCTGTTGGATTATTTAATGTTTTCTGTTACAGTTTTTTTGTTCACATTGTGTAAAATTAAGAACAAAACTGCAGGATTGTAAGGTTTTCTGTTTATAACCTTAAGCTGTCACTAAGTAAAACAGTGCTTTATAATCATTTTGGTGGTAGAACGTATCATGTTTCCTTGACTATTTTGGTTTAGTGCTCTGGGATATCAAACCTCATATTTTTTCTGTATAATATATACAAGAAACCCACAAAATTTTCACTAGAAACACTTGCCTGGGGTAAGATCAACATCTTTTTTCTTTAACAGGGGCTCGTGTAAATCCAAACCAGTTTAACACTTGAGAGTTTATTCATTGCTAATGATTTAGCTGGACTGAATCTTTGCAAACCTGAAATGAAACTTTCTAAAACACTATTGTAAATGTGCAACAAGCTTCAATTTAAATTAACGTTTGAGTTCAAATGCTCCATGTGAATGGTTTTTCTAATTGTAGATGTAGGAAAAATATTGTAGACCTTCATTAGTCATTTTTGTTTGTCATTAATGATCTCTGAGACAAACAGAAGCTGCTGCATGCTGTGATCTTGTAATAATCCCTGACAGATCAAATGTTTTATTTGAGTTTATCAAATAAAACATTTGTATATAAAAAATTTTTAACACGTTCACCTTTTTATCTACGTATATTAAAGCAAGGTTAAATTGAAAGATCACAATAAGAAAAGGGTAAAATTATTGTAAAAAAAAAAAAAAAAAAAAAAGTGCAGTCAAGTGGAAATCTGTGAACTGCAGATTAAGGTGTAACAACGAGGTAAAAACTTTGCAAAATAATAAAAACACTGTTTTTATGTATGTGATTGTAAATGCAGGTGAGAACTCAGGCAACTGTAGATAAGATGCAGCAGCAAGTTGTATAATTAATAAAAAGAGAGAATGAAAGTACATTTCAGTGCCATCAGCTGGACAACCTAAGAGACTGGAGATTAAGGTGCATTGATGAAATGACAGATTAACATTCTGGTTAATAAACACAGAGCAGAACAGGATCTGTGTCCCTATTTATAGAAAGAGCAGAGTTACAATTCTTACCTTTAAGCGTTTAATTCATCTCAAATTCTGTATTTGTTTTTAAGAAATGAAATTTTAAGATAAAACCAATAATTCAATAATTATGCAATGAACGTTACAAAACGTTACTTAATGCCATAATGCATTTTCTTTGCTTAAAAAAAAATCTCTAGGCATTTGTGAAAACTTAAAACTTACTTTTTCCCCTTCTCAGTAAGGAAAAAAAGAGAATCGAATATTATGTACGCACGTGTTTGAAAAATCATTAACCTATAACAATCAGCAGCTCTTTTCTAAATATATGTCTATGTTAATGAAGTATCTACTCTCACACAGCGTGACCTTAAAAACCATAAGATGAGTTATTGGGGGCACAGGGAGAGGTGGCTAAATTCTTTATCGGCCTCCTGTCACAGAGGACCGTTCATTCGTCTTTCAGGCATCAGGCGAATTAATTAACAAGAAACACACACGTCCTAATTGAATGCCAAGTGCCAGTGGCCGCTAAAGCAGTGCGCAGCGCGTGTTTGGGCACGTCACAGTTTATGCTATAATCCGAATAAAGCAGAGTTCATGCATGCTCCGTTTAGCCTTAATAATCCGTTATTCGGCCAAAAAAAACGACACATTTCAGCAGTTAATGTATCGATCCCCTGTCCCCTCTCGAGTGCACTTTATTTCAACAGTCATTTATCAACAGCACCAACACACTGAAGAATGCGCAACATTACGCGTGGAGCCACTGCGCTGTCACGTGCCGTGTAATGCGTGATTACTATAACATGACCTACGATGAGAAAGCAGAGAAATGTATTGTAAGGCTATGCTCTAATAATAATAATAATAATAATAATAATAATAATAATAATAATAATGTCCGTATAATCATTTCAAATAATTTTAATCGATTGTTTTATAAAGTAGGCGTGACCTCAAAAGTTGTATTAGAATCTTAGCTGTCTATGTTATTGCTCTCGAGTGGGATGAAGTGGGGGGGGGGGGGGGGTCAAATAAATGTGTCATTTCTGTGTGCGTTATTATTATTCGCATGTTTTTTTTTTTTTTTTTCGCAGAAACCGCACTTGTAGCCATGAATTCATTTTCAGACGATTATGTTTTTGTTTGGGTTTTGTTATCAATCTACAGAGACCCCGGCATGATGAATGACCCTGTCAAAATGACGCCAGCCCAAACATTTGACCACCCCTCTGGAGTGAAAATCGTGTAAAATGCCCTGCGTGTAGACATGTAGAGCCTATCCAAACAGCTATAACTTTCTCCAGCGTCTCGGAGAGTCGGGGGGGGGGGGGGGGGAACGAATCGGCTGGACATCGAGGCGCAGAAACAACACGGTGCGCTCCGTTATCTTTACGCACTCTTTTTGGATCGAGCCCACGCGAGAGGACATTGGGTGGGTGGGGGGGGGGGGGTGTCTTATTTTTTGCTTTGTGTATTAATAAGCAGAACAATCTGCGCCCACCCAACTTCTCAAAGTAACTCCAAAAGAGATGATCTCTCTATTCATTCTGACCCTTAGTAATAGAAAAAACTCAGTCCCAAACTGGAAACAGATGAACATTCATTTATTGATCACAGCTGCTCCTCGAACAAGAAACTAAAAACCAGGCTTTTCGCGCGTCTAAGGCCTGATGAAGGGAACACTTTCACTAATACGTGGTGCGTTCATTTTAAGGTGCCATCTCGACCACCCCCCTGCTGTCCCTCTGCCCTGGTCTCACGACTAACCCACGTGCTCCACCACATTAGAAGGAGGGGAGGGAAGGAGAGAGAGAGAGAGAGAGAGAGAGAGAGAGAGAGAGAGAGAAAGAGAGAGAGAGAGAGAGAGAGAGAGAGAGAGAGAGAGAGAGAGAGAGAGAGAGAGAAAGAGAGAGAGAGAGAGATGACTGCTTTTCTTTTCTCCATCCGCAGACTTTACGAAGTGTCTCCTCGGCCAGGACCGGTATGGTGTAAACGTCCAGGAATCGCAGTTGACATTGGTCGGCTCTGACACACTCACTTGGGCTTAATAAGGTAAGTTTTGTGCTATGACGTTTCTGCGCTGCTTTGAAGGAACAGGACGATAAGCATCGATTCATCAAAGCCCACTTCGATAGCTTTAATCCCCTATACATTGTGTTTTTTATTGTGTAAACACCTTTGTAAACTAGATTGCACACATATCATTCAAGTGGAAAGTTAGGTGATTTTGTTAACTAACCCTAGAGCAGGTAGATGAATATATCACACACATTAACCAAGCGTACTCGTCTATTTGTTTGTAGTTGCAGTTGGAAATGCTGAAACCGGGGGATCAGAGCGGTTCTGCTTTTCTCAAAGTGGATCCGACTTACCTCCAACACTGGCAGCAGCTTTTCCCTCAGACTCAGCTGAAGAGCTGCGCAATTCCGCAAATCCCGGTCCCTGATCGCGCACCTGGAGCCGTGGAAAGCCTCCGCCAGAGACCCAGCTTCATTTCCTCCTCCTCTTCCTCCTCAAACAGCAGCAGCAGCAGCAGCAGTGCGCCGGCCGCTTTAACGCCGTCCTCGAGCTCATCGTGCGCTCCGGCCGTGTCCGCGCTCGCGGGGTTAACGCAGCTCTCCGCGCCGCAGCTCGCGCTGTTCGGACACACTCTGTGCACTGAGGTCGCACCGGCCGAACACAGCGGCGCGTCTCAGCCGAAGGAACTTTGCCTGCAGTCCAACTTTAATGTTAAAGCGTCCCGCTTGAAGCTGACCTCAGAGGAACTGGACTACTATCTATACGGACAGCAGAGGATGGAGATAATCCCACTGAACAATCACACCAGTGATCTCAATAACCGTACGTAATTTTAAAAAGAATATGCCCACTTTTAAGTATGTGCGCTTTATCTGAACACACACACACACACACACACACACACACACACACACACACACACACACACACACACACACACACACACACACACACACAAGAGTATGATATTTACATTTTAAAGCCTATAAACAGCAATATTATATCCAGTAACATCCGAAATCTCCAGTGTCGTTAAATATTCAGATTAACTACACACAAGCAGCCTAAACATTGTAAAAGTTTTTTTTAATAAAACATCAAATTCAGCAGTGAAACTCATGTGTGAACACTAATAATCATTTCCACAATGTAGTTTTTTTGCCGCGTGGTCTTCACTTCTAAATCTGGTTAATTTGCAACGCTTTATGTTTATCAGAAAAAAACTTTTATCAAATTATTATTTTTTTATATGATCGTTTCAGAAACGGAGCCCAAATGGCTGCTAAATGTGACGTTATGAAAACATTTTAATTACGTGCAAATTATGTTTCATTAAAAGATGAATTCTATCTTTTGGATAAAAAAAAAATCTACAGGATTTATTGTTGATTAATTTTTTTTATTTAGCAGGTCATTAAACAAGAAAGAAAGTTCTTTGGATGTTGAGAACCTGTATACTAAAATCATCCATTCTAAAATAATATCTGCAATAAACACATGCACGATTCAACATTGTGTTTTGGTGAATTTAGGGTTTAATTATTAATAAAATATCATGTTTATGTCCCGAAATCCCGAAATTAATTTATATGCAAATTTTAATAATATAAATTATTTTTTCATAAAAATAAAATAAATGACAATTATATTAACTGATAATTTTTAAATGATAAACTGATTTATTTCATCACTCGTTGATATTTAAAGCACTTGCATTTTCCGTCTATTAAAACGAATCTTTCTGAATGTGAACGGTATTATAGCAGTCCATTCATTCCTGTAGGTTGATCTAATTGTCTAATAGTATGTAATCAGAAATAA
The DNA here is from genome assembly GCF_946808225.1 of Silurus aristotelis. Taxonomy (NCBI): domain Eukaryota; kingdom Metazoa; phylum Chordata; class Actinopteri; order Siluriformes; family Siluridae; genus Silurus; species Silurus aristotelis. The sequence continues at coordinate 15,680,535 of NC_139584.1, forward strand.
ATAAAAAAATAAAAAAAACAGGCTTTATATCCTAAAATTCCCAAAGCTGGAAATAACCATATTAGTTTGAAAAGGTGGTGACTGTTTATTTAAGGTGATAAAACAGCCCATCAGCAGTAATCTCCATCGATACGTGCCACGAGGAGATGAGGCATGGAGGAGGAGGAGGGTGGGGGGGACAAGCCACAATTAATTGCTGTATAGTTTTGTAGAAGAGAGTGGAGTGAGTGTGGATCAGAGATCGATCTGTCCCATCGGCCGCTATTCATCATCCCACCGCGCTATATGGGAGTCTCCCGGGGGCCAGCAGGACTGCTTTATCTACATTTGCTATTCTCTCCCATATTTCACATCGCCTGGGCTCATTTATAAAGAGCGCAGATTACAGAGGGAACATGCATTAAAAAAAAAAAAAAAAAAAAAACCGTGCCTTAATTTGTGTTATATACATGTTCAGAGCGGTTTATGTCAATCAGTCTGAGACACGGAGAAGATTAGGAGCGTTAATATCCCAGACGTTGTGCTAATTGCAATTATTGTCATTATTAAGGTAGATAAACCGTAATGAGTAAATATTGAATTAAACATTCGTTTCACACTGGTCTGCACATGACATTTGCTTTGGATGGATTTGGAAATTCACTTCATTCACAATTATAGACAAAAAAATATACCTAAATAGTGGAATAATGTAATATTGGCAAAGGGATTAGGATTAAACTTCAATAAGAATAACAATGGGTGTGGATTTCATAGAATGATATAAAGGCTTCAATAATAATAATAATAATAATAATAATAATAATAATAATAATAATAATAATAATAATAATAATAATGATAATAATGATAATAATAATAATCATAATAATCATAATCATAATCATAATCATAATCATAATAATATTATAATCAACTAAGCATATATTTATGTTATTTTAAACCTGAGCAGTTGATTTTGAGTGACTTCCTGTGTTTGACCACCAGAAGATAAACGTTTTCATATCCATTTTACAATGTTAGAGGGAGAAGTAGCTGGAGTAGTAATTAAGTGTAGTACTTTTATAAGGGTCCCATCTGGGTTCTGGGATGAGTAACAGTCTCTCACATGAGATCTGCACTGTTCTGCAGGCTGTGACATGTGTGCAGATAACCGGAACGGCGAGTGCCCCATGCACGGGCCCCTGCACTCGCTGCGGCGCCTGGTAGGGACAAGTAGTGCATCCACTGCTGTGCCTCCTCCCGAGGTTCCCGAGTGGCTGCGTGACCTACCCCGCGAAGTCTGCCTCTGCACAAGCACAGTACCCGGCCTTGGCTATGGTATCTGTGCTGCCCAGCGCATACCACAAGGCACTTGGATTGGGCCTTTTCAGGGTATTTCTCTGCTGCTGGATAAGGTGCAGTCCGGAGCAGTGCGCAACACAAGACACTTATGGGAGGTTAGTGTTTTCTTTTTTTGTTTTTTTCCAAAATTGCTGAGAAATGTTGCTGACTTTGAAGTGGCGAGAGGCAAAACATCTTTAACATTATATAAATTCAGGCGCCTTGAATTAAAAGTAATAGACATGTTTTCAATGGTTGAAAAGCTTTCTAGATAGGATTAATTAGAATGAATAATAAATAATGAGTCAAATGAATTTTCAGAAACTTGAAAATGTATCCATGTTGTTTTTTACTGGTTTTAATAAAATACTTTGAATGTTGGAATTCGACCAGCACGGTGAAAAGAGGGTTTCAAATAAAAAAAGGCCATGCACAAACCAAGAAATAAAGGTCACAGCTTTTAAAGATGACCAACCGACACATGAGATGAGGCAGAGAAGGAGGGAGAAAGAGAGTGAGAGATACTGAGAGTGAATTGCCATTCAGCAGAGGATCCAGAACTGTGGTTTAGCTGAGACATAAACTATCGTCGCTCAGACACGTTTACAAGCTATCCTTTCCTAGATTTTCTAATTATAGACATGGACGAATACAATGTATCTTCGTGTACGTCAAGTAGTTGCAACATGAGAACAAATCTCTAATATAGACCCAACACAAGCTGGCAACTACCACCAGGAGGCTGCTTTTTGAGATATTGGTGCAAAGTTTGTTATTGGTGTGCTATGGCTCTCTCCATTTAAATACAGGCCTGCTTTTGTTGAGGCCCACACAGACAGAAAGGAACATTATTACTTGTTATATATGTTCTGTGTGACGCCATTTTAAACACTTGCTTGGCCAGGGAGGGCTGTAAAAATTCCAGCAGCTTAAACAGAACTGAGGTGGGTGAGGGAAAGAAACTAACCCAATATTCCCTTCTATAGTCCCTGTTACCTTTTTCATTTAAGGACAGTGTTAAACTATTTCATTACTCTTTACCACAGATAAACTGCAAAATCACTCTTTGTTGTGAATGCAGATATACTTATACCCTATTATTTTGTGTTTTTGATGTAAAAAATCGACAGAAACAGTTGAATGTTAAAATGTTTTAGCTGTGTGGAAAAATAATCATTAGGTAAACGGTGAAATGGTGTTGGACGCTGTGCTTAGTAATTTGCTTGTAGTGCATTGGACGTTCGAGTTTTTCCAGCTTAACAGTTTTAGCATAAGTTAATCGACTTAAATACTCGATTTTGGTATCTCTGTTATATACAGCATGATGATTATCTGCACTAAAGAACTTCAAATGTCAGGGAGTATAGTTTAATTTAAATTTTCATCAAACTTCTATTTATCCTTGGTGACCCATTTCGAGTATTTCTCAGTGTCGCATTGTCAGACATTTCTAAAATAAGCATAGTATAGTATACTGTAGTGTAGTATAGTATAAAAAACTATTATGTAGTACTGAAACATGTGTGGGCCTCACATTAGGTTTACCATACTACAAATGCTGGCTGCATTATATGACACTGTTGTGCCAAAAAAAAATTCTGAACACTTCTTTTTTTTAAAAACATCTCAGCTTTTTAAAAGTTTATTTACTTGATATTGTACTAAATAACTTTGTGATTTTTATATGTAGTCTATTAATGACATATGTCTATTTTTTTTTTATTCATACAAACATTTCAACTTTATTATACGTTTTGTATCACACAGTAAGTGTTCAAATCTTTTTGTAGAATTTGATCGGGTTGCCTGTGTTGAGCAGAACCTTAATATATCTCTTTATATTAAAAACATTGGGTTCTTGTGTATTTTCATTTCGTTCATACTGGAGGCGTTTTGATGTTTGTACTCTCTGCAGTCTATAAGCCTGTAATTTTCCCAGCAGCTTTTGCTTCACCCAGGTTTTTTCATGTACTTGTCTGTGGAATGTCCATGCCAAAGTGCAAAAATGTTTTATCAAATAATATTAAACAAAGATTTTAGAACTACTATAATTTTTGGTTTTGAACGATTTTGGCAACCGTTAATTTCACGGATACCTTGTTACTTTTAATTAATACCTCAACATGTTGTCAACTATACAGTGTGTGTAATTGTATGTGTGAGGTGTTGGATAAATCATTCAACAATTAATTTTCATAAAAAATTAATTATGACATCTATGTTGTTATTATGTATTCAAAATAGCGCACCACCGCATAGTGTTAGAACACTGAAGCTCTGACATAACTCTTTGTGTTTTGCTTTTCTTTTCTGTTAAGTGTGGTCATCAAATTTAGCTTTCAATTAAGTAAACTATTCCAGCATGTCGGGAAACACTCAAAGCCATACTTTTGTTTTTACAGCTATTCATACTTTAAAATCACTTGCTGTAAGTGTCTTACAATGTCTAAAATACAAGTTATATTTAATGAACAGTAAACCTAAATTAAGTAATGCATTACCTAAACAGAAACTTCTGTTTTAAAAAAAACACTTGCTAGAACTATATATTGTTAATCAGTATAAAATACACAAAGCTCTATTATCTTGAAACATGGAAATATTTTGAGCATTTTTACAGGAAATATTTACGCAAGACCATTGAAATGATAAGGGGTCAGATAATGTATGAAAATAGTAAGTTGAAGTAGACACAAATATTGCAGATTAGGACTTGTTTAGATTGATCAGTCCAGGTGCTGAGGGATTAACTGATAGGAATAATATTTTGCACTAGTGGTCAGGGGGTCACTGGCAAAACCCCTGTATGAACTATCATTGTGTGAACATGACGGTTCACAATGATATCATCATTGGCAGGCACCAGTGGGTGTTCAAGAGTAATAATAAAGTGCCTAGGCCACAGGCCAGGATAATTATTTTTATTTGCTGTATGCCAGAATGAGGAGTGGCATGTTTAATGTCGGTTCACTGACATAGAAAGCTGCATAATTTGTCATTGAAGTTATTTTATGCTTCATTTCCCCCTTGATCCAAGGCTCTGTTGTGTGAGAAAGCACGTTGATGGTGGAACAATTTAATTTGAAATGTATCCGGATCTAAAAGGTAAACACTTTTAGAGACATTTTTTTACGTTTAGTTTCAACAGCAGCAAATAGGTGCTGAAAACGTGTCATTTAGATGTAAAACATGCTGATGTGTATGTTTAACAGCGCAACCTTACATTCATACTTTTTATTTTACCCACCATAACCAGAAATGAGTTTACATATTACCACTACTTTTTTATTTTATTTTTTCATCAATTTCCCTCTGGGATAAAAAAACTAAGTGATCTATCTACTTCTTACAGTGTTTAGATTAGAATGTTTGTTTTGTTTTTTCTTTCTATTCTTAGGTTTTTGTAGTCTGTTCTTTTACTAGCTTTATTAATGACTTGCGATTATGAGTTGATACACTGTCAACTAAAAATGTTTAGTTTGTTATATAATGTACATCTACTGTAAAAAGAAATATCAGTACATCAGTTTCTGGAATATAAACCCCCTAGTTACAGCATTCGTACTCTGTCCAGTAATTCAGATGCAATTTATTCTGAGAGCTTAATGTGGATAAAACCACCATGCAATAACCCACACAAAAAATTTTTTTTTCTATTTATGTATAATAGCATAATTGCAAAGAGAAGTTTAAGCACACTTTATTATTCTTTTGTATAGTTCTGCATTTAATTTCCCAGTTTTCTTATTGCATCCTTATTATACATTTATTAAGATCGATTGTGAAACAATTTATTACATCTTATTATAAAACATATAGAGAAAAAAGTGAGCTTGTAGGACAACCTCAAGTTTAACATCTACCAGAAGGTGTTTTTGTAAGCACATACCAGAACCACACTATCGCAGACATACTGAATCTCTTCTCAGCTGTACCACTTACATGCCCTCATCCCGTTCAGCCGATGGCTGCTAAGTGTTTCCTCAGATAAGGCATGCCAGTTCCATTACACAAAGTGTTCCATGCTCCAGGCTCACACAGACTTTTTCAGTGTAGCCTGTGCCACTGGGACCAGGGCTCTCTCAACTCAGAGCTTAATGGCCAGAGGGCCCTGATTTACTCACCATAATAAGGGCATGAGGTCAAGCGACTTTTAGCAAGGATTAGTTGGGCCTGAGTGTCTCTCTACCTCTCCTGCTATCTTTCTCCATGGCTTGGATATCGATGAACAGCTGTTCAAGGACGATTTACAGCATTTGGTCAGTGACAGGGTCCAATCAGTGTGCCGTAAATGTCGGCCCGAAAGACACTGAACAGTAAGTAAGGGAGTGACAGGACACCACCAGCCAAATCAATGGCCAGATGAACTAAACACAGAGACCAGTAGTAATACCACAAGAGTAGAAGTAACACAGAGAGCGTTTAGAATTGTTGGTCATTTGGTGTGTGTGTGTGTGTGTGTGTGTGTGTGTGTGTGTGTGTGTGTGTGTGTGTGTGTGTGTGTGTGTGTGTGTGTGTTTTCCCAAAGCATTCTTTGTCGTCTTTTTTCTTGCCAGTTTTTTCTCTGTTTCTGCTACCACCTACCAAAAGCATTCCTAAATTTTAATTTAAATACATTATAGCACATCAGTGCCTGTCAGTTAAACTGCTTAGGATTAATGCATGCTGTTCCATTCAAAACTACTTTTTCTTAGACTTCTTAGACAGATTATTAGGACTACCTGTTCAGCCCCATTAAAATCCCATATGAGGATATTTATAAACCACGCAATTTCCCTGATTATTGCAATCATTTACAAAATTGATTTCACCGCAAGTTATAGACAATTGCAGCAAAGCTATTGACACAGTTCGCTTCTGCAATGAACTGACCCTCCTCAATAATGTCATTACACCAGAGGCTCTTTAGCATACAGAGACATTCAGAGATCAGATATGTGTAGAAATTAATGTTTTTTATTATTATTTATTTAATTACATTTAATGAGGACCATTTAATGAGGATCATATGTAAAACAAACAAACAAAAAAAGCTGAACTTTTTCTTCATTTATTTTGGATTTTTACTTATCTGACGCTTATCTTTGCATTAATCCAGGTATCACTGATTTGTGCACTTTGATTTGTGGTAGTTAGTAGCGTTTCTGATATGTAATTAGAGTATGGCCAAGCTGGAGCAAAGTCAGATGCAGAGGCAGGACTAAGGTTGACATAAATTGCTTTTATAGGGCATTTACTGTAATTCTTATTTTGAGCTGTAACAAGCTGACTTCACTCAGTGCATTAGGGCACAATGATGGCTATCAATCAAAGTGTGTTTTCCACTCTGGTTTGCCATAAATTACGCATTCGTTGGGTCAACACGTGAAAAGCAATCAATTAAATTATATCAAATGCAATCCATGTGGTAAAACTAGACTTATATTAACCACAGCTACCTCTTTTATTTATAACATCAAGAGCTTATAAGCAGCTTAGCGAAAAAAAAAAGGAATGAGGAATGTACAATTGTAAATTTGAAATAGTGCACTAAAAAGCCAGTCACTGTGTTCACATTCTGATGAAACCCAGATGAACATATTACACTGAAATGTGAAATACAATGCCACACACAAATAATCTTTTAATGCTATGAAGTAAGAGGACAACATAAACAAACCATTCCACAAACATTTTTTGTGAGTGAAACAATGCATCTGGTCGAGTGATACTGCCCAACTGAAAGCTGAGTAAAAAGAAATAGGGCCAAAAAATCAAGAGTACTTTCTGTGTGTGGACAGATGGGAAAGGAAATGAATACAGATGATATAATCCAAATAATAAATATTGCATCTTGGTTATGAGCAACATTTCTTTAATCTTGAGTTTCTATGTTTTATTGCATGTGCCACTATGTTCCTGGTTTTTAGTAAATAAAAATTAGCAGATAAGTTGTTTAGTGGCCTAACAGCAGCTTACAAAAATAACCAAAAAATGCAAATCTAATTCAAGTCAGACGAGTTTGAATCATTCTGGACTGACTTTAATGCACTTTTTTTTTTTTAAGTAAAACTATGCAAAGCTACTTTTTTCAGTATATGTGCACAGAATGAATGAATCCGCATGGTGTCAGATGGACGTTTTACTTCAGATTATTGATATACACGGGATTAAAGGAAAAACAGCCATGTGTCTTGTCCTCGTCAGGAGGCGCAGCTCACAGAGCGCAACATGATAAAGTCACAAGATGCGCCTGTGGTCTGAGGATTTTTTTAAAGGTAAACCCATCGGCTTTTCCAACGCCTGGGAGAACGATCTAAACACACGCTGTGAGATTATTCACCGGTGAGCCTTTAAAGTCCGGGAATAAAATGGAAATACATGTAACGAATACAATATTTTAACTGATATAATGCACATCATGTAGTGACTCTAGGGTATAGGATAAAGGGTATAAATATTACCCTTTACCCTAATACCTTTCTTTTTACTTTCTAATTGTTTTTTTTATGGAAATGCCGAGTTAAAATTGCTCAGCTAAAGCGTTTTCTTTATTTTTCTTTAGAAAATTCGAAAAAAACCCAACATTTTTTATGCACTTAATATAAAGATAATTGATGAAAGTGTATGTATATTATTAAAAATGTTACCAAATATGGGCGACACAAGATGTCATTGGACGAGCATGTATTTCTTTTCTAGATTATTTCGTCACAATAATCTAGAAACATGAATAAAACATAAACAACACTGGCAATTCCAATGTAGTTTAGGTTTAATGAAAAAACACGCACCTGGCAACATTTTCAGCACCACGCATGCCGCAGATAATCGCTATAGTCATTTGCGCCGAATTCTTTAATGTGTTTTGCGTGGTTCTTCCGCAGATAAATATAAAGTGCGTGATTTTGCGTGTTTAAGCAATTCATTTGTATACTTATTCCGTCCGTGATCATTCCGTCTAACCGAGCAAGTGAACGCTAAAGCATGGGAGCAAAAGTTCCTCTTACACCTGAGCCACCAGGTTTCCCTTTAAATAGTCATGGATAGACTGTGATTTGGTCTCTGTCTTATTTCTTTTGCTGCTCTGGGAAAAAAGGTTTTGCTCTTCTGTAGGCGAATTTGGAGCATATCTTGCACCAAAGGGCCAGCACAGTGGCTAAAAAATAACTGGATGTTTTTCACTAGGACACAGTATGTATGTATATGTGTGTAATTAAGAATGGCATCTTCTGATGGCTAACCATTTTGTTGTGGCCTGGACTGATTTTATAATACACTTTTATTGTTTAACCAGTATGACCACACAAACCTAAACATGCTGCAGAGAGCTACCAAATGTCACACAATGACTAAATGTTTTAGACACATCATAGAACATCATGGCTAAAATTGGCCAGTTTTCTTTTTCTTTTCTTTTCTTTTCTTTTCTTTTCTTTTCTTTTCTTTTCTTTTCTTTTCTTTTCTTTTCCTTTCTTTTCTTTTCTTTTCTTTTCTTCCCTGCATGCAAGACATTAGTCTGACATCATAAGTTACAGCAATATGTTTTAAATAATCACAATTTTACAATGTATTGCTTACCAAAGAGGTTTAATGAATAGTGTGTGTGTGTGATCTAGAGCAAACCCTATCAGAAATAGCATGTTGGCATTTTAACAGCACATTTGCACAATATAAGCTTGCTCTTTTGCATCATACTTGATATTTTTATATTAGTTGTGATATTTATCTAGTCAGAGCTAAACAATCCATAAATAAAGTGTCTCTTTTTCGATAAAGCAGCTGGAAGGTTAGGCTCAGGGCTTGTGTAACAAACTGCTTTGCTGTAAGCAGTGTCCAAGCATTCTATCATGCTGTCAGAGGAGGTGGAGGTTCACTAAAAAGCCATGAGGAAAAGAAAGGGGAATGAGTGCAGACAAACTGGATGTCAGGGGCTCAGTGGGGTCAGAGGGGTCTCTAAATCCCATCCATTCAGGCCGGCTTCAGTGACAAGGCAGAAGGTCTCTTTTACTTCTGTACTCAGAGATGGATGGGTAGTGGTTTAGATAGAGAGTCTGAGATAAGGCTGAAAGCATGACTAGATGTTCTGTTTTCATTTGGCCTTAATATTAGAAATGGCCTTTATCTGAAGAAAATGTTCACACTGTACACAATTCCTCTGATGTACCATGGCTTGAAGATTGAACATTTTTAACCTTTGGCAATATTTAACACTTAACAGTGTTGAGCACATTGAAGTGAAAGGAAACAGTCCAGACCCTCCATTTGGTAACTTAACATTCAGCGCATTTTGACACCTTGTCTTTATTTTGTTTTGCAAAGCGAAACCATATTTATTATTTTATTGACAATGATACAAACTTTTTTTTTAAAAAAACATTAGGCATTGATTTTCCAAAACGCTTTTGTCTCATGGGACATTATTATATTTATGGGTGGGAGTCTGCAAACTGTTCTGATGCAGATTTCAACGGCTAATTGGGCATAAAATGGGTGTTTCGTGTGTTATTTGTTATGTGCTGTAGCCCATACAAAAATATGAATGCTTAAGTGAAATAAAATATATTGCTAGCTAAAATATTTACTGACTAGCCTAGTAGTAAATATAAGTTAGCTATAGTAAAAGAGTCCCCGCCCCTAAAACCAAAGCTACACCCAATACAAAACATTCATTCAAATTAATATTTTTTCTTAGCAGAAAATAATTAAAATTAGCACATTTTTTTCTGTGCAGTCTGAAAAATTATTCCATTGCATGTCACAAAGGTATAATAATTAAATATTTTTCATCCTGGTGCAATTCATGTTCTTAACAGAAATACACATCAAATTTTGACTAATATTTCTGGCTGTTTGTTTTAATAAATTATTTAACTAACTAACTAAATAAATAAAATAGTTCATAGTGTGTGTGTGTGTGTGTCTGTCTGTGTGCATGTGTTCTTGGAGTATTATGTGAACAACATACATGCTGCATAATTGCATGTGAAGTGTTTTTGGTTTTGATTACATTGGTTTTGTGTCTTGTGGTCTTCATTTGTCTTTTTAGATCTATGACCAGGAGGGCACGCTACAGCACTTTATTGATGGCAATGATCCAAGCAAGTCAAGCTGGATGAGGTACATCCGCTGTGCCAGACACTGTGGGGAACAGAATATGACAGTGGTTCAGTACAGGTAATGTTCAGAGTTTTGTCACATTCTGTATGATGTCCAAACACCCCCACACACGTGTGTGTTTGTGTGTGTCTATCTATCTATCTATCTATCTATCTATCTATCTATCTATCTATCTATCTATCTATCTATCTATCTATCTATCTATCTATCTATCTATCTATCTATCTATCTATATGTGTGTGTTTGTGTGTGTTTGTGTGTGTGTGTGTGTGTGTGTGTGTGTGTGTGTGTGTGTGTGTGTGTGTGAATGCAGACGTAAAGGTTTAATCAATGGCTGTCTGGCAGCCCTGGAATTTGAACTGAAAACCTAGCGGTCATGAAACATGGAACCTTAACCACTGAGCTACTAGTTTTCATATTGATATTTCCCATGGTATAGCGGATCTCATGCTGGATTAAGAATCTGTGTATTATATCCAGGTTGATATTGAATAGCTTAGTGTCTGTCTAGACTATAAGCAGTAAGGGCTGTGTATAATTTTGCTTTGATAACCATAAGCATGCTCTGTGTTATTGCTCTACTCTTAGTGCCTCTATTATTATAGCTTGAGGCTTTGGTGACTGTGTAGTGTCAGTAGAAAATCTGGGGCCACGATGTGGAATTATCGTACTTCTGAGCTACAATCGTCAGGGGGAGTTAGCTTTACCCAGTGCCACTTTGTGTCTTCAAGTGTTTCAAGTGTGTACTTTAACAGTACTTTGCATGGTGTCATTTCACTATTAAGCTCCAGTGACCCTTTAGTGCTCTAAATAGGTGTAAACTCAAGAGCACTGCTTTAGCGAACTTCAGAGGTGAGACTCCCCTTTTTCATACACTATTGTGTATACAATTTCTTGCTGTTAGGAGTTTTTCCAATCCTGTGCACACTGCATATTGGAATGTCCTCTCCGTCAGCTGGATTGAGTTCCAGTGTTATGATTTGCAATATCTAGATGGAATTCTCTTCAAAGCGTCTTGTGATTGATCAACCCTGAGCTGGCTGTTTTGTTTTGCCTTGACAATAATGTCCATTGGCATGTGCTTTACTTCACTTGCACTGGGGACGCCCCACCGTTGTCTTTATGACTCATCCAACCACAATACTAAATACATGTCAGCGCTGGAAATGTTATCCAAGACGAAGAGGAAAAAATGGCCTTTGATGTGCTTGGCCAGTGTGGAGTTCTGTGCACGTTTTGGAAGTGACGGCAGCGTTGTAAGAGATGGTGTTCGTTTACACTTGTTCAGCCTCCTCTGAAAATGCGCAAGACCACCCATCGCTCCAAAAACAGCCCTCTTTCAGCAGCCAACCGAGTCATTTAGTGTGAGTACATTTATTTGTGTGCTCCAGTGTTTATGTTAAGTGAAGCCAAACTGAGAGATGAACTGTTACAAGGGTATAAAGTACATGGTATACTGTATTTTTTTTCTCTTGTGGGTTGCAAGATGTTTTTGATTTATGGGCTCACCTCTTGTTTTATTTTGGTGTCTTGGTGAAAGGAATTAATAAAATTCACAGGCCTCTGCAGCTCTACAGAGACCAATGGAGCTTATTATCAAATATTTGTAGTGCACCCCAATTCCCAGTCCAGAGCCCCTCTGAACATGTGAGAACAAATTCTCTGCATATTACAAATGTTTATAAGTTAACGTATAAAAACCAAAGAGTAAATAAATACTACTCTTTGCACTACTAACATACAAATAAAGCATTATAATGTGACCAAAGGTAGTGACATGTGCCCCCACTGACTGCTGGAAAAATGTGATATGTGTAATATTACACATAGATTTAATCTAGTTAAACCTATCAAGCTATTAAAAAGACAAGAAAATGTGAGGTAATAGCTTAGTGGTTAAGGCATTGAACTTCAGGTCTGGACGTCATGAGTTCAAATCACAGCCACACCAGATCTGGGCCCCTGAGCAAGGCCCTTAACCCCCATATGTGCTCAGTCGTATAAATGCGAAAAATCTAAGTCACTTTGGATAAGGGCTTCTGCCAAATGCCAGAAACATAAAATAGGAATTTTGACAAAAATTTTAACGGTTCACTGGACCCTGGTAGTCTCATGCTTAAGATTCAAAGTTCATGATCAAATCATTGTAAATTCAAATCTTACCAAAAAAAAACATTGATGGCCATTACTCATCTGTTTGCCTGAGATTATTATTATTATTATTATTATTTTATTATTATTATTTTTTAAATATTATTATTAATATTCTGTTCAGTTCTATCCTCCCAGTTAAAAATTAAATTAAATCATATTTTTAGATCATGTATTTTCTACCGGGCTTGTATGGACATTCCACGCGGAACAGAGCTTCTGGTCTGGTACAATGACAGTTACACCTCCTTCTTTGGCATCCCCCTGCAGTGCATCGCACAGGATGAAAACTGTAAGTTTTATACGTTTTTATAAGCACGCTCATTTCAAATCTGCAGTGCTGATAACATTGTATGGATACATTAAGTAATAAGAACTTAGTACTCTACATACTTTGTTTGGTAAGCTTAATAGGAGATAATCTACACCACTGGATTTTATCGAATATGAAGAAATCATTTTATGTAATCACTTTTTATTTATCCACTTCTTAGCATTTCTTTAGTACTCAATCTATAGTTAAAGTTCATCCAGTTTGTATTTTTTTAATGACTTCATGGTAGATTAGCTCAAGCAGAGTTCTAGTTCCATGTCTTCATTTTTAAACCTGCGATCTAAAGTAAAAATTGTATAATTCATATGTGAATGATAGTTCGAAAGAATTCGAGTTTGTGCATATGAGGTTGGTGTAACTGCATTTAAGTCCCCTCCAAAGTTCATTGTACATTCCATAATTTATTTGAAAGTACTTGTGATATAAAATATTATTTTCTCTGCATAAATGAACGTTTACCACATACAGTTAGGCCTTGTATTTGTTGAGCCCACTGGCGAGTGAAACGCCTGGATATCTGACAGAGTCTGACAGTTTCGTGTTTACATGAGAGACATTTTATGGCTTTAGTCTGGTTGCTGTTCTGTTTAAACAACTTTCTTTTCCTCCAAACAGTTTTCAGGAGTGTACAGTATGATTTGATCAATGCAATTCTATTGCTAAAAAACACCATAAAGCCAAATCCCTGTGCAGCTGCTACACTATTGTAGTAGTTGTTTAATACAGATGAATAACATTTTATATTTAAACAAATATAAGGTACAGATAAAAGTAAAATTGAGAGATGTTTACTATGTATTTTGTGGAACTAAACATATACATTACTTATCTAAATTAAATTATTTCTTAATGATCCTTAATGCATGTAACTTATGAATGTGCAGTTATCATGAAAACAAACTGATCTCATGCAAAATCCAGTACTATAAGATGTAATTTGGCTTGAACTCCTATAAATGTAGTTCTAATAAAACCTATACTTAGCAACCATTGTCTTCACAATAAACTTTCACATGTAATCTTTCAGACAAATGTGGCTTGTCTCAAATCGTTTCATTTGTGAAAAACAAAACATACGGATGAACAAATGACTATATAAGAGCTGAATAGAAATATTTTGCTTATAGAATAGTTTGAAACCTGGTTAAAGGATCAAGAGTGACTTCTGCATCTTACATTAACCCCTGTGATACACTGATCCAGATGTTTTTCAGGAGAAATGCAACTTTAATGGTAACTCTGATCACATTGCTTTATTTTGTTCATCATCCAACATTGAATTTTGACTGGATACATCTTTATTAAATAAGAAACCCAAGCTCTTCTCATCTTACAGTTTGGTAATGTTATTTGTGTCTACAGCATGTTGCACTACTAAAGAATGTGGAAAATGGTATCATCTGAGCATGAGATAACTAGTTCTGCCCTATTTAATATAAACTTTAATATGAACCTAATATTTGTAAAAAAAAAAAAAAAAAAAAAAAAAAAAAAAAAGGGTTGCATTTGTTCTGTTTGATGTCATATTGTCATGTTGAATCTGATAGTGGCATATGATGCAGAAAGAACTCAGTAACTAACAATAATTAGCACAGAATACTGACTGATCAGCTTTGCTATTATTTCTGCTTCTTTGAACAGTGAATGTGCCATCCACTGTAATCGAGGCCATGTCCCGACAGGAAAGCTTGCAGCCTTTCGGGAAAACATCCAAATCCTCTTCACCGGCCATACTGCAGCGCTCCTTGGTTTTCCCTCACTCACCCTGCTCACGGAGCTTCTCTCTTCTAGACAAGGTGGGGAACATGGAGTCTGGCTTTAACCAGCTGAACACCAAGAACCAGCGGGTGCTGGCCAGTCCCACATCCACCAGCCAGCTTAACAGTGAGTTCAGCGATTGGCACCTATGGAAGTGTGGCCAGTGCTTCAAGACCTTCACACAGCGCATTCTTCTACAAATGCATGTGTGCACACAGAACCCCGACAGGTACTTTATTCCTACACCCTTTAGAAGGCAGTGGTTGTTCAGTAATAACAAAATAATTCAACATTACAAATAACATAAACCAGTTTTAGCTAAATTGGATTTCAGCTAAATAACTTACAATAAGAAACGTATGGTGCAGATACATATATAAGTCATATATATATATATATATGTTTTCTTTCTTTCTTTCTTTCTTTCTTTCTTTCTTTCTTTCTTTCTTTCTTTCTTTCTTTCTAAGGAAAGATCTATGTATTTTATTATTTGTTAAAATGAATGAGTATAGACATATAGTAAGAGCACTAAACTAGACTTATATTTGAATGCAATATAGTATGTTCTTCACATTATTCCCCAAACAAATGATCAGTTATGCAATGTAGAATCTACCATATACTGTACAATTGGCAACAATCACATTCTCATGTAGGTTAATGATTTTATAAGAATGCATGTTTTGCTGTGGTTCCTCCTGGGGGTTATACTATAAGCCAAATATTCTGCATGACCCTCATGACCATTAACATGATAATTACTTCCATTGAATTTTCCGTCATTACATTGGATTTTAATCAATTTAGGTTGGTTTAACTAAAGAAAATAATCACATTCTTTGACCTATATAATATATATAATGGAGCTTACTACTAAAATATCAATAATTAGAAATTGGACATTACATCCAACCTTTTTTCTGCTATAAAATTTTTATTTACATGCCGCTATATATATATATATATATATATATATATATATATATATATATATATATATATATATATATATATATATATATATACATAGTTAAGTTTAATTATTAAACTATTATTAAGAATAAAACAATATACGGTTTTAAAGTTTTATCTGCATAAATGTTTTTAAGGGGAAACAACATATGGTTGAATGTGTTCATATGAATTTGGATATAAATCAATTGACATATGGCTATTATGCACCATGTTCATTAAGAATATAAATTACAAAAAGTGTACAAGTGTATGATTAGGTTCAAACCCTAACCAAAAATTATATGTTTCAATATAAACCTGTGGTTTTATTCAGTTATTTTGTGCAGTGGAATTCTGCTGCTATTCTTGAACATGTATTTAAGAAGCGCAGGGCATTAAGACTACGTAAGCATGTTCATGTACCATAATTATGGGCATTCATTAGAGGGTTCCTGACTAGCGCAATATTTAAGAGGTTGGTAGGAAATAGAATAAATGTAACTTCTCTGCATCACTGTATAAGGGGGAGAGAATCGACAATTTACACACAGTTTTGCATCGCTGACCACTCTGGAATTTACTGTGTGTAACATCTCTAAACCTAATTAAATATGGTCCAGGACGTATTGGAAATTTTTTGCTTAGCACTATTTTTCTTGGGTGCATACAAACCTATAAATCA
Organism: Silurus aristotelis; assembly: GCF_946808225.1. Classification (NCBI taxonomy): domain Eukaryota; kingdom Metazoa; phylum Chordata; class Actinopteri; order Siluriformes; family Siluridae; genus Silurus; species Silurus aristotelis. The sequence continues at coordinate 15,696,836 of NC_139584.1, forward strand.
GTTGCTGCTGTCACAAAGAAATACCCACTCTAACGGTGATGCAGAGGAAAACAGATGCCACTTATTCAATAAACTAATATTCATAGACAAGAAAAATGTTGCTGGGATACCCTAGGAGTTGAAGTCGATGTGAAGGGTTGTCAATATTAAACTTTATGACCCTGGGGTGCAGATAAAATTTAGCTGAACAAGGGAATCTGGATCTGTTGGTATTTGGAGTTGAAGCAAGTGCCATAAATGACCCTGGGAACCTTTTTCCGAATGCTCTCAGATATGCTTTATGAGATTTGGCCTATACATATTTATTGATTCTTTGTTCTATATGAACATTTCAGAGTGGATAAATTATTTGGGTATACTGTCATGAAAGATTGAGCTTTGCTTACATGTTGCTGAGTAAACCACAAAGAACGTTTTTTTCTTGTTTTGTTTTGTTTAACAAGACCCAGTCATTTCTGTGTCCTAATTTTGTTGTATTCCTTTAATAAGCAAACCCTTCCATAGAGCCATTAATTACAGTATTGATCTGCACCATAAACACCCAAACACAAATTCTTATGAAATCCAAACCAATCCAACATCAAATTATCTGCCCTGTCGCCGGACAAACACAATCCTTGTGCACATTCAGGTAGACTACAGTAATACTTTTTTATCTATGCAATAATATCCAAGTTTACATAAGGCTTGTGTATGCTTTCAGTACAGAGTTAGTTCACTGGGCCATTTATCTCTAATATTGTGCTGCGCCAGGGCCCAGTGCGGCAATAAACAATATGTTGACATTAATCACAAGTGCCGCTGTAGTAAATACTCGGCAAACATTTATCACGTTAAAATATTCACAGTCAATGCATCTCCCAACAGAAAAACTTCAGTCACAAATTTCAGTAAAACGCAAGATGTTTGAGCCAATGTCTCTGTTTTTCTCCATCTCTCTCCCTCCAAATACATAATGTAATTGATGGCACTGTTGAATTGTCAATTCATCTAATTACACCTGTAAGTGCTTTCCTTTGTTGTCCCTAATTGTCAATAAATTCGTGATTTGTTATCAGCTCTCCATGATTAACTGAAACTGGGCTAATAATTAACAGAGGTCATTACGGCTGCAGCTACGCACTTGTGAACTGGACAGCAGAGGAAACCCTAACCATCAGAGCAAGTGAAATATTGATAGATGGCCTAAACTGTGTTTCTTTGCCCTGCTGTTGATGAGAGGTCATGCTGCCATGGTAACAGCGGTGGGCTGTCACTAATATTCTCCTGTGTCTGTGTCTCCTATGTGTGTTTCCAGACCATATCAGTGTGGACACTGTTCACAGTCCTTCGCCCAACCCTCAGAACTACGTAACCATGTGGTAACACATTCCAGTGACCGGCCCTTCAAGTGTGGCTACTGCGGCCGAGCTTTCGCCGGAGCCACGACGCTCAACAACCACATCCGCACCCACACCGGGGAGAAGCCATTCAAGTAAGTAACAGTGAGTACCACTGCTTTCTAGACATGCACTCATGTTTTTGGAATTAAATACAGACCAACAATATTAGGTAAAATGATTAGAATATAATAAGAATATGGAATATCTTGATAAGATCTAATATTATAAGATTATAGTTTAATTTTTTTTTTTTTTTTTTTTTTTGGCAGATGCTTTTATAGACTTGGAAAAAAGGTCAGTTTAAGCATGTAGCTAATATTAGAGCTGACAGTGAGACAAAACACACACACACACACACTAATTTATTGTATCTAAACAAATGTAATTTGAATCTTTTAAAAAATAAAATCTTTTACAGTGCCAGCCAAGCATACACACGCACAAGCTCCTTAAAGGTGCCATGTTATATTTAAACGGGAAAAAAGAAACCACTACACAAATAACAACAACTTTTAGAAAGTGTGCTGGTGCTCAGAAACATTAGAACCAAAATAAAAAGTTAAGCACTGAGTGACACAAACTATACTATGAATGATTTATTGAAGTACAGCTTTTGAAATAGTGTGAATATATCACTAACCACACTTTGCCAGTTCCCCCCAACTACAGGAGTGTAAACCACTATAATTTTTGTATAACAGTTCGGTTGAGTTTGGCCCATAATGGTATTTCCAACACTGACATTCTTTCAGCCATGGCTTATGGGAGCAAAATATTATTGTCTAGGTCTGGAATTCCCATTTTGTCTGAAGTGCCCAGATTTGTGGGAGGCAAGATGCAAGCTACACAGATTTCTATTAAAATAAAAATAAAAAAAGACCGAACAAGTTGAGCATGAACAGCATACAGTGGATGTTAGTCACATGTGACCTTTTGACGCTAGCTCATTTTCCCACTCCACATTAAATAGAGGTTACGTTTTTCTACTGCAGCTGATTTTTCAAAATTGAAAGAATTTTTACTTGAAAGGGTTGAATGTAAATGTCATGGCTGCTTGATTAAATATCATGTGCACAGTTAGACCAAATTTGCTTCGTAGAAATCTGAGCAGAAGGTAATTATTTAAAAACAAATTAGCTTAAATAAAAAAATGCCGTTTCAATATTTGACTTGGCATTTCACTGATGATTACCCTGGAATAGAAATGGCAAAGAAAAAAAGGAACCCCATAAATTAGATGAATACTAATTTTAGGTGATAGAGTAGATCTGTGGGTCTTTTGGAGTATTTTGCTACTTAAACATTTTTACTTTATACCATTGCTGTACATTATTCATTTACAAATTGTCCTAAATATTCTGTTCTATATTCTCATAGTGGTCTTTTTCTGGCAAGCCCCAAGCCTTGAAAGAAAGAACTTACTTATTTTTTTAGGCAGTTGCTCTTCACGTGACAAATCTGACATAGACCAGTAACTCTAATCTAATTTATACAAAGTTCATGAGCAAGTGTGCTTTGGCTGTATTTCATACAAATTAAGTCAAAGTTTTGATAACTCCTCATGCTCTCGCCTTGTCACTTTTATCTCAATAATTCATGAATGTTCCCAGCTTTTCGTTTATTTCAAATCGTCTATTGTTGTAAAGTTTAATTGTTTCACAAGTCTCATAAAGGACCATGGCGCATCATCACGCACAGTGATTTTAGAGCAGAGCAATCCAGTAACAAGTCAACTATCTAATAAGCAATCAGTGATACACAAATGTGTCATCAGCACTTCAGGAGCTTTAGAGAGAAAGAAGCACACAAAGACATTAATGAAACTCCCCAGAAATCTTTAGTCAATCAATATGCCTGAGTTATTCTTATTGAGCTGATGTGCTTGATAGGACAAGGCTGGCATTTTTTTCTTTGTTTGTAGACAATGCTGAAGTTTATTTATTTATTTTTTTTTACATAAAATTAATACAAAATGTTTTGTATCAGCAGAACAGTTCTCAATCTTCATTTTGGGAATATTATGTGTGAAAGCCTTTGGTGCCTAATTATTGTTAGATTAAATCAATAATATCTGGCTGTCCATAGTATAATGTTGGGGACAGAACTGCCCAATGTGATGTGTGACTTAATATATACATTTTTTATCAAGTAAAATGTAAAAAAGAAAAAAAAAAAAAAAAAGAAAAAAGAAAAAAAAAAAAAAAAGGAATTTAAACCTGGTTTTCAAAATCAAAGGGTTCATCACATTTTGAGAGATGTTTCCTAAACAAATTCGAATCCAGGGATCTGTATGAGCTAGATAGAGTTCACCTGATATAGAGCCCCATACCTTGCTCTGGCTTTAACTGCTTCCAGCTCAGTTAAAACCAAGCCATCAGGAGATGCTCGTCTTTGATATCCAACCTCCCAAAACTCGCTTTTTGTTCTTTATCTATTGTAAGTGACAATGATGCGGGCCCTTATCTAGACAGGCCTCTCTTGGGGCACCCCTTCTTCTCAGATTATTGACAGGCCCACATGTTGAGAGGCGTCTGAGCCTTCGCTCATCATCGGCATCAAGGCCCCTAGGTGTGGGCAGCAATTACACCTTTCTGGCCCAGTAAGCTTCCCAACCACTTTCAAGTGTCACTTGTCATTAAGGCAACAACAGATGATTCGCAACGTCTGATGGCCCTCGCTAAGTATGCTGTCTGTGTTTCGTGTTTGTCCAGGTGTGAGCGGTGCGAGAGGAGCTTTACGCAAGCCACACAGCTTAGCAGACACCAGCGGATGCCCAACGAGTGCAAACCCATCAGCGAGAGCAGCGAATCAATTGAGGTGGATTAGTTGATTGACCATGCTGGAATTAAACGGCGAGGGAAAGTCATGATTAAATGTCACGGACACTTAAGCAAAACCAAAGATTTCCTCTGAGAAACTCTCAATCAGCCCCAGAAAACCAAAAGCAGTAATAAAATAAGTAAGATGTTAAAAGATATTGATTCTGACACAGATAAGGGACTGGTTGTGGCTGGGGTGGGGGTGTACTGAGGGTTGGGATTGGGGGAGGGACAAGATTATTTATTCATGAAATACCAAAAACATGGCTTATTGCTTTATATCTTAGTCATGTACCTTGTACAATAATACCAAAGGTAGAAGACTAAAAGGGGTGCCGGGACATACCCCTCAAACTGACGATGCACAATATCTGTATAATTGCACCATTTAATAAGCAGGATTTTTTGAGAGAAACATTTGTATTCACAAAAAAAAAAAAGCTTCTGTATAAAATGTACATTTTGAATTATATTTCTCTCGTATCATGCTTTTTTGGCACTTTTGACTGGTATTATTTAATATTTCATTTAAAGAATAGTTCTGAATGTGATGATGGAGATTATTTAAATATGACTGGGATGGAAGGGAAAATGCAAAATAAAAAAAAACCAAACCAAAAAAAATTGTTACCAAATATAAAATGAAGAACCAGAGTTTTAAAGCAATACATAGAATGTATCTGTCATGTCATTCATTGCTTTTATGGCCACATTTATTTTAGTGGGGCCATTGAATGTTGCATTTTGCTGCAAAAAATTAAAAATAATGTTAAACACCATTTCTAGGGTAAACATTACAGTTTTGCGAATACTTTGGTATAGTTGCAATTTTCAGACATTTTCAACTCCCTGCCCCTCAAAGAAAGTGAGGATATTTCTCTACAGAGATAGTTTGCTTTTAATCAGTTGAATGATACAGCAAATGAACAAATAAACTAAAATGTATAGTTGCAGGATATATCAATACTACCCTGTCACAATTATTCAACCCGCATATAATATTGCTGATTATAAAACCTATTGCTAGTTAATATGACCTAAATCTAGGTTAAAGCACGGATTAACCCTATTGGGAACACGATAACAACTCTTAGCTTCAGCTGTGGTGTGTTTCTCACCACCAAGGGATGTATTAAAGGTGTATTGAAACCATGATTAAGACTAAGGAGCTGTCGCAAAAGCTAAGGAATTTTTCACTGCACCAAAAAGGCAGTGGGTGTAAGATTTCGAAGATCCTGAACATTCCCAGCAACACCATTGAGCGCATTTTACAGAGGTTCAGAACATCTAGCACAGCAACAAACCTGTCTGACAGTGTGAAAGTCTAGAATCCCAAAATGTTGTCAAGAGGCCTTTAGCCATCTTAACAATGAAGAAAAACCTGGAGTTAATGCAAAAGACTGATGACTGGCAAAAATGTGTCTGTGACCACCATAAGAATACATAAAAACCAAGACTCCAAGAGGAATGTCATTCAAACAAGAAGCAGAAGAAGGGCCAACTAGACCATAGAAGGAGGAATTCACAGTTTTGGTATATAGTTGTATAGGGAGACAAAACAAACCCAGGACTGTTTGGCCACATTGATCACCAGATTGTGTGGTACAAAAAAGGCCGAACATATGACCAGAAGAATAATATCTCCATGGTCAAGCATGGAGGTGGGTCAGTGATGATGTTTTTCTGCTGTAAGAATGACATGGCCATGTGTCAGTCATCATTGATTCACAGAAATGCCAAGCCATTTTGAGGAGGAATGTAATTTCTTCTGTGGTGAACTTGAATCTCGGTGATAATTGGACTCTCCATTGAACAATGGTCCCAAGCACACTTTCAAATCAACCAAAGCTTGGTTACGATCAGTCCAGGAATGTCCTCGTCTTGGCCTTTTTTTGCGTTTGGTGGGATATAAGGAAAACAGCTGCAGAACAGAGTCCATCAAACTTTAATGAGCTAGAAGCTTTTGCATTCAAAGAACAAGCACAGATTCCACATAAGAGCTATCAGCACTTATTAAAATCAGTTATAAAGAGCAAAAAGATGCACAAGTTAGTACTGAGGTTAGGGGTTGAATAATAGTGCACAGGGCCAACTAAATTTTGAGTTTACATGAAAAACATATCAAATAATAAAACTTTCCTGTACAAATCATTAAAGGTTTTATTCGTTTGGCTTATTTATTCATTTACTGAGACTTGTATATTTCGATTCCATCCTATACACTTTACCATAAGTTGAATATTGCAACTTTATACGTATACCATATAGGTTTTTGACACTTTTTATTTTTTCTAATTTAAAAACACAACAGACTGATCAAATTGTTCTCAGAATATAAAAAAAAAAAAAGATTTAAAATATAAGAAAGAAATCACAGTGATTTACCTCGGAAACAAAGCAGCTCAATCAAAGACAGGTACCTTTTTTTTTTTATAAAACCTCTGCAGCTTATTGTTTAATGGACTCGTCTTTTAAGTTGAATGAAAAAGTCAATCATGTATGATAATCATTACAGTGTTTCAAAATACGTTAAGTTCTGGAAAGTGTGATGAGCTCAGTCTTGTCCACCTTTGATTCCTGTTTGCATGATTTTGCCTTTTTAAATAAAAAATATGAAACAATAAACAGATTTTGCCTCGTAAATTAACTGTTAAGGTGGATAAAGACAGCCCTTTTTAATGGCATGTACTTATATATTTATTACTTGTTTTTATGAATTGTTTCCCCTTCATAGCACTTTTCCTATGTGAATGAGAGCATTTTATACTAATCTACATTTGGTAGTGTACAAATATGACAATATTACAATATAGAAATCTGTATTGTAATAATGAAAATATATTGAATATATACTGAAATATACTGATAATGCTGTAAAGCCCCAGAATATTAAATCTTGATCAATCACAACTGAAAATTAAAAAACATTTATATCACTGAATTGAATGTTAACGAGTAAATCATATGTATATTGTGTTACTCACCTGGTATATACTGTATTTTCCTTCTTTATTGTTTCCTAGTGTCCTATTAGTTATATTGAGGCACATTCAGACTTTTTTTTTTGTTCTCCAAAGCATGAAATTCATCTTTGGTTGTTGGTGATGTATCAGTGTGGCGTCGTAGGTTAGCGCTCAGGCCCCGGCCCCTGTGGTGCCTGTGCGAAAGGTCACGTCCCTGTGGGCCTCTGTTTCTGCGGTTCAGGCAACTGTCGCGGGGTTATGGATCTGGCCATCTGAACATGAACTCAGCACTGCTCACTCGCTCTGGCTCTGATTTATTACGTCTTGATATGCACACCTTTCAAGTGAAGTTCTTTCAAACCCCTGGTCTGGTCTTCAGACCATTTATTCTGCTAGCCACACATTAGTACTGTAAAACTATTGCTTGACATTTATCGTTGACAATCAAGCTAGAACATGAAAATGACTGGAAACTAGTGAATAAACATCACTTTGGCACAGTCTTGTTTATTTTGGCTTATTTAATGATATTCACTTACAAGTGAGATGGCTATGAATCTCAATAGGGTATTCAGCCATATATTTCAATGTAGGCTTCTGACAGCCAAGTTAAAAGTGTTTGCATATACACAAATATATATTCTCTGCCAGTTAGTGATTAATTTTCATATTATTTTCACAGCTCTAATAAACACTGATCTTGCTATAGAAGGCTGTAATAATTTGTTTTTGAGAACTCAGAGTGACATTTTACATAGCTGACAAGAAGTTATGTTCATGGGAACATTCCATTACACTGAATTATGGTAACATGCATAATGCTGCATATTTATCTTTAGCTGGACAAACCAGATGTGAACAAACAGTTCACAAGGACCCTGAAGTGCCTGGTTTACTCATTCTTAGTTTTTGATCAAGGAAAAATTCGGCTGATTTTCTTGCGTAGTAATCGCTACAGATTTGATACAGAAGAAAATTGCCCCAAAGGAGTATTAGCAATTTACAAAACAAATAGTTCAAATTTTAACTATCAATCACAAAAATTCGCTGTGGGAACATCGACCTGTGAAAAACTGCATGGCCCAAAGGCTCCACAAATAATCCAATGAAACATTATTTTGAAAACATACTCGAAGCTTCAGGGTTTCTATGTGAGTGGTCCACTTTCTATGGTATTTCCTGCAGTTGGAAACACTAAACGGACAAAGGACTCATTTTCAGAAGCAATTAGTGATAAAACTAAATTTTCTCATTTAAAATTCTAATTGGAAACATGCACTGCTTTGCAAAAGTTTGAAGAATCCTTGTTCTCTTTGGACTGTATTTGATTTCAGTACATTTCATCTTTATCACATTAGTGCGCCATTAACACCAACTTATCTTTTGAAACACAGTGGGATTCTAAATATCCTGGAACCAACTGCACAAGTGTTCAATAGACCATGTTCAGTAGTGAGCCTGTCGAGTGAAACCAATGTTCATAATCAACCAAAAGTTCATAATCACCTTGAGATATTCAAGGTCATATGCTTTCGATCATTTGTTGATGTGCCCCCAAAAACATCATGCGAGGCCACAAGTTCACAAACCTCAGCATGAAAGCTATTAAATCAGTCCATGTCAACAATCTGACCACATAGCAGGGTTATAATGCTGAAAATATGCTCAAGTGCATTTTTGTGCCTAGATAAAGCAGCTGATTGCACTTTCACTGTCAGCATTCATATTTCATTTGCTATTAGCCAGTAAAAATGAAGCCTGAGAAAATAGTCTGAATGTTGACAATAGTATATACAAACGACAAACGTCAGTCGCAGGCAATGTCTGTACAAACATGACGAGAACTGGATGCTTAAAGCTGTGAGGAGGACGGAAAATGAAAATAAAATAAGTTGACTGATTTAGTTTTTCATGAAAGACATATTTGTTGTTGTCTGAGGCAGTAAATTATAACCTGCTTGGCAGAGCCAGAGGAGCTAGGCCTACAGGATGCAATGGAAACTGGAACATGGAATGTGTGCGAGCTGAAGAACTGAGAACAAAGCTCAGCACTATGGCCTTTTAAAGGGGTATGAAGCTGCTCACTGTGTCAGACAAGCATTAATCCTATAGTTAAGGCTCTCTACATGTGTAGATAGGGCTGTGTGTCTATCCGCTCTGCAAACCGTTGCTGATGGACTGTCCTCGTAAGTGCCCAAAACAAGCATTACGCCACTATCTGCTTAAATGGCTTCACACAGCAGGATTGCTCCTGAGTGATGCTCTTCGCAGCCAGATAAAGTGCACTACATAGTGCAATTTATTCTTTAATTATCCCGCAACTGCATATGGCATGGTAAAAAAAAAATAATCAAAACACACGATTCCATTTGTATCCCTTTACCTACCGTCTTTTCAGGAGATTCTGCTCTGCTACGTTGCTGCATTTATCTAAAAGCTGGAAGTTAAAATTCTTCCTCAAGGACAGGATCAGTTTTCAAAAAATGAGCTAGGTTTGAAAGAATGCATCCAGTATAACATCATGTGTCATTTTCTCTTGGGCTAAAAATAAATGGCAACTATATAACCATATTCAGCTTGAAGAAGACAATGGCTCAATGGGGCTTAAAGTTTGTGGACACCTGACCATCATACCCGCAGCTGCTTTTTAAACAATGCAGACCTTTTCCCTAGTGTACACTATTTGTCGTATATAATAACTTTAGCTTTTTTTTTAGGAAGGCTTGGCACAAGAATTTGGAATATGACTTTTGGGCTTTCAGCTGCAAGAGCATTAGCGAGATCAGGCACTTTAATAGGCATTGCATGGTTCCTTAGACCCATTGAAGGGAATATGGGGAATATGTAATTCTACAGCATATATGGACATTTAAGACATCTTCCAGCTTGATTAATGTACACAGTTGGGTGTGATGGTCCACATACATTTGCTCATTATAGTACACGTATAAGCAGCAGCAACTAATCCAAGTAGACATGTACATAGACAAGTATGCATGTATATTATTTCTGCTAATCAATTTACATTCGGCATGATTTTTCTTTTTTGTGTATATAAATGTATATATATTTCTGCATTTCTGCAAAATGTCAAAGCATAACAAATGTTTAGTGTAAAAGTATTTAGTACTTTCATAACTCTTGCATAGGAAAAATATACAAATAAAATGCAGGATGTCAAAAAGAGCTACTGTTGCCATCCCAATCTTTATGTTCTATCAATACACATCCACGAATGTTTTATCAATCTTGTAAAGTGCATGTTGTATATTCCTTAAAAGATGTATCTAAAAAAACAACAGCTAATTAATACTTACACTGCTAGCAAAAAAAAAACCTAATAGCACATTAGAAATAATTTATTAGGACTGATGCAAATATAAAAGTAACAGTACATATTAATAAGAGTCATATAATAAATAGACACAAAAGAAGAAATTCAGGAATATTAAAAAAGGGTATGTAATATTTTTGCTACCATTTCTTGAGAGATAGTGCCACCTGGTGAAATCCTTCTTTCACCAAAAACTACAGGAATCAGTTAAGAACACACACACACACACACACACACACACACACACACACACACACACACACACACACACACACACACACACACACACACACACTACTGTGCATGGTGAACCGTTAATAATTTTCAATTCATTACAACGGACATATAAAAAACTAAAAATAAGAAAAGCTTAGAATGCATTATGAATTCTAATGTGCCAATGTATTCTACACTCAGCCGTTCCATCATTGAGTGTGCATATTAAGCATAGTATTGTACTTTATTGGGAAACACCAAATAATAATTTAGTTTGAAACTCTGTTAGCCATAGCCTCTTGGATCTGTCTGTTGAGTTCAGCAATGATACGGTCCTCGTGTGTGTACACACCTGTACGAAGCAGTGTGTCTCTCTCTTCCAATAAGCGGCTCAGATGCTCATCAGCACTCTCATTTAAAGACATGCTTGTTGGCTCCTTCCATGTTCTCTTCTCGTCCTGCTGCTTCAGCCTGGACATAATTGACAGGGAAATGAATAATTTTTTCATATAAAATTTTTATGAAATAAATAAATAAACAAACAAACAATAATGACAATAATCATTTTTATTAAATAATTATTAATAACATTCTTTCGGCTGCTCCCATTAGGGGTCGCCATAGCGGCTCATCCGTCTCCACACCCCCCTGTCCTCTACATCTGCCTCTTTCAAACCAACTACCTGCATGTCTTCCTTCACCACATCCATAAACCTTCTCCTTGGGCTTCCTCTTTTCCTCCTTTCTGGTGGCTCCATCCTCAGAATTCTCCTACCGATATACCCCATGTCCCTCCTCTGCACATGTCCAAACCATCTTAATCTCACCTCCCTCACCTTGTCTCCAAAACATCCCTCTAATATACTCAATTCTAATCCTGTCCATCTGCATCACTCCCAATGAAAATCTCTGCTACCTCCAGCTCCACCTCCTGTCTTTTAATCAACGCCACTGTCTCTAAACCATACAACAACGCAGGTCTCACCACAGTCCTATAAACTTTTCCTTTCACTCTTATCACAAATCACTCCTGCCACTCTTATCCACCCTGCACTCTTTTCTTCACTTCTCTAATGCATCTATTACATTGCATTGTTGAACCCAGGTTCCTACACACATAATATTATTATTATTATTATTATTATTATTATTATTATTAATAATAATACTAAGAAACCTAGAATTTTCAGTCAAACTTAAGTTGATCATACCAATTCCATATTCTGAAATGCAAAATTAATTTGTGATTAAAATTTTTTTGGCTACTGATGTTTTGGTTTGGAATATTTTCCTTTTGGTGGTCATGGTAGCTTTTACCTGTTCAGCTCATTGCGGATGTCCTGAAGCTCATGTTTCTCATTCTTGACAGCTTCCTTCTCTTGGGCTGCCAGATACTGTAGCCTCATGTGCTCCAGTTCTTGCTGCTGCTTCTTCAGCCGTGTCATAGCATTCTCCTGTTCTCTCTAGGAAAAAAAAAAAAAAACCAAAAATACCCAAGAGAAAATAAGAGATTCAACAAATCTATTATGCCTCCATGTAGAGAAAAATAAATACACAAAAACCCAAAACAAAACAGGAATGCATCAATGAGATTTGTCTAATATATATATATATATATATATATATATATATATATATATATATATATATATATATATATATATATACACACATTATCATAAATAAACAACATGGTGACACATTCCAGTGTGTATAATTTATTAGTTCACATTAGTTACACTGCCAGCTATTTATTTTGCAGAAATACTGTACATTCCTAATTCTAATTGTCACTTAATTTAATTTGACCCTTAGAAATAGCATGTTAAGGAGAAACTGATGAAATCGGAGGTTAAAAGTGGCATCATGATCTTACATTACCATTAAGTAACCACACATCAATATTCTGGATCCTTTGTTGACAGATGAAAGCCTGTGTGAGAATTTAACAAGCTCTTCCATAATAGCTAGCTTAATGACTTGGTTTAATTTTATCATGAACGGACATGTTTATGTATAATCTAATTTAATTTTGTCTTCTCATGGAGCATTAGAGGCCAGTAATAGATTTGCAAGAATCTAAATTACAAGAAAAACAAATCCACCAAGACACAGACATAGCATTTGAATCCAAGCAAATGGTGAAGAAAAACACTGAAACAATTATCCTGCAGATTTTCATAAGGTCCCTGGGGCTGAAGTGTTTCCTTTGCTACCTGAGGTTGATGGCTAAACTAAATATTATCAGAGCCCTAAACTGACAGTAAAAAAGGTGCATGTCAGCAGGATGGCCCAACTAACCATCTTAAGACCTTGACAAATTGTGTACACAAACGTATTTTGGGTTTCCTTGGCCTAGGGGTGACGGAGGAGTAAAAAAAAAAAAAAATAGCAATTGAGTGGCCAATGAATGACCTGTGGCTTTCCTCCAGAGGGGGTCAGGCAGAGGACTCGGAGTGGAGAAGGCTTCCAGACTGCAGCTCAACTGCAGTTTTCTGCTGAAGACTGAGTTGACAAGACCAGGACAAGCACCTGGGGAATTCATGGCTTAAGTTTTCCCAGCTTTTCAAATTGGCAAAAATATTGTTAAAGTCATTTTTTAAAAGGCAGGGCTGCTCCTTTGAGCAGCTAAAGACAGAGAATATTCCCTCAGTGGGTGAGAAAAATGCATTATGGCTAATAATTTTTTAAGTATTAAGTAACTTTAATGAATTCTGCCATCTGTTCACTTACGGCTTCCAAAATATACTATATTTGCTTATTTATTTATAAAACCCATCTAAAACCCATCAGTGAGTTTCTAGACAGGGATTTCGCTAAACCGGCCCATCAAAAATTACATGTGAATATTTAGATGAATGTAATAACATGTAAATGCAAGCATCACACCTTAAGATCTTTCAACAAGCAAAAATGTTCAGCTGGTTACTGTGCAGGCTAAAGCTTAGCATAATACAGATCTGATTTATAGGTCTCTTTCATATTAAGTTATAGACCCCTTTGTGCACTATAAATCAACCAATGTTTTCTTAACAGATATCTGGCACTTAAAGAGAAGAAAGAAAAAAGGCAAGGGGGGAAAAAGACAACTCAGACTTTCCAGCTGGACTCTGTCTTTAACAGTTATTAGTAAGGCCTGATAAGCTCTTTGCGTCTGCTCTGTTTACATTGGTATTAGTCTTTACAGGGTTCACTTGAGAAGGAGTTCAATGTTTCAAAGCAAACACCACAAGTTAGAGGCTGCCTTGCTACTTCTCAGAGCACCATGTAGAAGTGTTCTTCAACCCTGGAAAATTATAATATACTTCTGGCAGGAAATGCACTAAGAAAATACAAATTTGTCTTGAGCTGCCTTTACCTACATTCTCAGCTACTCACGTGAGATACAACACACCTCACTTTCCTTTGCTTTTGACCTAAGGCTATGATGAAAGACATACAGTATATACAACACGGAGTTTCCAAATTCAGCGTAGTTACTCGAAGACTATGTACAAATCTACAACCTTTATTTCATACCATAAACTTTGGTCAAGCAAATAGATCATGGCAACATACTAAACTGTGTTTTAAAGCATTTACAATGGCTTACCTGCTTAAATCTTGCCAGTTCTTTTAGAGCACGGCCCCACTGCTGCTTGTAGTGAAGTTTAGATTTTGTTGTTGATTCAAATTTTCGTTCCAGTTCAGACTTTAATAAAAAAAATAAAGTTACATAACACACACACACACACACACACACACACACACACACACACACACACACACACACACACACACACACACACACACACAGACAGATAGATAGATATTTTATCTATAACAGTTTGTCTCTAAAAAGAATTAATATCCAGCACACCTATACATAATCTTTTCACATGTTACTAATGCATATAAAATGTTTTCTGTTCCCCCAAGTCAAATTTCAGATTAAGCCATGGTATAAGATCAATGGTATAAAAGTGGTGGGTAATACTACTTTACAGGTCACTTTTACTAATCATTTACTAACCTTCTCTAATCGGAGCAAGTTAATCTCAGACTGCAAATGGATTTTGGGCCGAACGTTCTGCTGGTCACGATAATGCTGAAATTCATTTTCCAGGAGTTTGTACTTCTTTTCAGCATCTGTTACCTTTTGATGGAAACAAACACACACACTCAACATAAACAAAAGCTAAATAAAAAATAATAATAAAAAAAAAAAAAATACAAATAATTTTTTTTTTAAAAACAGTAAATTGTTTTAAAAGTCTATTTTAAGGATGCAACATATTGTTGTGTTGCATGTTGAAATAATAAAAAATAAAAAGAGTAATATAAAAGAAACACTTTTAAAATGTTGACTTTGTTTTATCTAAAAACTGGCAAAAATGTCAGTAATGGAAAATAAAGCTGGAATTACAGGACCTCAAGCATGTCTCTACTCAGGTGGAAAATAATCTAATCAATGGATCATCATCCTGGCACTAAATATTGCTCAGCTATTGAACATTACTGTATCTATTGACAACAAGCTAGCAGTAAGAATTGTGTGCATGTGTAATCTAAAAAGGTAGAATTGTCAGGATGCTTTAAAAAAAACAAAAACAAAAAAAAAGTTCACATGCATATCTGATTCCACATGTGTACATAGAGCTTAACACTTCTGATTGCAAACAACAGCTTATCACTCAGTTAATGAGATACTACTTCAAAACACACTCAAGAGGCACAGCACTTCAAGGGTCCTAGGCAGCATCTATTGTAACTAAATCCCAATGAGCTTTCCCCATTCCAGTCTTCCCTTTGTGATATAAACCAGACACCAAAAAACATAACATAACACACACACACACACACACACACACACACACACACACACACACACACACACACACAAAATAGCATAGTCCGACACAAGGCAAGCAGTGTCCAGCAGAACAGGCAGGAAGAATTCTGGTCTGATAAACTAGTTAGTGTGTGCTGACACAGGACAAATGTATGTTTACACGTTCCTGACACGGGAGGGAAGACAAGATATAGAGTCATGCGGCAACTTCAGCCGAGGATCTCTCATCACAAAGGCCCTTCTCCTTTTCGCATGTCAGAAACCTACTTTGGTTGATTTGTTAGATCCAGGGCCAGTCCAGATGTTTTGGGGAAAGAAATGAGACGGCAGACTGAACTATTTCAGTAGGTGGGCTGTCTGTGCAAAGCATGACACGAGTCTGGTTAAGACATGAAGCATTTGTCTGTTGAAAAAAAAAAAGCCTTGAGAAATATGGTCATAAGAGGAAAATGGAAAAAAGAAAAAAAAAAAAAAAAAAAAAAAAAAAAAACAGAAACACTGTCTGGCAAGTCAAGTCAAGTTAGGAGGCTTTAAAAAGGACTTGTTGGTCAGATGATTAATTAGATCAATGATAAAAATGTGCTCAAGTAAATACTGCGTGTAACATTCAAGATTATTAAAATAGAAAGCCAAGGTTTGCTCAGTGCTGCCAAGAGTCTGTCTGCCAGTGAAGCAATTTCTTCCCTAGTTCTCACTGAAAAGATTCTCTGGTAGAAACATGTTTGTGGCTGGTAAAAGCTGAGTGAATAAAGTGCTTGCAATTCTACTTAAGGTATGATTTTTCTTCATGCCACATTACCTGCATGGAAAACCTTTATTTTAATGCTAAATCCAATGTGATTTAAGACTAAATTTGCACTGATTGTAATATAGAAACACATTAAAAACATGCATCTTCACTACCAGCGCCGCAAATCACTACATGAGCCACAGTGATTTCACTGGCTCCGATGATTTGTTTTCTAAATGAAAATCCTTAATGACAAGGAGAATGAAGAAAGTCACTTGACCCTCTGCGCATATTATATTATATATATATATATATATAGCTAATAAGATTCATGCATCCTGTTATATGATGTGTAAATCAGAGGCCTTCTGGAGTGACTCATTCAAGGACATCTTCCAGAGTATTTTACATTTACATTTCGGTCAGATACTTTTACCCAAATCAGCTAATAGGGCAGATGACTGACCCAGTAATTGCAGCTTAAGTTGTTAAGTTGTTAATGATTAAAAGCCCAGAGCTCTAACTACTAGGCAACAACTACCTACTGAAAAATAGTGACAATTCTGTTTTAGTTTATTTATACAATAATGCAATAAAACAAAGAAAAGCCCAAGAATAGCAAATAAAACATTAGTAAAACTGGGAGCATGAGCTCATTCATTCTCTTCTTTACTTAAGCTGTGTTGTGAGAAAGAATACACAGTAGTCACTAAAGCCATAGCGTTCCCTTGGTCAATCCAGGCCTTAGTAGTACTTACTTTTTTAATCAGGCTTCAGGAGAAGGGGGAGGGGTGATCTTACGCCCCATTGACCTTGAGGTCAGCCCTTTCTCCTATGCTACTCCCTCTATTAAAGCATAAACTTGCTGCACAACCTCGGTCACGCCTACCTGCTGTTGACGCCTTGCAAGGTCCTCCTCAAGCTGCCTGACCTTTGATCTCTCCAGCTCCACCTGGTGAGCACAGTCTTCACGTAAACGCCTGGTGCTGTCCTGGAGCTCCCGCTTGAGGAACTCATGTTCCACGCGCATTTCCCGCTGCAGCCTCTGTGTCTAATAATACACATGCCCGTCACATTCAGTATCTCTGTATAGTGCTGCAAAATAAATATATAAAAAACACACCACCACCACCACAACAAATCAAATAAACCAACCTCCATCTCTGCATGAGCTAGAGTTTTTTCTCTTTTTTCTAGATCAGCTAGAGCCTTCTGAAGCTGTTCTTCCAAAAGATTATACTCCATCTCCTTGAGATAAAAAATAAAAAACAATCTTGGCAATCTGGTTTAAAAAAAAAACAACAACATACAAATCAACCTCAGTCCCATAAGAAGTACCTTCTTTTTAACGAGTGCTTCTCGTTCCCGATCTCTTTTCCTCCACTCCTCAGCCAGGGCCTGCATATGGCTCAGTTCTTTCTGCTTCAGCTACAGATATCAAAACCACAGCAGTCCCCGACTTAATGAAATGTTATAATGCACAAATTTACTCTCAAAATCAGCAAGGAGTGTGGTTATTAAATCAGTACACAAATATTTTAATTAAAATGATATTTATAATAATTTTTCTTAAGATTCATTCTTGAAAAAGAGGTAACCTGATTTTCAAATAGATCTTCTTGCATTTCCTTCCACATCTCAAGCTCCATTGCTGCTCTATACTCCAGGGTCTCCCGAGGTTTCGTCCCTACCTCATTCCCACCGTAAGGCTTAGAAGGAGCTGCTGGCTTATGGCACACCTGATTAGCACTCTGTAATATGAAAAGACTATCAATACTTAACCCAATATAACCCAAATCAATAACACGATATATGGAATTTATGGAAACATAACCTAATCAAAAGGTATTTACTAAAATCACTATTGACTGGGGGAAAAAGAATCAGTCATAAACATTAATCAAGTTTTACCTGGGAGGATTCAGATATGAGGACAGCCTGGGCTTTCACCAAACCCATATCCTCCAGAACTGCCACATAGCTAAGCTCAGCCACCTTCTCATTTGATCTATATAAAATAGAATAAGATCAGATATCAGGTACTCGTGAAATATAGTGAAATCAATTATTGCTATAAGTTATAAACCAGAATATTACATGCAATACAAATCTTATTTATTTTTTGGAAATGGAAGGGATTTAAGTATAACTAAAGTGCTGCATGTCTGCCATCTAGAGGTAGTTTTATGGTAATGCAAATAAAATACCACAATAAATTACAAGAAATACACAGTATTCACTTCGCATGATAAAAGCTAAAGTGGCAGAAACCTAAATACTATACAAACCCCGTTGTTCTGTTAACAGCTAGCCTCTCAGAGTAGGTCTGTCTCCAGTGCTGCTGTCCCGAATGGCCAAGGAAGCGGGTTTTCTCAGAAGTGAGGAGGTGGGAAAGCTGAACGCTGGCCATGCCAAGTAGGACATCTTTAGCAGCAGGGTCTCGATGCCACATTTCTACCAGCAGGGGAACCCTGGAAGAACCAGTATAATAAGGCGACTCTACGCTGTACCAGTGAAATGACTTTTGTAAACCCTTTTCTGTTCATATTCAAAACATTTACATGTGATGAAATGTGATTTTGAGAATACATGTGAAGTCACCTCAAGAATGTATCCTGTAATTGATTGGGCGGTGCAGCAAAATCAAAGGCACAGTAGGACTGAGGCAGGAATACCTCGGTGTTCTTCTTAATTTCCACTGCAGGGTTAGTCATTATTGGGGCTGCACTCCCAAAGAACTGGTAGGCATACCTACATGCAAATGTGACGAATTTTACAATGAGTTTATCACCCTAATTAGTAGAAAAGCCAACTTTTAACTGGAAACATAAATTAAGACTACCTCAGTATGCAGTTCACAGGGAAGCTCACATTAAGATCTCTGACACTACGCAAATCTATGGAGAAGCAGTAATGATGTGCTGAGGCTGGAATGGCGATCTTCGGAGCAGACACAGCAATGGAAGAGGATAGAATTTCTGGTTCACTTTCTGGTAGCACATTTTCAGATGCAGCCAATGGAGGCACAGGCAAATCTAAAACAGCAAAAACATCAAGCATTGGAATAAAAGTCTGTCAGCATCTCACTGAAAATACACATAATTTAACTGAATTATTAAGTCTGCCAACAGTCTCACCAGATTGTTCTGGCTGGGCTTCCCTTGCATCATCAGGCAGACTCTCAGCTTCAGTCTCTGAATTCTGATGTTCAGGGGAGGGTGACTGAGACCTTTGGGACAGGACAGGAGATGGGCTACGTTGTCTCGGCTCAGATGGGGTTGACTCGGGAAGGAAATGCACTGCTGGACTTTTTTTCACTGGAGTCTTCATGGGCAGCTCTAACAGCTTATCAAAAACAGATCATAACATTAACAGCAGATTTTTTTAGTGGTTATTTAAAAAAAAAAAACCTGCAATAAAACTTTAGGTTCTGTCATGTAAAAAAAATCAAACCAAGAGATATCATGTCAGATCTTTTTGCGTATACAAATGAAAAGAAAATTCAAATAAATTTTCCCATCATTTTGGGGAGTGTCACACCACGAAGCTTTGAGGTTGTTTTGAAATCAAAAAAGGCCCTATTCAGGTTTTAGCCAAGTGTTTGAGAATTTACACTAACATGGTTACGCAAGTGCACATACCATTTAATAAGGGTTTATGTGACTTCTCAGAACTAACCAATCAGATTCAATCTCATGTGCAAAGCTCATGTTCTTGATTTCATCTGTTTGCTGAAGCCATGAACCTCAAAGAGTTTAAAAAGCTGCATGTTCCTCAGATCATTGTCAAAAGGCATCAATCAGGACAGGGACAGAAAATGATTTGAATATAAAATGATCAACTAATGAAGAAAATAGTACACCCCAAAAAACATTACCCAGAACAGGTCTTTCCAAAACTGACGAAAGAAAAAGAAAACCAGGGAAGTTGACAAAAAAACAAAAAGAATTTGTTGTAAGTGAAAGTGCTGCAGAAATATATAAGAAAGGGTAAACTAAATACTTGCACAATTTGATTACTACAGTCAAATCACATCCGTGCAGATATTCTGCATAACTACACTCACACAATATTGCTTAATTAAGCAGGTGGAGTTCATTACTTTAATTAATTTACTTTTTTTTTAATAACATCACATAACATACTCAACAAAACTTATTTAAATATTTACTTCTTATTATTATTATGATGATGATGATGATAAACTCATATGTAAATGTCTATATAATTTGTATAATAATGGCTAAAGGCGATTAATATTCAGAGGAAACTAAAGATTGTTTCATTTTAGAATGAGACCGATTTACAGGTAAATTCTGCTTGTGATAGGCCACTCATTTAAATCTGATTCTAATCAGCTTTTAATTCCGACTGAACAACTGATTTAGGCCCATTATATACCTCAGCATCGACTTCTTCTCTTCTCAAGGTCACTGCCACTCCAACTGTTGGCAGTAAATCCTCTGGAACAGCCTGACGATTCTGTTGAATGCGATTTGGTGGTTTCAAGACAAAGGCTCCCTCTACAGTGGCCACTTGTTTGACCAGATCCAAACTATTCTTCATGAGTGCAGCAAGGGAGACCTCAGTGCTTCCTAAAGACTGGTTTCCACAGCAGAGATGGATCTATAGATAAAGATCAGTGTTTATATGCAAACGTTAAAGTGACAAATTAAATACATGTGTAGAAAATACAGAACACCTCTCCATAGCCAGAAAACATTCCAAATCAATGAGCTGCAGAATTACCTGAAGGTTATGCTGCTGGTTGAAAAAAACTCGTAAGACTTTGTCGCTGCTGCGGATACGAACTGAGGCTCGTTCTGGCTCAAAGTTTGGATTCATGAGGTTTTGAAAGGGTTCGCTGGTGACATCATTGCCCAGCAAAGTGTAGAAGAAAAAAAACTCAGAGCCTTCTTTTGCCAGCTTTGTCGAACTGGAGATTAGCTAAAGCATTAAAAAAAAAAAAAAAAAAAAAAGAGAGAGCGCCAACACACACACATATACACACACACACACACACACGCGCACAAACAAAAGAAATTCATGACACTGTAGTACAGAGGTTCCATGCTGTACTATTGCAGAGACAGTTCACACAATTAATAATAAGTAATGTTCAGCTTTATTAGGTTTACTGGTTCAGTAAAGTCATTTATCTGTATTTGACCAGTTGTGGACACTAATTAAGTAAATTTAATTCGTTACTGTACTTATACAGCCTTTTCACGTTTCTGTACTTTACTAAAGTATTTCCATTTGTGTAGATTTTATTTTTACTTAACTACATTTCAAAGTCAAATATCTTACTTTTACTCAATTGCATTTTACGAAATCAGTCGTTCCTTTTTATTTACGAGTGGATAAAAACGTAACTGGTCAAGCGCACAGAAAGTCACCAATCAGGGTAAAGTGCTTTCTGTTTTAAACTTGTTTTGATTGGCGCTTGGTGGTTTTTACTGAACACCAACATACAGTTCAGCGTCAGTTCAACAGCAAGCAGCACATTTTGAGAGTAAATAAATGATGGAAGAAACTCCTGACTCTAACCTGCCACAACTCCAGGGTCTTATTTGCGTGATTGTTTTTGAAGTAAAAGAAAATCATTTTTGGGCTCATTATAATTGTAATAGATATCAATCAGTGTTTGACTCTGTGTTTGAATTTTGATTTAAATTATTATTCTATTAAAACACTGCTGTGCTGAGAGTAACATTACAGTCTTTACACATAAACAGAGTTGATTAAGAGAGTCTTGTGACAAAAATGGTAATAGGAACACCACAGCCATAACAAATCATAGTAATTTGGATACTTAAGTACATTTAAAGGCAAATACTTTTGTATTTTTACCTGAGTAAAAGTTTAAGGGAGCACCTTTAAATTTTACTGGAGTAATATTTTACCGAGGGCATCTCTACTTTAACTCAACTACATAGTTAATGTTCTTCGTCCACCACTGAATTTGACTAACCATTTCCGACATGAAAATGCAGTACTGTAATCTGTTAACAGTTTCAAAAACATCTCACTACAGTATCTATATCCATGGTTTAATTATTACATTAATATTGGATTCATTTAAGCCATTTCCTAGGGAGCTCTGGAAATGACCAAATACAAAAGATCTTTACTACATAACTATTATAATAAATGATATTGCTGATTTTTACTGTATTTAAAACACCTATTATCAGGAATCACTAAAAGTACTTCCATGTAAATATAACTCTAGCTTAATAAAGGTTCCAAAAGAAATCTCTAAGGGGTTGGTGTATGTCACATCTACAAATTTAATTTTACCTGTTCCAGTCTGGATGCAAAGGCTACTGTTACAGACAGAACAAACAGGTCTTTGCAAAGGTCTGCTGGCCCAATTTGATGATATCCTTCATCTTCGTTCAGGATCACCTCTAGTTTTATTGACTCGAGCTTTGTCATGCTTGGAGACCCTGTAGAGCATTGAGGTAAATTAATGGTTACATGTAGCATTTGTAAAACATTGCACACAAAGGTACTGCAATAGCTAAAGTTCTTTAACATCATTTTGCTCCATCGAAGGAATATTTTGGAACAAGGAACAGATATAATCAAATTCAACTAACAATAAAAAAAAAAAAAAGAAAACTCAATGGGAATGCATTCATGGTGCCTAGTAAGGCATTAATATGCAAGAAGCCAAAAATAGGCCTGGTTTGTGCATGCTTTTAACTACATGTATGCAAGATGGCCACCATGTATATCCTGCATTCAATTAGACGTTTGATTGTGTAGCTGCATGTATTGCAGTTACATTGCAAATAGAAAGCAGCAATTTTTTACTTTTTCCCTTTTTTTGAAGAAAAAAATTAAATAAAAAATTACCTGGTCTTGGTGGAGCTTTCTTTGCTTTTAATTGTTCAGGTGCCTGTTTGGTGTCATTTTCCAGGACCAGGCTCAACAGCAATGATGGCTTCAGTTTAGTGTACTTACTACTTAGCAAGGAATACCATTTCGGAGGCTGCCGACAGAAAATATCACGGGCAAAATTCAAAAGAGATTTCACTTTGTGTTCCTCAATGGCATGTGAATGCAATTCTGTTCACATTACCCGCCAGATTTACCTGCTTAACTTCCTGGACTGATCTGAGATCCAAGACGATGTACCCGACACATTCTCTCGCCGAGGTATTCGAATCAATTGCGTAGCACTGTATCTTGATGGGTGTCCGCTGGAGTCTGGAAAGCAGGAAATCCATCAATACATAAAAAGCACACAACATGAGCAAATTAAGAAAAAAAAAAAAAAAAAAAAAATATATATATATATATATATATATATATATATATATAATTCGACAAATTGAAGAGTATAAACACACAGAACCAACCTATGCTGGTGAAGTGTTTTGCGATCGAGCTCCCATGCCAGCTCTGTAGAAAACTGTGGCTGTTCTTTATGCTCCACAGGGTCTGT
Organism: Silurus aristotelis; assembly: GCF_946808225.1. NCBI lineage: Eukaryota > Metazoa > Chordata > Actinopteri > Siluriformes > Siluridae > Silurus > Silurus aristotelis. The sequence continues at coordinate 15,720,567 of NC_139584.1, forward strand.
CTCTAGCTGCTCCCCATCAAACTTTGCTTGTACGACCAAAGTTTGTTGCTGTCTCTTGGGAAAATGACGACCTGTTTCAGTAAAAAGGAAAAGAATAACAACACTTCATCATTATATTGTATAATTCTATGTGTAGACCACGGCAACCATATTAAATATCGTTATATTTATATATTTGAAGAAAGACAAAAAAAAGTAAATGAACTAGCTTCTTCACCGTTTTTTTTTTTTTTTTTAAAACATAGGACATGAATTATATATAACACATTGATTTAGACTGCTATCCTAAAAAGCATACATTTGTATTACGACAATACCATTACAACCATGACAGCAAAAAGCTACAGTTATTTTTATATATTAGGTGCTTAAACATAAATTTAAAAGCTGCTGTTAGTTTTTAACTGGACATCATTGTGCTCAGAAAACAGGGTCTGGGTTACAGTAGGTTTGTTTCTTCACATGTTTGCTTGGATACAACAACAAGCCGTTTAAACTGTCACATGATTGGACATTGAAGTAAGTTAACTAGATATACCGAGTAAGCGCTGTTAGATTCTTATTTAAGAGTTAAAGTATTTAAAGTAGTTAAAGCATATTTGCCACACTTTTACACTAGTTCTTTTTTTCTGTCATCTGCAACTGGCTAGTTCGCAGGCTAACAAAGCTACAGGCGCACAAAGGATTATGGATGCAAGTTGCACAAACCTTCAAGAATGGAAACGACGATAAGAAGTTGGTCTGATTTCGAGGCCATGACATTCGTGACCAATTTTAGTTTGTACGCATTCGTAATTTTCTAAAGATGCTCATATTGCCCGTTCGGCACCAGTGTTTACACCCCGCTCCTTGTTTAAATCCGAACGTCAACGAAACCTGTGGCTCTGAGTGGCGTATGTTTGTATGTGAAAGCCGTAGCCGGGGTCACAGCGCCCCCTGCAGTACAGGATGTGCGTGTAATATATTAATACAATTGAAATCAGGTTTATTTGTATTAATAACAATGTACAACCCAGCCAGTAGGGTTGCACAAGCCAGTGCGCTCTTATGTACATTGTCCCGAAGCAGCCGTAAAAAGATTAATAGGTTATGCTATATTATATATCATATATAATATAAGTGCTTATACATTTATTTTTAAATAGCAAGCCTATGTTAGGATGGCAAGGAAAAACTCACTGAGATGGTATGAGGAAGAAACCTTGAGAGGAACCAGACCCAGAAGGGCACAGAATGCCCATTCATTATAGTCTGATACACGCTTAAATGCAAAACAGTTCATGCCAATCGTAGTCCTAAGCCATTGAAGCAATCAATCCATATTAATTACAGTCCCTACTGTGTAATTTGCAGTGGTGGACAGCAACCAACAAAGTAAATTTAATCTGTTACAGAACTAAAGTAGCTTTTTTATTTCAAAGTCAAATATTTTACTTTTGACTTTTACCAACTTTGTTTAGATTCGCTAAAGCATAAAAAAGAGAGAGACCGCAAACACACACACACACACACACACACACACACACACACACACACACACACACACACACACACACACACACACACACAGTTTAACACCAAACAAAACATTTAAAAATAAGTATTACATTATGGAAGAAACTCCTGACTCTAACTTGCCACAACACCTGTAGCCTTATTTGCACAAATTTTATTTTAAGTAATTAAAAAGATGGTTTTGGGCTCATGGCCATTTTGATAGATGTGGAGAAGTCTTGCTCTGTCACTCAACAACACACACAACAGGGCTGCGTAAGATGATTCACGTATTTTTGGAAATAGTAAACAAGTTTTAGTTGGAATGTGTAGTATTTCAGGCAATAGTAACAAGACACTGATGTCATTGTTATTAATAAATAAAAAGGTAAAGCCTTGCGATCTCATCTGTGGTTAATGTCTTTTTTGCATGAGTTCATCTTTAGCTAAATCATCAGTAAATCTTATTATGTTTATGAAACAGGTATGAATTTGCTTAGCTAGCTCATTTCTCATAGCGTTGGTCACCAGGGCTGGAAATAAACACAAACACACTCAACAAACTGGGTGGCATATATCACACAATCTGGATGACTTCTGACTTTTCAGCATGCTGATATCCACATTATTCAACATTATCATGTTCGCTGTCATGTGCATAGGTATTACTGAAGCACTGTTGAGAAAAATGTGATTAGCTGGCACATTGTTTATGGGTGCAAACAGTGGTCACAGAGTTAAATTAAGCAAACTAGTAATCCTTTAAAAAGCAGACAATACCAAAGTTGTGGAGATGAGACTCCATCACTGGACCTAAGTTTGAAGCCCAGAAGTAACAGTGTGGGTTTAGCTCAGACCATACTTCCCAGACAATTTTTTTTACTCTTTTACAGATTTGTCACAAGTTACTAGAAGTGTTGGATAAAGTATGAAACATGCAGACTTTAGTAAAAGTACTGCTACTGTCATTATAATTAACTTGTGTAAAAATAAATATAGTGCTCAACAATTATTATAGCGAAAGTGATTTTCTTCCCAAAAAATTATAACAACATTCTGAAACCAAAAAATCAAGCACACACAACATACTTTAACAATCCCAAAAAATAATTAGCAGTTAGGTGCTAATAAAATTCACAAGATTAATTAATCACCAAGAAGTGTGACTTCCTCTATCTTTTTATACCTCGACACAGTTTGTTGTTCTGGAGCATTCAGGTATGTTCCTGCATCATGCCAAGAAAGCATGACACAATTTGTGTCAGAAAAAGATTGAACTAGTAATAGTCTAATAGTAGTCTAATGGAAGGAGGTTAGTAAAAAGCCTCCAAAAGTATACATGGCAGCATTACTTTGCAAAATTGCATCTGAACAAACTACAATATTTCTGAAACAATATCTTTTGAGCTGCAGAGTCCAAGCTGGAGATGTTTGATCATCATAAACAAAATGAAACACAGCATATAAGCTTAACACCTCCTGTCAAGAATGGTGCTGAATGGGGTGATGATTTGGACTGATTTGTATTTACAGTTACAGAACCCAGAAAGTCATTGAGACAGAGATTAACGTCACTTTACATCAGAATGCTCTTGAGTCAAATGTTAGACAGATTAGGATGGGATTAGACTGGATTCTGCAGCATTACAACAGTTACAAGCATACCAGTAAATCAACATTTGAATGCCTAAAGAAGGCTTTCAAGAAGGCAACTCAACCAACTGAGATGCTGTCACAAGAACTGTGCATAAACAAATACCCTTAATGGTCAATAAAAATAATTTTATATAAAAAAAGAATGGGTCGAAATGTCTTCAAAATGATGTGAAAGACTGTTCAACTTCAGCAGTACACATTTACATCAAGTTATTGTTAATAAAGGTAGTGCTGCATGTGTTTATATTTTTTCCACCTGGTTTCCTAATTTTGGTTTACTTTTGTGGGTAAACCAGCACACTGTTAATTGTGATTTTCTCTAGAAAAGCTAGATATTCTGCTACAACAGGATGCCCTACCACACAAATGGCCTCACCACTTTTTCTAATCTAATACTGAATTCAGCAGAATTCACAATTCGACAACAGTCAACTTGCTTTCTTAGGCTTACAAAGCACAATGGCAGCCTACTCATTGTTCTTCCAAACATAAAACGATATATATGGCATCCTCATTTAAATCGCTTGTCTGTAGGTCTGGCCTCTCTGACTAAATTGCTTGCTGATATGTGTGATTTTTGAGTTTAGGACACAGGAGCCTTAACATGTGGGCCATGTATGTGCTTAAGTGGAAATTCTGCAAACAGGGTAATGCTGCAAATGGACATTATTACCTGGAACCTGTGCATTGACTATTTCTGTTTGGCTTTAGCCAGTGGTGGACAAAGTACACAAATTATGTACTTGACAAAGTAGAGATATAGTAGGTAAAATATTACTCCGGTAAAAGTAAAAGTGCTCCCTTTAAACTTTCACTTGAGTAAAAGTACAAAAGTATTTGCCATCAGATGTATTTAATTCTCCAAGGTACTATGATTACTTATGAATATAATGTTCCTATTATCATTCATTTAAGCAAGACTTTTGCTTAGTCTTTTGCTTATCAACTTAGTTAATGTGATAAGACTCTGTTACTTAGCACATCAATCTATTAATAGAATCAAATTAATTTGTCAAACACTGATTGATGTCTATTAGAATTATTATGAGCCCAAAACCGTCTTTTTTAACTACATAAAAAAATTTGCTAATAAGGCTATGAGTGTTGTGGCAAGTTAAAGTCAGGAGCTTCTTACATAATTTATTACTCTTAAAACATTATTCTTGTTGTTGATCTGAACTGTATGTTGGTGCTAAGTAGAAACCACCAAGCAGCAATCAAAAAAAAAAAAAAAAAAAAAGTTCAATAGCGTGAGAGCTCTACCCTGATTGGTGCCTTGATACATGGTTGACAAGTTAGGTTTTTATCCAATTAAATATAAAAAAGAACAACTAATTTCACTAAATGCAGCTGAACATATTTGACTTTGAAATGTAGTGAAGTCAAAATTTTTCCAAAATGGAAATATTTCACCTTCCCGTGGGCTCACCACCTGCAGGAGGGACCGTAAGGGACGGTGCTGTGAGGATTGGGCAGCAGTCGAAGGCGGGGGCCTGCTTAGACTGCTGCCCCCGCGACCCGGATTACGGATAAGCGGGAGAAAATGGATGGATGGATGGAAATATTTCAGTAACGTAGTGATACGTGAAAAAGCTACTTAATTACAGTAACAAATTACACTTACTTCATTACTGTCTACCAATGACCTTAGCCTAGAGGTGGGCTAGATGCTTAGCTTCTACTAGGACATTCCACTTTTCTAGTAGCTATCCAGAGGTTATGTGCTGCTGCTTCATGATAATCACTATACACTTTAGTTTCATGACTTGTGGGTGACATGGAAAACATTTAGCTGGAAATGTATATGGCAGTGTAAAATGTGACATATGCAAACTTTACCAAACATGCAGGTGAATCTTTCTGTGGTCGGGTTAAATGCAGCAAAATGATTAAAGAAATCTACAAACAATGTTTACCTTTATTTGGGTTGACAAACGTGTTAAGGCAAGAACAGTATAAAAAAGCAACATAATTTCATGGTACAGTATAGTTTACATTAAGTAGAACCTCATGACTAAAAGGATGAACCAAACTACAACACTGACATATATTTCCAAAGATGTGCTTGTAAACAGATTTAGGTAATGCAGCACGATTCAAGTAATAAAGAGTACTACTTTATCCATGTAGGTGAGGTCGGATAGACAACCATACATTGCACTGAAAACAACTGTACATAAGTTAGTATTGATTGCTTAATAAACTATGTACAAAATGTACATCACAATAGTACAATATGGCACTGAGACATGTCGAGTAACTCTTTTCACTGAACACGATACAGTCGCTTAATGGCTATGGTCAGAGCAATTTCATGTTAATAGGTTAATGCGTAAAGAACCACTGTACAGTCACTTTTAATCTACTGCAAATCATCCTTTAGCACATAGAGGTTATAAAATATCAAATACATTCAATATCATGGTACACAGCAATACATGTGCATTCTACCAGCTAGATGTAGCCATGTACAGGCAGAGTAATTACAGATAGGTTTACATGTTTGTTGTTTATTACAGGCACCCAAAAAGCAAATAGCATATTTTACAAAACTGTATTTCACTAGGGTAATGCTGTTACATATCTATACAGTATTTCATAATATTATTAGCACTGCATTTTACCTCTAATATTACATTCGTTCATTACAAAAATGAAAGTAGCCTCACAAGGAGGCAATGAATAACACCATGGAATTGATGTCTATGAGTCCTTGTGTGAGCCAGGAACATGTAGTTTGAACTCACATCTGCCCATCATTCTCTGCAATTGTAAAATGAAACATAAGTATTTACAAAACACCTACTAAACAGACAGTAGCTTTTTCCAGTCAAGCAGTAAGACCATACATACCACAGGAAGTGGTCTGTATGGTTGCCATTTGCTGACTGGCACACATGGCTACTGTACTCAGACCTTCGAAGATGGTTAAACCAAAAAATAAATAAATAAATAGAGTGATCCTATTTATTTTTTTCCACATGGCAACCAGCTTTTATGTCTTTTATGAATATTTAGTGGTACCACGGTTTTGTTTAGCTTTTCTTTTCACCTTGAAATTGGTCATATTGTCCTGACACAAGAGAGTAGCTCATGCCCAGATGAGTATGATGATGTGTGTGAAGGTGGTGAGCAAATGGAACAGTTTCTCTTTCATGCTCTGTATCCCTGTCCTCTTGTTCAGTGCCTCCTGGCTCCCCAGGCTGAAAAACATTCTGAATGATATCTCAGTTCAATCAACATAACAACATAGATTGTTTTAGTAATAACTTTCAGAAGACACTCACCACAGGACATTTTCCATGGTATGGATGGGTGTGATGTGGAAGCAACTCAAGGTCTGTAGGGTCAGAAACTGTCTTGCTGTGCTGTATCCCACTTGAATCCTCCCTCTCAGGTGTCTTCCCATACAGAGGATAATGGAAACCTAGCGAGCATAAATGTTCTGAATGTTTTTTTTTTTCTGGTAAGAATAAACTGCATGTAAAAAGAAAATCCCTTCAACATTACCTGGATAGTTGTGCACCAATGCTGGCGACATCACACTAAATGATGTGTTATTTGTCTCACACAGATGTAGGTATGGATAAGAGTGCTGGTACTGTATGTAAGTTTGTTGTGACGATGACACAGCCACTCTTGTGCTCTGTGGGTTTTCAGAAGTCTCACTGGGTGTCTTTTCCACCTCTGCCCTGGTACTCTCTTCGATGTCCTCAGAAGATGTCTCACAATGTACATTTTGAAGCTCAGCCTCCAGTCTGGGCTGTGGCTCAGGAGGCACATGCCAGTCTTTCCCCTTGTCTGGGCCTATTTCCTGAGAGACCTTGTTTACCTCTTGATTTTGTTGCTTCACATATTTGGACTGAAATGAGTGGCTCCAGGACTGTGATTCTGAAGCCTAAACCCAGAGGAACATCTACCGTCAAACAGTTTATGGTTTACAACCAACGCAATCAAACATCTACAAAGGGATCTCCATTGTCATACAACAATAGTGATTATTAGTTTTAAAGGATCTGATATTTTGAATTCAATATTAGTTACAACACCAGTTAGGTTCCTCAGGACAAAATAATAAATTTATTAAAATCATACACAATGTTTAAATTCTATGAAAAATGACACCTAAATCAAAGACATTTCTAAAAGTGTTTTAAAAGCACATTTTCAGAAAATGTGTAGTAATATCAGAGACTTACATTTAGATATGGTACATTTGTATCCACATTTGTTTTTGCACTTTGACATTCTGAGTTGAAGTCTTCAGACTCCTTGTTAAGCCCCTGGTCTTTTGTTATTGATGTAACAGAAGACTTCGCCTGGGGCTGCTGAAGAGATAACTGTTTGTCCAACTCTACATAAATGAAACCAGGTTTTGCACAGTTTATTTTAACTGAGTTTGTCCCCTTATGAATGGCTGCGGATGACGTTATCATCTGTTTTGCATCCTCTTTTGTTCGTTCTTTCTGCTCAGGTCCACGTCTAGCTTGGACTCTGCTATGTTTGCTGCATTGCACATCCTCACAGCATGTCTCACTCTGCTGCCTGTGATTGTTCGGAACTATCAAAACCTTTTGATCTATTGCCGCATTACGAGTGTACTGTCCATAGTACAAGGACTGAACCAGAGCTGTCTGTGTTTGTGTCATCGCTAAATGAAGCTGTGACGGAGAGCTGGTATCAGCACTGGATTCTGAGGATTTTGAATCCTCACTTGACTCTCGAACATCCTCCTTAGTTCTAGCATAAGATGTCGAAGCCTTTAGAAAAGCAGCAGAGTTTCCTTGTCCAGAGGTCATGTAACCAGGAAGACCATAAGATTCATATCCATGACTGTGAGATGCATAAGTATCTTTTCCCAGGGCTGTTGTGACAGAAGTAATTGGAATCTTGGGATTGATATTTCCATTCAGACTGGAATCAGGAGCTGAGTTTCTCCTTGATCTGGAATTTAATCCACCATCCTCTGCCACATCGGATATGTCAGAGTATGCTGGACTGTTGGTCTTGGTGGTGCTACTATCACAATTTGAAAGTGTGCCTGAATCCATTCTTGCAGAGCTCCCAATAGAGGGACTGGGTGCATTGTCAGTAAAAGTGTACACCTTGTCAGCCTCAGCTCTGATACTAGCCATTCGGCTTTCTTGCGTTTCACTAAGACCGTTAACAACATCCTGCTTGCTCAGGTGCTCTTTTAACAAGCTAACCGGTAAGTCCTTTCCTATATTTTTCATGTCATCTGCCTTTATGAAAGCAGGATCAACTTTTGGACTTCTTAAATCTTTATAATTCCTGTCCTTTAGCCTGTGCTTTTCCTTTCTCCTATTTTCCTTGCTTACCACTATGGCTGCATTTGCCATGTTAACTTGTGCGACAATATCCATTTTTGGCTTAATGGGTTTCAGTGAAAGATTCTTAGTTTTTGTAAGAGCAACAGATGGTGACGATTGGTGAGAGGAGCCATCTGTGATTTTACTAGGAAATGTAGGGATAGCAATCAGTTTTGGAGGTGCAGGGGTAGAAACAATAAACCTGTTTGTCCTAGTTTTCGCTGAACACCTTTCAGCGACTCCATTTTCCTTTTTAACGTCCCTCTTATCAATGGCACCCTCAGCTTCAAGTTTGGGCATCTCTATAGATGAGTTACGTTCTGTTATAAGACAGTTTTCAAGGACTACAGACATATTTGAAATAAGTGGCAGGTTGTTTATGTCATCACTGGGCCCTTCTTTGCCTATCACATTCCTGCGTTGCTTGGAGTTTGCTGTGGGACTGTGATCACTGGTGAGTAATAACTTTCTGTTCTTTAAAGATCCACTAGAATTAAGCTTATACATTGTTCGTGGCTTCTTGGAAACAATATCGACAGTCTCACTGGAGTCAAGGGGCAGGTTGCTAACTGATTCATCATAATCAGAGAGTCGGTCTTCGCTCTCTGCCTCAAACTCTTGTTTGCTGTTGCTGTCCAAGTGCGCGTGCAATTGGTGATAGCGAAGCCCATTAATATGCTTGTATTTTTTGTTGCAGTTAGGGTGTGGACAGTCAATTAGCATTGGTGAGGCACACACTTGGTCCAAAAACACTGGATCAGATTTCCCTTGCGGAGTGGATGGAGCACTCCTGGATTTGGTGCGTATTCGTTTCCCATTTCCATTCCTAATGTCATCAGAAAGTAAGGTCAAATCTAGATCAGGTGGAGCTTTGCTTATCCTTTTGCCACACATAAGTGAACTTGACTTAATGTCCTCTACCGAAAAGTAGGTGGGGGTTCTACATGTACTAAAGTTTAGACTTCCTCGTCTCCCTTTGTTGCCTATGCCCACACCACGTCTCTTATGCGTCAGTCCTCTTATCTTGGAGAGACCAGGTTCTGTCACAGGCTGATCGGACACTGCCAGTCTCATCCGTTTACCACGTCCACGCCCACATGTCATTTCAGAATCGCTCATTGGAGACTCACAAAACCTATGTAATAAAATTAGACATAAGAATATTTGCATTAGAGATTAAAACCGTACCAAACACACAGCATTTGTTTAAGCCTAATCTAAAAAGAGGATTAAATCAGAGATCTATTTGTATTTATAAGATAATAGTGAAGTGTTACCGAGGGGGAGCCCAGTCGTGCTTGGTACAATCTAATAGAGTTCCAACATAGGTCCTTTTTCTCCATGTTACATTCACAACAAGTACTCCTGAAGTCAAGCAATGAGAAAAAAAAACAACAACAAAAAAAAAAAAAAAACAGATTATGAGTCATAAATCTCTTACATAAATAGCCAAAAAGTAGAAACAGTTTTGCATAATAATGTATTATGCATGTGCTATGCCTTATGTGTCCTTTCTGTATTTAATTGATCACATTTGTATAATAGCCAAGACAAATACACCCACTTAAAATACTGTTGAAACACAACATATTCATTTAACCCTCCGATATAATTGTTCTTAGCTCTTATATTTCTATATTTTAACTTATTTTTCTTATCTTATGATATACAGCCTACATTATAAGTGACTGCTTTATAGTATGTTATCTGGATTCCCTATGAGATTGATCTCAGTCAGAGTTGTTAAGATGGTGTTCTAAAATTTTAATTTGCGCAATCAATATGCAACCAGTGTCTCCACTGCCCTCGAATGCTTAAACGCTTTAGTAGGTGATTCAGTCTCCCAGCTGCTTTGTAAATGGAGCCCAATGGTGCTTGTGTTTTATGGCAAGACCGGTCATTTGCCCTAATACATGCATTTAGCACAAATGCACAATACAAAATAATTGATCACATTGTTCCACTTTAATTTACACCTAGCATATGAAATTGAAAAAGGTATTCTTTTATTTAAGGCTCAGCTAAACAATAGATACTTACATGGTATACAATTATTTATTATTTATTTTCTATCGCGTTATGTGGTACCTTTAAGGTAATGCAGCATTGTCTGCCATCCAGGAGCTCAAGTATTTATGCTTACCCTCCTCTGTTTCATGCCACACAATCCCTTCCAGGTTTACACTTGTTCCTGGTTGACATGGTTCCATGTAGTTTGACTCAACAGCTCTTTCAGCCTCTTGTGTATTGGTCCCCACTGACCTGGTTTTTATACTTAACTGATAAGAAGAAAAAAAGAGCGGGTCGATATTGCAGTATACTTAACTAAATCCTCCTTATACCATGCATGTAAATATATATGAGTGCCAACATCTTGAATCGGATAAAGGATGTAAAATAAATATCAGAACAATGTAGACATTGAGGGACAATAGAAAGCAATGAGCAAGAGAGAGGGGGGGGGGCTTCTCACTCCTCTCTATATTAAAACAGTAAATACCACATGAAATCCCATCAAACACACACACACACACACACACACACACACACACACACACACACACACACACACACACAGTGTGCTTTTGTCCAAATAGGAAGGAGTGATGTTGCTCAGGTCTCCAATAGCAACAGCCATGAAAAAAAAAAATCTAAAGGGATGTCTAACAAAATACACAGGGAAATGGCTGACAACAATTGAATACCTAGAAGTGATGTATTTATAACCAACAACCCCCTTGTTTAATTTTTTTTTTTTTTTTATGAATAAGGAAAATAGAGATGATTTGTGTTTTACTTTCTATATTCATCTACATGTGGAAGATGACTATAATAAATGACCATATCATTGCTTGGTTGGCAGACAGCATTTTGTGTTTGCTCATGAGAGATTGCTTTAATGACAGTTTACACACACGCGCGCGCGCACACACACACACACACACACACACACACACACACACACACACACACACACACACACACCTTTACATTTGTTTAAAATCCTGCAGCGTATTTGACGATGAAATTAAAATCATGACAGGTTTTTATGATGATGTCGTTCACCAGTAATGATCATATATATATCAGCCTGCGGGATTGAATGATCGATCACACTCATCAGCAGCCTCGGATGAGATGTGACAGACGGCACGATCCAAACCCCTAACGTGTTTTTCCCCCCTCTATATGCTTATCAACAAACAGACGCCATTCGTGTTGCGGAGAATGGCGCAAAGAAAGCATCTTAACAAGGCTGTCTTACCGTTTTCTGGTTGGGATCTCGCTCGCAGCTCGCTGCATCCTCCTCCACAACAAAAGCACCAGCCCTTATTCCCTTTGCGTCCATTTCGTCCCTGTCCGTGACCGCCGCACCTCCGTTTGCACAATAGTACGCGCTCTCGTCGTTCCTCCCGAACGCACGGGCATTCTCGAATTCGTAGGCTTCTCCGTGCTTGTCTTTCCGCGTCCGCACGCACTCCTTCTCTTTTTTAAGTCCCTTGCCTTGATGCTTTCCTCTCTTGCCTTCTTTGCCTTTGGCGCAAGGAGCGTTTGCATCACTCGAATTCATTTCAAAAGCCTCTCCGGGGCGTCCTTGAGCGTCACGCCGCTTGGCGATGCACACCTTAGGGACGGCGCGCGGCTGTGGCTGCGGCGGCGGCACGTGCGAGCGCGATTTGTCGCCGCCGTCGCTCGCGCACGAACTGCGCCGCTTCTCTTTGAATCGCCTCACCTCGGGGCAGATACCGGCGGCGGGACCCGCGAGGCCGTCGAACGCGTCGGCGCTGGCGCTCTCAGCTGCCCCAGCGAACGGCAGCTCGTCCGCGGGGCTTTTCACGGAATGCAGAATGCGTTTCATCTCCGATTTCCGGCGATCCTTTTCCAAATCGGCTTCCAGGTCGATGATCAGATCGCCGAGTCCGATCTCCCAATCATCGCCGCTGTCGTACGCGTCAACTCCGTTTGCTTTACTACTTAGCCCAAAGGAAGTGACTGACATTCTCCACATTGAATATCTGACAGATAAGCGGGATGAGTCCTAAATCAACAGAATGGGAGGGTATTAGGTTTTAATCACTCATTATAGTTTCACTGTAAAATACAGCACATGCCACTTTTCTTTGCACACCTGAGCCAGCGTTTACCTGACATTTCTACTAATCATACATTTATGATTATGGCTCATTTTCCGCGCGCGTGCAAATGTGCGCATGGGTATATTTAAGTCACTCACTTTTTGTTTGTGAATTTTTTGGACCCTGAGGGGGTGGCATTGCCCCCCTTAAAAATATGATGGGCCACCCCAGGTGCCCCCTGCCCGAAGATTTGTTTTTTCAATTGTCAATCACAATCCTTGTACTCCTGTTCACTAGGTGGCGGTATTCACGTTAAGTTGTTTAAACAAGGCACCAAAAATGCAAAGAACAATACGGCTGCATAAAAAATATAATCAATAGGGATGGGCGTAAGCACTTGTTTTCTTCTTGATCTAATATTAAGTACGTTCAAGATCAGTATCGTCAAAATATTTATAACGGTATATATAAACCTTCCCTCCTCTTTCTAGTGTTTTTTTTTTTTTTTTGTGAAGGAACAACAAAATGTTGAGTCGGTTTCTTCTTTAACTGATGAACTCTCATGCTTTATTTAAAATAAATAAACAAATAAAAAACCCTCTCAAAATGTATAAGAAAATGCAGCTGTTCAAATATTAAAGTCGCTACTCTAAAATCCCAGGTATGGTCAGGATTGTAATGTGAGAGTTGATAATCTTGATATCACCAGTAATCCCAGATACTTCAAGATCTGTCTGCCCATTCCTAACAGCTGACTTCCCAAATCCCAAATGGTGAATTATCCATGTTTATGAATTAACTGATGCTCCACTAGATCAAGATCAAGATCACAATAACAAAAACATTGGCAAAAATGTTTTGTCTTTTTGTTTGTTCATGTTTTTTTTATTTTAGAAGTGTTAGCTGATCTCCAATTACAGCTCACATTCTCATGTCTGAATTATTGTTGTAAACAAATGTTCATGGACCAGTACTCACCAGTAGCTACCACGATTAATGCTGTTTAAAAGTGCTATAGTTATTATATACAAAGTCAAAGAGAGTACATTTACACACTGCACAGATTAGTTTTCTGTTTTTGACATTTTAGTGAAAATGGCACAGATCAGTTAACACATACTGACTCATGCCTGGCACTAGTTCTAGACGGATCATGCCGGCAGCTATGCAGTTTAAACAGGAGAGCTGTAAGTTAGCTATAAAGCATAATCTCATGGCTATTGCAACATAGTTTTTTTTATTATTATTATTTTGGCCAACCTTTCTGACCACAGCATCCATGCCATGGTCAAAGCCACTGAGATCACATTCTCTCTCTTCTGATGTTTGATGTCAATATTGACTGAATCTTTCACATTTGTTTTATATTTCACAGGTCAATACCGAGTGTCTTGTCTATGAAAGTCACACTTATTTCTAGAAATGTCTTTGACATGGTACTATTGATTGCATATAAATTTCTATAGACTGTTTGTAGCTAAATTACATTCCAATTATGCAATAAAAACAAAAACATCACACAAAGGCAGTAATGTTGTTAAAATAAACACAATTATTTAATCAGTTCAGTGTTGCAAATACAAAACAATATCCATTTAGCAGTGCTCTTTCTTGGAAAGTCATCATGTACATAATTGTTATGTCTTGTAAGTACAAAATCGGTAATGCTGTTGTAACTGACAGCTGAATGTTAGATGATATTGTTGGTATCAGGGATTGTGTAAAAACCATTAATGCAGCGGCAGAATAAAATGAATTATCACATGAATGCAGTGGTGGACGAAGTACACCATTACTGAGGTTGAGTAAAAGTTCAAAAGTATCTGCTTTTGAATGGACTTGAGTATTAAATGTAAAAGTACCGATCTATGAAAATTAGTTCAATCTTCCATTCTCCTGCACATCATACCTTTTCAAGAAGAGTTTTTTGTCACCTGATTGGATATGCTTGTGGTCTCAGGACAGGTTAAAATTTAACTTTTAAATTTAACTAAACTTTTATGTTATTATGCAGTCAAATGAAGTGAAATAAAAGTTTCCCAACATAAACCTCAGATAAAGAACAGATTTTTTTTTAACAAAAAAATACTTTTTTAACAATGTAATTAAGTTAAAAAAAAAAAAAAAAAAAAAAAATATATATATATATATATATATATATATATATATATATATATATATATATATATATATATATATATATATATATATATATATAGTTTCTGTCCACCATATATTCTGCATACAATCCTGGAAAATGTATGAAGACATAATGGTTAAACTTTTATGTAAATTCAGTGTAATAAAATTTGTGGCATTGCAAAACATTTCATATATATATATATATATATATATATATATATATATATATATATATATATATATAAATATATATATATATATATATATATATATATATATATATATATATATATATATATATATATATTTATTTATTTATTTATTTTTTCATTTCTGTCTAGATCCTAATATTGCCTCAAGTCAGGCACCTGATCAGCTTTTACCAAAAATGGTTTCAACATGTGACCCAACAAAAAAAAAAAAAAAAAAAAGAAAAACATTTAAAATAGAATATTGGTTTGTTAAACTGGCTTCACATTTTTTATGTAAAAATGAATAAAGATTTTGCAACACTGGACATAATCACCGTGCACCATACTACAACGCTCTACTGATTGTAATGGTGTCCTTTTCTTTGTACTTGTAAAATGGTAAAGGCATGACTGTATTTTATGAATAGAAAGTTAGGACACTCTGATGGTTTCCTCTTACAAGCAGAATTGGTGGAAGACCATTTGACAGTGTTTCCTGCCAGCACATGTACAGAGCACTAGACACTGTTCCTTTCCTGGCAAGAGGCATGCTCCTGTAAAAAAAAAAAAAAAAAGGAAAGGGTGCACATAAATGAATCATTTTGTTATAATATATGAAAATGTATGTATACTACGCGACTCTATAATAACCGCACATTCCTATTTTATTGTTTAGTCCCTAGTTCATGTTTATGGTTTAGTTATTTAAATAGCTTTGCCAGAATCCCTTTTTAGTATATATTTTATGGTCTTTATGCAATTATTCTGCACAATGAATATTATTGGATATTTTTTATTAAATAATAAAGTCCTATCTGTTTTATGCCCTAGTACATTCTTCAGATACCAATAATTCTCTTATTTTGGTATAGCAGTAGTCTCACTGATTATTTTCTGATGATCATAAAAAAAAAATAAAGTTTATTCAAATTTGTAAATGAATGTATGATAGTGTGTTAGTAAATGAATAATATTACCTGCCAATCCCTCAAGAGTTTTGAACCCTTATTTTAGATTGAATTGTGACTAGTCATCTAATGCATCTTATAGGGGAGAAAATGTGGATAAACCTTTTCAAAAAGCACTTGAGCTAGATTGCTAAACTGAGTATATATATATATATATATATATATATATATATATATATATATATATATATATATATATATATATATATATATATATATATATATATATATAAGCTTGGGTATGTTCAATCAAAAATCCCCACTGTTTAACACATGTAGATATCAACATCAGGACATGGAAGCTGACATTCTTATCTATTGTCTCATATTTACTATTTGATCTCAAATCCAAATGCCTACAGTGTCCTTTAGAAACAGTATCCCCTCCTCATGGGCCAAATGTGCTGCTTCAGGAAATATTAAATTCAATTCAATTCAAACTTTATTTATATAGCACCTAACAACTAGCAGGTAGAACCTAGGTGCTCAACAAAGTGCAAAAGGCAATGTGCAAAAATAGTAATAAAATAAAGCAATATCATAAATGAAAAAAATGTAATATTAAGAACTAAACAGATGAAAATAAGCAATGTACAGTAATCCCCCGTTTCTCACAGTGGTTACGTTCCAAAACTGCCCGCGATAAACGAAAAAAAAAAATTTGTTTAAGCCGTAAATCATCCTCCTACCTAGTTTAAACATTTGCAAGAATATAGCAAGATGTATTTTGTGTAAATCCGCAGAAATACAGTACACTGTATCACATTTATAGTGGGTACATGTACTGTACAGTATACAGTTTTCTAATAGCGTAGCCTATGCGTAGTTTCTCTGCTTGTTGAAGTGTCCTATGACAAGTAAAAGATACACGTCACTGCATCCTTTACTTTCCATACTGTACTGTATTAACAGTTTACATCATTTTATAATGAATAATTATATTTTTATTAATACATTTTATTATTTCAACATAAAACTACATAAAAACAATTCCCTATATGGTTTTGTCTTTCGTGCAATCAGCTAAACAAATTCGTTTTGTGGCAAATGCAATTCCGAGAAATAAACCGGAGGCGCGAAATTCGAACCTCTGTAAAGCGGGGGATTACTGTAAATATTCTGGGAGAGGGTAATATTAATGGTATTAAATATTAAGGTAAGCCCTATTATTTAAGATACTGTTAGTAGATACTGTTGGTTATCTACTGTATGTGTTTATCTCAGCCTTTGGCAGGTATGTGGGTTAAAAAAGATTGCATATATGACTTACTTTAATGACAGCTTATTAGTAAGTTTGAAGTATATGCACAAGAATCCTTCAATGTTCCCAGAAAATAGTAATTTCTTTCACTTTAGAGATGGTCCTCTTTTTTTAAACTATTTTTTATTTCTTAAATTTAATTGATGAACAGTTACACTGCTGTGTATAAGACACATTGTTTTGGAATAGAACAGTAACAGGCAATACAGAGTTATTTAAGGATGGGTGTTAATATCTCATTTTGTTCAGAATCAACACTTGCGAATTTAAAGATAATTCAGATAACAACATGAAATCGGCTCCATTTTGTGTTGTTTAATCTACATAATGAAATGTGTGCCTGAAAGTAAGAGATTCAGAATGACAAACAGCATTTATAAAAGTACTACTCACATGACAATGAGGTTTGCTGTGCTTGAGTGCTCCTTTAGCAATTCATTCAATCTTATTTGGCGATTTGTCTAATTTGAAAACAAAATATGTATGAATATACAGAGATACAAGCACTTTATAAGAAATTATTATTTATAATAATTACTAATAGGAACAGCATTTATTAATAAACAAACTAGAATCAATACATGTTGAACATTCAGCCTCACCTTGGACTTGTACAATTCTAGTTCATTATCAGTAATCCTCCATGGCTCCTCTGCCTTCAACTTCTCAGCATCCTCCTGCTCCATATCCTCCTCCTTCAGTCTGTATGGCTCAATCATCTCCTTAAATTTCTCTTTACTAAAAGGAAGGGGACATTAGGCAGCTGTCAAGCAGCTATAAGTTGTACACTTGTTGGTTCTGCATCAGATAATCATTTCCAGCTTACTTATGTTTCTGTGGCTTTATGTTGATGTCTCCAAGAACAGTAATGTCAGAGAAGTCAATTCTGAACTTGCTCAGTAATGTTGCCATTCTGGAATCAAAATCAGAATTATTTATCTAGTTTGATTGACCTACAATGCTTAAATCTATTACAGGGACAATCAGAAATAGTACATTCTAAACTACAGTCATGTGAAAATAATTGTACACCCTCTTTGAATTATATAGTCTTACTTATTAGGACATTAAAAATCACCTGGTCTTTAGCAGGTCTTAGAAATAAGTGAATACAACCTTGGATGTACAACACGATATATGAGACAGTGTTATTATTTATTTTATAAAAGTAAAGTCAAAAGGTAAAAGCCGTGTGAGAAAAATCACCTTATGATTCAATAGCTTGTAGGACCACCTTTGGCAGCAATAAGTTGAAGCACTAAATTGTTTTCTGTAGGAACTGATCAGTCTTTCACATCATTGTTCAGACATTTTGGCTAGCTCTTCTTTACATTGTTGCTTCAGTTCATTGACTTTGCAAATGGCTATAAACATGAACACAGCATGACTATGTATGTTTTAAGATTATATCAATACAATTCTCTTAGGTTGTATTTATTTTTTATCTCCCATGGCCGTGGGGCCTAAGAATTATTGTTTTTTCCTTAAAGCAATTTATTTACATTAATCACAAAAATTATTTAAAGCTATCAACAGTTTTACACATAGGGTATTGAGAGAAGTTAATATGAGAATTAATTAATTTTATTTCAAATCTGACAACCTTTTTGTATCAAATCTGATTAAATCTGAACGAAAATCATTATTGGTGCTTGAAAAGCATCACTATTATTTGAATTACTGTTTGTAATGTTTATTGTATGAAGGACTAACATCCCAATGCACAGTATGTCTGCAGTTTGATGAGAAGATTTGGTTATATTTATAAAGTGCTAATAATGATTTGTTAAAAACAGTCCACTAGCTTTCGCGTCCTGCTACACATTTTATGGCAACTTACGCTCTGCGATCATGATCAATCCTGTTTATCTTTCCACCAATGAAGACACGAATCTTGCAATCCGCCCATTTTTTCTTGTTAGTCAACAAATATGGTATCAGCAATGTCAGCCCTAAAAGAGCAATTTAAATTTCTTTCAGCAATGCCAAATGCAGGAACTGGAGGTTAAGTATTAAATGAAAACTCTGCAATATACATTTAATTAATATAACACATGAACACTGTTTTTTAATCCTACCGCCATCATCAAACAGCCACCACACATCAATGGTTCCCTTGCACTGCTTCTTTTTGAACTGCTGACTAGCTGCCAGGAGTTTTTCATCTGCAATGCTAAGCTGACCCGGAGGACTCTTGGTGTCTGAATGTATACCAAGAGAGATAAGTATTTTCAGAACGAAGCAAAAAGATATTAGGCAGCCATAAAAAATAATTAAAAATCACGCACATCACTTTCTTTTAACTAAGAATTTTGTATACTGCAATTGTAACTACGTACAAAAGGGCCAAAAAAAAAAAAGCAAAGGTGTATGTAAATGAATTACTATATACAGTTTAAGATCAGTTTCTGCCATATTTATAGAGAAAATTCAGAGAGAGTTGACCTTTGATAATGAGTGGACTGCTTTGACCACTGGATGATAGTTTCAATGAATCGTCCGTATCTTTTCCTATGTTAATAGCCACCAACATTTCCTTCATCCCAGGTGCTTTCTCAGTGGAAGACAGAAATTCATCTGTGTGAAAATGAGAATAATCCAAATTTGAATAAACAATGAAAAGCAATTATTTAAAAAATATATTTTAGTGCATAGTAATAATATTATAAGTTAAGTTCACTGGTATGATATACCCTGGCCTTGGATGTGGGAAATGTCTAAACCCTCCTTTAGTCTTAAGATGACCACACCATACTGAAGGTCAAAAGCATCACTAAAACAAATAAGGAAAATGTCAATTACTTTATATACTTTCAATATACATATATTTTTGGGATACTGTTAAACTCTACCTAAATGCTACCTAAATGCAAACCAAAGTATAAAGATTAATATAAATGATCTGAAATTACTTACTGAATGGTGTTGATATATATTTCCACATCTTTCATTTCACCATCCTTCCAATTGTTTTTGTATCCAAGTATCATTGTGTTTGGCTTTAAACGACCCAAACCAGAAGCCTTAGGAAAGAATCAAACTTCATTGACTATTGACTTACACATACACTGCAAATTATTGGTCAAATATGAGAAAGAATAAACAATTAGATAAATTAACTTAGCATAAAATATCTTATCCATTTGGATTTTTTTTAAACATTAAAGCCTTGTGGGTAAATTTGTAGAAAAAAAAAAAAAAAAAAGAGTGTTAATCTTAACTATTTCCCTGGTAGTTTTTGTTTAATGTAAGACCAAATATTTTTATTGGGTTCAAATCTTGACATTAACCAGGCCAAGTCCTGATTGTGATATACTGGTACTCAAGCCACTTTCTGGTGGTCTTTAAAGCATTGCCTTTGTGAAAAATAATCGAATCACTACTATTTAGAAAGCAGCTTTTTAATTGAGATGCAAACATATCTGTGATATTCTTCTGTAATCACAGTGTAACAACTTAACAGTACCAGCAGCTAAAAAGGCTCCCCACACAATGATGCCTCTACCTACATGCTTGGTTTTGGTTGATGCATTAATCATATTTCTCACCAGATCATTAAAGACACCTCTCTGGAGCATTCAATTGTGATTCATGACTCCACACAGCTCTGCTGAACCACTCTGAATCAAACTTTTAATATTTAGGCAAAGGTCCCAGGAGAGTATTTGCTTAATTTACTGTAATTTTCTGAGAATGATTTATTGTTAAGACCATTAAATAATTTTGCCATTTTTGGCTTGGACAATTTTATTTGCCCAGGAGTGTACTTGTCTCAGCTCATAAAGAGCTGTATAATTACCCAGTAAATAGAAATAGTTTGAGTAAGCAGAATGTTAAATGTCTAGTGCCTGGGAAACGTTCTGTATAAGTTCAGCAATAACATTTTATTTTCACCAGGACCTAAAAAATCTATGTAAAACTTTACTTGTAATAAATATTGGGCTCCATGTCTCAGATCCTCAGCAAACACTGGATTATAAAAAGCCTTGATCCTTTTCTTTAGAAGCCAGCGTTGATAACGCACTTGGTCATTCATAATATCCTTATAATTTGGTCTTCTGGAACCCTTTAGAGAAAATAGTAAGAAATATAATGTACATTATTTATATGAGTATATTTGAAATTTCTAACTTTACAAACTCAACTAAGTGTCAATGTTTGTGTTTTAGGTGCATACCATACGAACATGGCCACAGATCATTAGGCCCAAGCTTTTTGTGAAAGCATGCACTAGATGAAGTAGTGCTGGTCTTGCATTTGGGGCACCAATCATTACTAGACACTGAGGTCTAAGGGACAATTATGGAAACATAACTGTCAGTGTGTTATACTTTTCACAGGATACAGTATAATGTATTTTACAGTATGATTACCTGAAGTTCTTGATATGATCTTCTACACCAGTGAGATGCAGACAGTGTGACAGTGCCTGGTTGTACATAAGAGCTTGTGTGGATGAGCCCCAGTTAACATCTATGGTAAAGAAAGCCTTGCTAATAATCAATATATTTTATCTAATATTAGCATTTATAAATACGTATTTTTAACCAATTGACCAATGAAACATGTAAAACAGAAAACTGCATACACTTCATAGATTCTGTATAATGACTGCCCTCTATATACAAGTGGTTTACCTGGTTTCTTGTAGCTTACATAAATATAGAGTGCCAGAACAATGACATTAGTAAGGAGGGCAGCCCACCAGTTGATCACGAACATAACCACACAGCACAGCACAGCTCCTGCCAGTGATACCCATTTATTGTAGTATTTAAAACTTGGACGCCATCCTGGTAGGTTATGTTGAGGGTAACAGAACACAATGGTCAGGCACAACCATAAAAGTGATGAACAGATTATTCTGGTCAGTCGCTATATCAGTAATGCCAGAAGACCACATACATACTATCACATAAAAACAATTACTAACTGAAAAAAATATTCCTGAAACAGCTTTTAAATAGCAGCTGGTTAAAAGTTAGGAAAGATATCATTCTAGCAAATTCGCTTTACTGCACTCACCTGGCGAATTAGCCAACGATGCATGGAAGACAGAGAAATTGATCAAGGCATAAGAGGCCAAGAAAAAGTTGGAAATGATGGGAGCAATGACATTTAGCTCAGCTAAAGAAACAGCAATACACAACAGTCAGATTAATTAGTCCAACGTAAACTATAATCAATTCAATTAGATTAATGCATTAGAGAAACTTACCAATTAGTATAAAAGCCAGACCAATGATGAAAGTTAGGACATAGCCACGCAGGGGTTCATTGTTCTTGCCATAGCCTTTAGCAAAAACCCGTAAGCCTGGGTAGATGTTATCCTTACACAAAGCCTGGAAGCACATACAAAACCATAATCCTAATTAAATAAAATATTTCTCTTTCGGCAAAACGTTACTCATCGATGTGGTGTGTCCACATTTTTTTTTTAACCTGGGTGGAAAGCTGGTAATAAGCATACTACATGAGGATACCACTAAACTATGCATTGACCATAAATGCTTTTACAATTTGCTGAAATTTGTTGCTGGCCACAAAATGAATGTCCACACAATACCATCTTTTTATTAGTTTCATAGCTGCTCTGTAATGTTTGGTCAAAATACTGTATGTACTGTATAATGCAAATCAGATCTCAATGTTATCATGGTTTGATCTCCATGAATGCAAGTGATGGTTCTAAGAAATATATAATGTAAAACATGTCACACATCTACCAGGTCACTTTACAAGTCCTAACAGCCAGCGTAGTCGACAAACATGGCCACTATTGGACTATGACACCCAAAACACACCCTCCTGCGCTCATTTTCACAAAATTCCTGTTACTCAATTTATACACACACACAAACACTCCAGAGTATGTAAATTACTTTGAAGAATACACTCTGTCTGCCTTGCCTTTAGCTTTTACAAAGCTTGTTATTCTGTGGTTAAATAGTTTGGTTTTCTTTTGTGGCCTCTTGTTTTTGTGGGTTCTATTCATGCTGTTTTATGATCTGCCTGCCCAAGTACCTGTTTTTGACATTGTTTTTGATTCATATTTTGAATCTGTCTGCTTCTTTTTTTACAACTGCCAAACTGCACCTGCATCCATCTGAATCTTCATTAAATGACACCATCTAATTGTTTGCTTGCCAACATAACTAACAATACTTGCTTTTTTTTGACAGGACAATAGCAAAGTGCACCTGAACAATGTGTGTAATTTAACAGGTCAATGTTAATACATGAAGAAGGATGTTGTCACCTGAAATACTTTAGGAGCACTGACTAAAGATGCAAGAGCTGATGAGAGAGTGGCAGAGAAGATTCCAGCTGTGATAAGCGGTCCAAAAACAGAAACCAAGCTCATGACCTAATAATCACAACAGAAATGTATGAATTTGTATGTAATTATAAGCAGTTTATATCTCAGAATTTGTCATTTTTTTGTTGGGATCCAAGAGGATCTCAGAACTGAAAAAGTGGCTATACACCTTTCACATTACCCATAAAATATAATGTATCTTTCGACTTATATGTCTATAAGTAGAGACAGCAAGTGTATTTTAAATGTCATGCTTGACAAACAGGTCACAAGCCTTTTATACTGCTCTCATTAAAACATTAAACAATGTTTATATGACTTAATAAAGCAAAGCATAACGATAACAACAATAATAATGCAAAAAAATATTGTGACTAAAATATTAGAATATTGTGAACTAAAACCTTGCTCACACAAACATTCACTAATATATATATTTATTTTAATTATTTCTTTGCAAATCCTAGCTTGTTAGGAAGCTGGGGTCAGAGTAGGGTTAGCCATGGTACAGTGCCCCTGGATCAGGGAAGATTAGGGGCCTTGCTTTAGGGGCACAACAGTGGCAGCCTGGCAACCCTGACCTTCTGATCAGTAACCCACAATCTTAACCACTGAGCTAAGAAGATGGATTTAGATAATTGGGTATGAATTGGAAAGCTTGTACCTGGAAATCATTCTGTAGCCCATACTTGCAGCCCCCTTCTTTGCAAATGGAGAAGTCATAACCAAGTGTACAAGCTGCATCTGTGCAATTCTCAAGAGAGCCTATCATGGTGTCATTTGCATCACCTGTTGCATCCCGTAAAATGCAAGAACCTTAAAAGAAAGATTAACAAAGATCAAAACAACAATGTATTTAAAATTATTATTTTTTAAATTAGGAGTATAATTATATTAATAT
Source organism: Silurus aristotelis (assembly GCF_946808225.1). Taxonomy (NCBI): domain Eukaryota; kingdom Metazoa; phylum Chordata; class Actinopteri; order Siluriformes; family Siluridae; genus Silurus; species Silurus aristotelis. The sequence goes on from NC_139584.1 coordinate 15,744,905, forward strand.
TTATTACCATTAGACACAGTGATTGCAATATATACAATCCCAGTAATGAGAATAGCCAGTAAGGTTCCTTTTGGAATAGCAGACTGTGGATCCTGATTGGACAAAAGAAAATTCTAAATTGAAATCACATTATTGTGGTATATTAATAATTCTAAAATCAATACTAATTTTAAAATAGATTGCAATCTCTCAATAATTTCAGGCAGTGATGACCTACAATTCTTGTATTCCTGGTTGGTTTCCTGTCCTTTTCCTTTATAGCTAAATTCTTTAAAAGCAAAAACTTTCTGGCTACACCTTATCAGAACACATTTTTTCTCTCACTTATCAGAACTGGTTATAAGATTATAGTTTATGACTTTTTTCTTATCAGAATCGTACCCTAACACTAATTATGGTCAATTTCTTATCATCAGAAATACAATAAAAAACAAAGCAAATCTAATTTTACTAATTATATTAAAAAGAAAATATTTCTAAGTATTTTGGACTCTTGACACATCTTGAATCAATAAAAAATCACATAAATATCGGAATACTCAAGGATGCCAGTGGTTTAATAAATTCCTCATTCCTTTTTAATACCTACTGTTTAATAAAAATCTAAGGAAACTCAAGCTTACTAAGAGATCCCCTGAGATATTAGCTCCTGCCAATATGCCAGTTGCAGCAGGGAAGAAGATTGCAAAAACCGAAAAAAATGTTTCCTCATCTTTAAAATCTGGACCCATGTTCTCCATCATAATTGCAGCTGTAAGGAAAGAAAAAAGGTGACCTTTTATTATATTTTACATTCTACACTATAGGATAAATGGAGAAGATTCAAATAAAAGTCAGTTCTATTTACAGTGACATAAGAAAAATTTCCTAAAATCTAATTTAATTGAAATAGTCCTAACCATTATATCCAAAGAATCCTTTGGGCTCTTTTGATTCCATGGGGATGAAGGAACCGATAAAGTAGTTAAAAATTGCTGCCAAAAGAATGATCAACAGCACAATCTGGGCCTGTGAAAACAATCATCAATCACACCATGATGAAAATCCCAAAGGTGCTTACTTGACTTGGGTCGATATTCAGCATTAATGAGATTTAATGATATTTAATGGATATGGATCAATGATTGCAAAATGTCATGACTGCTCATATACAGTTTTGTGGTTGACATGATTTACAACATAATTAAAAACATGGAGTATTTTTATCAGTACCTTAGCCTCCCATTCCATTCCTGCCATAGATATGCCAAGCAGCAAGATGATGGTTAGGGTGCCAACTATACGGATGTCATTTATCTCATCTGTGATAAGAGCGTCTACACTCTGTCATACCAAATATAGCAATAATCAAACAATTACAGATGCATTCATGTCTAGATTCTATAGTGTGATTCTATATATTTTTGCATACTCACATCAAGGAGTTCTACCACAGTTTCAGCAAAACCCACAACATACATGGCAACAGCAACAGCATTGGCGAAGGCAAAAATGAGGCCAATAGATCCACCAAACTCTGGACCCAAACTCCTAGATATCAAGTAATATGCCCCACCTGTAAAGATAATTTTCTGGACTCTAGTTCATGTTAATTTGCTAACATCATTTACATCTTTCACAAGAACAGTACATGTACAAAATATCTGAGACAAAACTATTCTAACCTCCTCGCACAAAGCCATTGGTGGCTATTGCTGACGTAGAAAGACCAGTGATAGTAGTCACCAAAACTGCCATTAGAACGATAGCACATGACAGAGCTGGGTAGGGAAAAAAATGTTTCACATTAAACTTTGTAGCATTGCAATTCTATAAATGTAATCATTTTTGATGTCTTTTAGTCAGTAAAAAGATTACCAATGCCAGCTTGACCAACAATCCATGACATTCGAATGAAGAGCATCACTCCCCAGATGTTCAACATACATCGTACCTATACGGATTACAGATAAATGACCTGAGTGTTAATCTAAACAAAAGAAGAAAGTAGCACATTGTTTGTTTATCAGTCTTTCTCCTTGAGTATTTATTTGCCCCTTATTGCTCAGTGACCCTGTTAAAATCTCAGCAGGTAAAGTAGTGCACTAGTGACAGCAAATTCATATATTTAACATGAATGGCAGTCAGACAGCCACAGGATGTACACTGCTTCACATATAAGTTTAGGTGCCTTAAGTGTCTTAAACCTATGATTATTCAGTCATACTCTTAATTTTTGAGAGTGGAATCTTAGAACTACAAATCATCCAACATATACTAACAAGGACACCCTTTATCCACCCAAACTTCACTGTGCCCCCTTTGGACTCGGGCACGTCCTTTAACGTGGCCTCATTTGCAGCCGCTGTCTCCTCCGCATTTGCTAAGCCATCCTCAAAAAGTTCCTGTAAAAGGCAAAAAGAAAGGCAATTTTAAACACCTGAGGTGAAGTGTTTTAACTTTTTTTCAAATTAAAGTAATGCAACTAAAAAAGAAGTATTGTTAGGAAAATACCGTTTGTTCCACTTTATATTGAATATTAAGGTAACTTTTTATGATACATCAAAATTATATTTTACTTTGTTTTTCTACTTTAAAAATGTTGTTTATGTGTGTATTGCCCTCAAAGAATTTTTTTTTAATTTTACTAAATAATCTATATGAGTCCACAATGATATTTATATATTATAAATATATTATATATTTATATATATATTTATATAATTTATGTGCATAACAGTCTTTGGGTAGCCTAGTCTTTTATTTTTGCAGAAAAATATCAACAGTCATAGAACAGCTTACATTAAACTTTTATTTGCATTTGTATTGCATACTAAATGTGTTTGCCTCAAGCAAAATATGTCACATCAAGTCAGATCATGTGATAACCTGCCACCACCCTAAAGAAGTCACATTATCTCCACAGGAGAGCACTACGTTTGTCCCCAGCAAGGAGACACTAGGCCATTGACATAAGCGTTTCAGTTACACATAGGGTTATTGTTATGGGTTCCTGTGTTCTGGCCAAACGTCCATGGTGCTGCATGGAGTGGGTTTAGGAAGAAAGACTATTGTCTAAAGACAAGCGTGTGGGTAAGATCTCTGACATCACACAACCCATTCAGTTGAGGACAAACATGCATGATAATAAACAAATAGAGAGACAGAAGGCATTATGGCAATATATAAGAAAGAATAGTCATTTCCAATCCTTTTTTTTTGGTTCATTCTTATATTTAAACAGATAAATATTGTGAAATGGGGGTATTATTGATATTGTATAACACAATACTTATAGAGTACATTGAAGCAATGCAACTAATGAGATAAAAAAGAAACAAGTAAAGGCAAGTTTATGATAGGAATTTATAAACTACTTTTTAAAAGTTTGTATTAATCTGTTTAACTGTTTGTTTGTTCATGTACATTTTTGCAAATTACTCTCCAGATATCCAGCTATAAATTAAGAAGAAGAGTTATTAGATTGCTTACTTTATCAAGTTCATCATGAAGTTCAGATAGTGATGGCCGAATAAGCTTCTCTCCGAGAGGCGCCTCCGTTTGCCGGTAGAAATCGATATTTGGTACGGCATCGATAGTGTTATGGCCGAAGGTTCGCATATAATATGTACTGGAGTGTGTGTCTGAGAAATGGCTGAGACCCCCTGTAGAGGAGTGCAGACTGGCTTCGCTGCGCACCGTATCGCCTTCAAACGCCACATCTGACCCCCCATCTGCAGGAGCACCTGTCGGGTCCAAAAAGTTCACGACACGAAATCGACCCTTGGCCTCCTCTCCACTTGCAGTAGCCGACCCCTCCGCTGCTTTACCAGATCTCTGAGCTGGTGGAGTTTTTGGAGATCCGCTTGCAGCAGCTGCAGCAGCAGCAGCCGCCTCTGCCACGCGATCCACCTGAAACCTGCTGGTCGTTCCAGTGGACTTCAGAGCAGGTTTCTGGCCCGACGGAGGTGATGATGGTGGACCTGACATGATGAAACAGCCTATTTAGATGGCACTTGTGGTTACTCCTGGCGCACACGATGCTGAATGACCTCGACCCATGGATTCAGAGGAGCTCGCGCGCGCATCCGCTCTCTGCAAAGGACGCAATTCATGAGCTCGTGACTCATCAAGCAGGCGCACTTGGTCACACTGAGGCCAAATTACTTCAGTGAGCAAGTTCAACAAGGGAGTCGAAAATTGCTGAATGCTTAATTGGGAACATATGCTAAATTACACATTTAATTCAAATTCCAGTGTCATCAGAAGTAAAAACACCATTGCATTTAAAGATAGCATGCAGCTCTTTAAAGGTTTACCATGTAGCTAAAAGAGAGGGATTTTAAGTGCGTACTTGTGCATCCTCATCACACACACACACACACACACACACACACAAAATCTCATTTAGCAGTTGACCTCAATGAAACCCATATGAACAACTTAATAGTTATTTTCATCCTGATATGAAATAAAGAAATGAGAAACATTAAACGTTTCCCACGTGCTTTCACATTTGCATTTGCAAGTCAGAGGAATACAATTGTTTTCTGTACGGAGGGAAGATGACACAAATGCCCATTACCATCGAGCACAACACTCCTTTTTAGCCTTTCTTCCAAACAGAACTGGAACTGATCTTTAATAGATATATTTTAATATGTATCAATTAGGGCTGTCAAATTAACTCGTTAATAATGCGTTAACACTAATTAATATTAATGCCACTAATTTTATTAACTCGTGATAAATGCAGTGCACTTTTCAGTTTGACTATTTTTATAAAAAAAATATATAAAATATATATAAAATATAAAAGAGGCAAAATTAAAACCTTTAACGAAACACACATTTATTCACAATGTTATAAAAATGTGATTAAGTTGCGATTACTCATGGGTTAACTCATGACAATCATGGAATTAATTGCGAAATTAAAAAAAATTTTATTAAACTTTTTATCAACAGATGTTAGTACATATCTAGATGTAGTATTTCAGTGCTGAGTCTGAACGCATGTAAAGCACAATCATAATTGAAAAAGAAAACATAAAACATCCTGTATTGAGATTTAAGGATGTCATCAAATACCTCTCAGAAACTTTCCCTAAGGCTATTAGCCTGCCCAGACTTCCATATAGTACAGACAGCTTCCTACTTCCAAAGAAGTATGCTTTTCATTGGCAACAAACAGGTCTTTAGGAGAGTATTTTGGTAAAAAAACTTGAAATTCATGTCTCTGGATGGAGTCTTAGTCTTAGTTTACATGTCGACAACCACCTCCTTTGTCCTGGTCACAATCAGCGTGGGCCTTCTGACGTCAAATGGCTTGCTGAATGCATATATGTACTGTGGCACATATCTGCTTACAGTGCTTTATTCACTAATCAGTAGTCAGTACATCTGTGAGTGCCCCAACCATGACGTATAGGGCCTTAAAATTATGTCATACCTGTGGAGGCAATGAACGAGTTTAAAGGAAATATATAAAGTAAAACAATAAATATATCTGTGCATATTCTGCCTACAAAATAAATGGATCACAGGAACTGTTGGAGCCTAAAATATTAGCATTCTACATTAAATGCATTGCCTATGGTTCAAGCTTAACTTAATATTTGATAATTTGTTTATCAATAAAGAGGAAAACTGCCCTCAAATTGTCCTTAGTGAATTGAAGCATGCTGTAAAACCTTCTGCTTCAAGATGGCTAAATGGTTTGGGTAAGAGGGCTAAGTTACCAACAATGGTTGATGATTACCATCGAGTTAGATTGTGATTTTAGCATTTTGTATCAATAATGATTTCGAGGCAACTGTGTTTTGGACTTGATAATGATAACTTAAAAATTAGCAATTTCCCTGACTATTAATATTTAACGTTTTACCCCACAATAAATCACCACCTACTGTGTTTTTTGAATGCCAAAGTACCCAAACCTCATCAAAGTATGCAGCCATCGTTACATACTTTGTTACATACAGCAGAACTCGTTATTGACATTGTTGTGTGCAAATGTATGTTTTAGACAATTACATTTTTAAAGGGCCAAATGGCTTTTGTCCAAATGACTTTCTTGGTTTATTTGTTAACATGTGGGTTAAGAAAGAAACCAGAAGAAATTGATAAATCTAAGAAATCTTTTGTAGCATTTCAAGCTGGGGATAAGTCACCTTTATCTAGGTCTTTTTGATGTAAACCTCTTCACAGATGATATGCCCCCAAAACAGCTAAATAGCTGTCATTTGTTGACAACTGTTGATATTCATTGATACAGTATTTGTAGGAAGCTGTGATCTGAGAAGAATGACACTTGGATGACTGGATTCTGTAGCTTGTATACATGCTTCATGTACATTACATATTGAAACACTGAACCTCAATAACCAATTCTTATAACGTGGTTACATTTATTACAGTAAAACACCTACTCAAGAGAAACATGACTTCTTTTAATTTATGGCTATTTCTGTCCAAGCATTCATTAAGCCGATAAACTACTGTACTGAGTTTCCAGGAATTCAGCTCAATCTGTCAGGCAGCAAGGATGAAAGCATGAGCTTCATTTAGAAAACTAAAAACAGATCCAAATCACTATACAAACTCATAACAGGAAACAGGTAGTTGCCAAGTGATTAGCAAATGCAAGGTAAGAATTAAAACCCATAAAAAACCAAATAGGATCAAAATTCTATATATCAGATTCATCATATTGTTTACGGTTAGCTGTAGGGCTGTGTGTGGATTTATGGTATGGTTCATGATTGGGTTAAGTGTGTGACTATAAAGATGGTAACAGTGAACACAAGTCTGCGTATTTTAGGTGTTGTTGCTCTTGGTGTCCAAGTTTGTAGGCTGTGTTGCATTCTGGGAATTGAACTGTGACTGATTCTAGCATCGATAAGACAAAATCAACATATTGACACGGCATATATATTTACATTTACACAATATGTTATATAGTACAAAAATCCAAACAAAGAAGGAAAAATACAATGTACATGTAATTTTATCGGAGTAGATTATTTCCTTATAGATTTGCACTGTATTATAACTAAATCTGTCCCTTTTCAATAGTATGGGTGCACTACTATATTTTAAGGAAGCGTCTAAAGTATATATTAATGCGTTATTGTATAGCATGCTTTTTTCCCCATCCAGCTGTTAAAGTTAGACATTCAATGGTGAAGTGGTATATATTAAACCCACTGTGGTCTATCATTGTGTATCTCTAGCACATGCATAAACAAAATGATAATTTCCTGGATTGAACTAAAATCCTACAAAGCATTTTGTGCATGCAAACAATCCTGCTTTTGCGTGCTTTTCAGAGACAAAAAAACATTTATAATAAAAAAAAGAACAACAACATTGTTGTGAGCAGTAAAACAAAGTTGATTGTTGTGCTTTTACGTAGAGGAAAACACTCACTATGTTAGTCTGTATATTTGGACATTACCAGACTTGCAATACCAATACACAGAGACCTTAGCACTTAGTGATGACTGATATCTGAGGAATTATCGAGCATCACTTTGTTGTATCCAGTAGTTTCTGTAGGCCTCTCTGAATCTGTGGAGAAAATAAAGACCACTTTATTAGCAAAGGCTACATTTTCACACAAAACTTTGCAGACCATACAGTTCTTGGAGAACCAACCACTTTTTTCACTAGGTCAATTATGTACCTTTTCCAGCTTCAAAAGGTTATTGGAAACAGCAGAATAGATCCTAGATGGATCCTCAGAGTATATGTTGTCGTATTCATCTCTGTAAATGACACATAGCATCCAATTGATCAAGAAACATGTATTTCATCTTAATTATAGAACTGGGTATTATTGGAATTATTTTATTACCCATCATAAGTAAATTCAGCCATATTGCCTAGAGAGTTTAACGTCTTTTCCAGAGAGACGATCTTGAAAGCCATGTAACACGAAGATAAAACCAAAATGCAGATGCTGAATGGGAAACCAAAATTGGAAATGAACCTTCTTTAATTTGATATATAATTTGATACATTTTTACATAATTTTATACATTTCTTTTTAACTGATTGAAGCAGAAACTGAATAATAAGGCATATGACTCACAGCAATAGGTACACCATCAGAAGAATGTTAAGTAAGCTTGGTCTCAGTCTTTTACTGTCATAAACCTTCTGTTTGAGTTCTAAAAATATAGATAAACATACATTTATCAGCTGATCATTGCGTTTGTCTAAATTGTCAAATGTTATTAGATAACAATAAAAAAACTCCTTTGATATTACATCTCTCATATTATGTCTGATAAATATTTTTACAACTTTTAAAATATTTGAAGCTGTTTTCATTTGCCATATTAAACGTTACTCAGAAGTAGAATTTCCATCAATATAATCTTTTAGAGAACTGACCTGGCATTTTCTCATACTCTGGTGAATCTGGAGAGTCTGAGCTACTGCTATATCCAGTTTCTTGTCTCCTTTGAACGACTGGACCATCCAAATCTGACAAATCTGCTGAGAAATTCTGACAAATCCAAAAGCAAGACAACTGTGTGAAATGAAACTTGACAAGTACCAAGTGACATTTTTAAACATTTAGAAAAATATATTCTGCATAAGAACCATGGGAAGTCTTGAAGGTAACAATGTGTAATTGCCATCTACAGAGGAATGAATAGCGATGCTTCCCAGACACTTGTCCTGTGACAAAATAAGCAAATGAGATGCTACCCTGATTATAGGTACCAGCAATATATTGAATGTATGGAATTAAAACAAAATATAAAATATGCTGTTTCAGACACTTACATCCAAATGGGAGCACACTGACATCAAAACCTTGTATGTTGTATCTCGGGACAAGAATGACACAAAAACAAACTGTGAAAACATTAAAAATCTGAATTATAATTCATTCCTCACTAGCGATTTGCAACTCAAATGAAAGCAAACTTACCCTTTCTTGTGCTGTGGCAATAATCAGTGCATTTGGTACTAAGATGGCAGTTTTAGTTTTTTTTATCTCTGATACAGATATAACTGGAATGGCAATCTGGAACATGTAATGAATTGAGTAAAGGTTAATTATATAACTGAACATAGATCAACAAAACAGATATTTACCAAAGTACTGCACATCAAGGTCATGCCATGGACAAGAAAAAACAAACAAACAAACAAAAACCCCTTAACCTTAAAATTAAACCTAAAATATAAAATAAATAATACATGAAATTTAAGATAAAAGCTCTATCAAACTGCATAAAAATATAGACACCTAATCTTTCAAAATGTATAAAAATAAATAAATGCAATAAAATATATACTACAAAACTAATGAAGACTTTCACAGTTTTAACCCAATATAAACCAATCTAACATTCTGATAATTCTTGGTGCAGAACTTATCAGCGAATGGTATTTGAATACCTTGGTGTCTTTACCAAAGACTTTGGAATGGAAACAGATCCAGTTATCAGATACAAAAAGTCTCCCTTGATAGAGAATATCTTTCTGCAGTGCACATGTGTAACCTGTGGACACAATACTTACTAGATGTTGACAAATTTGACCATTTAAAAAATTACATAAAAATGAAGCAAGTAGGTGAACTTTAATAACAATATAAGAAACGTTTGCTTACTTTGTTTCAGCAGCTCATTCTCACTAACATCTTTGAAAATTTTATGGTATTGGGTGTTTGTCCGAGGAAACTGAAACATCATATGATAATATTTGATCTGAATCCCAGCGTCCATCTAAAGTTATTTGACAAGTGCACAAACCTACTTGTTGAATATAAGTACTAAAAAAAGTACTTTATTAACTTTTAACGTTTTCACCATAATTTATACACACGGTCACTCACATTGCAGCCTTGTTGCTTTTTTCTTTCTGTCTTTGACTCTGTGTCACTTTGGCCATGTGACAATAATGAGGGATCAAATGTTCTGGACCTGCAAAAAGGAAACAAACCGAATAAATTACATATGTGTTCTTATAAGGCATTGTTTCAAATTTTAAAAAAATATGATACATAATCAATAGGAGCTGCATTAGATGAAAATAATGATATTGTTCTTACTTAAACTAGTCATATATACATTATACCTAATTAGTGTTGGTTTTCCTCTTCTTTCCAAGATTTCAGATTGAGAGTCCACTGACATGGGCACATTTGATTTGATTATTTTCCTTAAGTTCTCATCTCTTCCATTTTCAGTATTATGACTTAGGTAAAGAAAAGAACAGAAGCTGTACCTCTTCATTTAGCATGCACATTTGCAGTATGTATGATAAAAAAGAAAAGTGATTAATATATCTAATATAAACTGTTTGAAAATGAAAAACTTGCAATAAGAAGCTGAAAAAGTATCTGTAATTTCAAATTGTATTTTTAATTTTAGTTACAATTAAAACATTTTTTGGAGGGGGGCTCTCCCAACAACACCTCTAACAAACATTTAGTGGCTGTGGGTCTTGTAGTGTCTGCTTTATTTAAAATTTAGATTTAGAGTTCCGATTCAAAATGTAGATTTTTATTTCAGAAAACAAATACAGTGGTGTGGATTGATCTTTGTGCGCTATTTAAATTCAGTTACAAGATGTCTTTTAACAGCAAGACCACAGCATATTAGATTTGTTACCATTTGTTGTAGCTTTGCTTTGTGAAATTGGTTGATTTTGCCAATATAGAAAAATATAGTTATGTCAAATCAAACACATTATCTGAACTTACCATTGCAGCTTGTGCTCATTCTGTTGGCTGGGTAAAACAGAACATGTTGGTCTTATTGAATCCGTTTTGTTTCTGAGGACTGAATCTGCACAGCTAAAAGGTATTTCCATCCCCAAAAGTATCAAATGATTCTTCTCCCTTCATGAGTTTATTTACAAAGACCCTTTTGTGTTATCAGATTTAAGCCAGTTGGGAGGTCTCTGACCCAAATGCGGTCAGTTAATAAGTGATTTGTTTGCTTCTCTAAAATGACAAACAATGATGTGGCTACTGTGGGTAAAGGTTACAATTCTGCTAAAAGATTGTAGGGTCTGAAAACTCTCTGTACATACACTGGCACACATTCGGTACATGTAGAGTACACAAAACGTATCTTGAGTTACATATGTCTTTATTATACAAAATATATTGGTTTGTAATATATAGTATACAATACATATAATATGTAAACTTGCTGAGAAGTAGAGGACCATTACCAACTTGAAGTTTCCCATAAAATCATATTTGGAGAGTTTAGTTCCTATTTATACTAAAGCAATTTGCCAACAATTATGATTTTTTTTTGTTTATTATTTAAGAATTAGTCACATTTCATAGATGTTTTCACTTACACAAATATAGTGGAGTATTACATTATTATGGCTATAAAGAATCAACACTTTTCCAACTGTTGAAAAAGTTACCTCACTGTGCCGACACAGTGTTGGGCATAAATATGTTGCTATAGTGTCATTCTTTACGATGGATGCATGTACATTATATGGAGAAAGGTGCTGGGACACCTGACTCTTCCAGCCATATATGGTTCCTTCCTAACTGTTACAACAAAGTTGGAGGCACGAGTTGTGTTTAATGTCTTTTGATGTGGTCATCCAACAGGTTTGGGTTTGCTACTTCAAGCGAAAAGAAACGTAATGCTACCCCATCTAAGTACAGAAAAATACACATTTGGCTGGAAAAGTCAGGTGTCTCAATACTTTTGTCTATATAGTGTTTGTATGTGGTATATGCAAGAGTAAAATATTTCATCCTGTTTTAATGAATTACAAGCCATAACCAGCAATGTCAAGCTATTCATGGCCAAGGGCCAATGGAACAGTTCTGCTCACAGTGACACTAGATCAGGGTGTCAAACTCAATTGCACAGGGGGCCAAAACTCGAAGCACACTTTAGGTTGCGGGCCGAACAGGATAAATATTTATTGAACACACTAAAACTAAATGTTTTTTGAACACGAGTATGAATAAAAAAGACAGGGATATTATTCCAGAAAAAATCAAACTTGAAATAACTTAAAATATTTCACTCAGCATAGAAATATCTCCTGTCAAACACAAGACGTCGCACACCTTCATCATGCAGCTCTTGAGAAACTCTCCCTCTGTAAATGGCCCAGCTGATTTGGCTCTGATTTCCCACAACAAAACTTGCTGAGTTGGACACATATGCACTAGATAATTGTGGACATCTGTAAGCGAAAGTCTGTTTTAGCAGCTCAGGGGTTAAGGCTCTGGGTTACAGAGGAGACGGTCAGGAGTTCAAACCCCAGCAATACTGAGCTTCTAATGTTGTATACTTGGGCAAGGTGCTAAACCTTCCCTATTCCAAGTGTCATTATCATGACTAACCACAACCTTCTAATAAATTAGTGTATGTGAAGAAAAGAATTTGACTGCATTGCTGTATTTGCTTGTGTAAAATAAAGGCATTATTTTTTTTTGTGTCTCATTCAGAAGTTCTTCGAAATATATTGGGGTCCAAATGTCTTCCAGCAAAACATTTTCACTCGAAAATGTTTGCCAGAAAAACATTAAAAGCTGTCAGCACTGGCTAGTACACACAAAAAATGGTGCCATAAACTTAATTTTTGGTGCCAAATTCTAATAATTCTCATACAATAAAAAAGAATCTGGATTCATCTAACTAGGCTTTTTTTAATGATTTAGTTTTTTTCTGGAGACATGATTTTTCTGTTCTTATCCCTAAACACTGGTGTCTAATCAAGTCTTATTAACGAGGTTAGAGGTTTTACTGTTACTGTGCATACTAATGATGACATTTGATGTGATTTGTGGCTTGTTACTTTGCTTTCAATGAGCTTGTTTGTTCTTTTGTGACTTCTCTGATTCACACGCTGTTCAGCTGTTCAAAACACCATGAGCAATAACGTCAATCCTCATTATGCAGTCAATAAGGACAGCTGTGATGTTGTTATACTGTATATCAGTCAGTAGAAAGATATTATGCTGGAAATGCTGGTCTGCCTAATTTATACCACACACTGTAATGCATGCCTTGTTTGTGTAAAGGTGAAAGTGAGGGTTCCAATTCCTTTTATGTTTATGTAAACGAAAGAAAATGCATTCATAACGCAAGGATATATTTATAACACTAAAACAGACAGTGAACATTGTATGTGTTTTATTAATTGAGATATTTCTAATGTAAACTATGCTTTAATGCTTTTTAAAAGACTGTTTATAAGGTCTACACATACTGTAGTTGGTCCCTTACATTTTCTAATACATTACAGATATGTACATACTGTATATAATTCTTGATTTAAACATGTTTGTGTCCTAATGAAGTAGATGTGCCCTGGTGCCTTACATTAGGGGACCAAAACCACGGCCCTCTGAACAATGCCAGTGATACATTTTGAACATTTAATTTTCAACTCATATAATATCAGTATTTAATAATAAAGGTTGGCTTTCAAGCTTGAATTTCCCTTATTCATTAATAATTATATAATCATATTTATTCATGAATATATTCATATTTATATTCTTTAGCACATTTTCATGTAGTGTTATTATTATTATATTTTTTGTAATAAAGTTCCAACCTAGCTATCGATATTGGTAAAATCCACTAACTGTCAAACTGTTATTATTATTATTATTATTATTATTATTATTATTATTATTATTATTATTATTATTATTATTATAATAATAATTATTATTATTATTAGTTATCATTTTCTTACTGCCACTGCCTTATAGCTATTTACTTGTTGTATATATACACACACACACACACACACACACACACACACACACACACACACACACACACACACACACATATATTTATATTGATTTCGATAGCAATGAATAAGAAAAATGTCATTATGACAGAGTAATAATGCTCTTCTAATATATATATATATATATATATATATATATATATATATATATATATATATATATATATATATATAATTTTTATGTAATGTTCATTTGTCTGTACGATGCATAACAAAATAATAACACTAGGAGGCATAATAAATGCATTTTAAATCATAATAAAATCTCCACAATAATACTGTTAGTGTCACCTGAACGTGACCATGTGGATGGACTACACAGAAAAAAAAAGTCAGACCCCTGCTTCAACCACTAGGGTCCGCATGTGAACTGAGCTTGCCAGGCCAATGTGTCACGTGATGTTTACGTCATCAACATGCGGCGGCCGACTCTTGTTTACAAGTGTCTGAAATCACACCCTATTCACTACATAGTGCACTTTTTGTGGACTTTTGTGCATTGTTTTGATTCCCGTCTAAAACACTGTGGAGAATATCTGGTGATGTTATTTACATTTCTACATTTACACATTAAAATAGGTTCGAGTCCAAGCAATAATCTTTAGAGTGTAAACACATTGTAGGGAATAGGGAGTAGGGCACCATTTCAGACGGAAACCGTCCACCTTACTTATGCAACCCTATACCATGGTGCATAGTACATTCTTTGTGACTTTGGAGTCAGATTTGAAAGGTTAACTTTTATTAATATTAAACATATTCTTGCATATACTTTATGCCTAAAACCTACTAAGCCTAAACCAGATTTCTGCTGACTGAAAGCTCTCATATCACATTCCACCAACTGATCCTTAACAAGTAAGTGATCAAATTAAAAGTAGTACAAAAGCTGAGATTTAAAAATCCTTCTACTTTGACCGTTCACTTACATGACATTTAATGCTAGTAAACAATGTGTTAGATAACTTAATGTATTTCTCATATAAACATACAATTAAACATCCATTTATGTATGCTCCAATGTTTTTTATAATTATTATTTATTATTTTGTTTCAGTACTTAAGACATGACAAGTGTTCAGATGAGTGCTAAGGATGAGCTGCTTGAACAGTTCCTGGATTATGCTTCCAGGGGGGACTTGGCCACAATTTCCAGTATGATCTCTCACTCCAGTCAGCTACTCAATGAAAGTGGGAGACAGGGATGGACAGCCTTAATGCTGGCTGCGAGAAACGGACACTTTGATGTGGCAAAAGCGCTACTTTTAAATGGGTACGTTTTCTAATGTTTACTTATAATCTTTTGTTTCATGACACAAAGGTATGTGTGTAGTCTCAGCATTACCAGAGAAACTGTAATGCAAGGACCTAAACCTCACTTGCTCTCACACTGCTTGAAGAAAAATGTCATATAACATAATATAAAGTGGATTTTTTTAAGTTTTGTCTCGACACAACTTGTACAGAGTGAAACAAAACAACGTTCCTTCTGGACCAAGATGATGCATATAAT
This sequence comes from Silurus aristotelis, assembly GCF_946808225.1. Lineage (NCBI taxonomy): Eukaryota > Metazoa > Chordata > Actinopteri > Siluriformes > Siluridae > Silurus > Silurus aristotelis. The sequence continues at coordinate 15,760,179 of NC_139584.1, forward strand.
ATATAAAACATAATATACAGATGAATATATATATATATATATATATATATATATATATATATATATATATATATATATATATATATATATATATATATAATATAATAATATATATTATATAATATAATTACAGATGAATATGAATATTATTGTTCATAGTACATATATATTCATATTCATCTGTAATTATATTCATAGTACATATATATATATATATATATATATATATATATATATATATATATATATATATTAATCTGTATATTATGTTTTTAGTACATACAGTGCCTTGCGAAAGTATTCGGCCCCCTTGAACTTTGCGACCTTTTGTCACATTTCAGGCTTCAAGCATAAAGATATAAAACTGTAATTTTTTGTGAAGAATCAACAACAAGTGGGACACAATCATGAAGTGGAACAAAATTTATTGGATATTTCAAACTTTTTTAACAAATAAAAAACTGAAAAATTGGGCGTGCAAAATTATTCAGCCCCTTTACTTTCAGTGCAGCAAACTCTCTCCAGGAGTTCAGTGAGGATCTCTGAATGATCCAATGTTGACCTAAATGACTAATGATGATAAATAGAACCCACCTGTGTGTAATCAAGTCTCCGTATAAATGCACCTGCACTGTGATCGTTTTAGAGGTCCGTTTAAAGCTCAGAGAGCATCATGAAGAACAAGGAACACACCAGGCAGGTCCGAGATACTGTTGTGGAGAAGTTTAAAGCCGGATTTGGATACAAAAAGATTTCCCAAGCTTTAAACATCCCAAGGAGCACTGTGCAAGCGATAATATTGAAATGGAAGGAGTATCAGACCACTGCAAATCTACCAAGACCTGGCCGTCCCTCTAAACTTTTAGCTCTTACAAGGAGAAGACTGATTAGAGATGCAGCCAAGAGGCCCATGATCACTCTGGATGAACTGCAGAGATCTACAGCTGAGGTGGGAGACTCTGTCCATAGGACAACAATCAGTCGTATACTGCACAAATCTGGCCTTTATGGAAGAGTGGCAAGAAGAAAGTTATTTCTTAAAGATATCCATAAAAAGTGTCGTTTAAAGTTTGCCACAAGCCACCTGGGAGACACACCAAACATGTGGTAGAAGGTGCTCTGGTCAGATGAAACCAAAATCGCGTTTTTTGGCAACAATGCAAAACGTTATGTTTGGCGTAAAAGCAACACAGCTCATCACCCTGAACACACCATCCCCACTGTCAAACATGGTGGTGGCAGCATCATGGTTTGGGCCTGCTTTTCTTTAGCAGGGACAGGGAAGATGGTTAAAATTGATGGGAAGATGGATGGAGCGAAATACAGGACCATTCTGGAAGAAAACCTGATGGAGTCTGCGAAAGACCTGAGACTGGGACGGAGATTTGTCTTCCAACAAGACAATGATCCAAAACATAAAGCAAAATCTACAATGGAATGGTTCACAAATAAACATATCCAGGTGTTAGAATGGCCAAGTCAAAGACCAGACCTGAATCCAATCGAGAATCTGTGGAAAGAACTGAAAACTGCTGTTCACAAATGCTCTCCATCCAACCTCACTGAACTTGAGCTGTTTTGTAAGGAGGAATGGGCAAAAATTTCATTCTCTCTATGTGCAAAACTGATAGAGACATACCCCAAGCGACTTACAGCTGTAATCGCAGCAAAAGGTGGCGCTACAAAGTATTAACTTAAAGGGGCTGAATAATTTTGCACGCGCAATTTTTCAGTTTTTTATTTGTTAAAAAAGTTTGAAATATCCAATAAATTTCGTTCCACTTCATGATTGTGTCCCACTTGTTGTTGATTCTTCACAAAAAAATTACAGTTTTATATCTTTATGTTTGAAGCCTGAAATGTGGCAAAAGGTTGCAAAGTTCAAGGGGGCCGAATACTTTCGCAAGGCACTGTATTTAGTCATCTGTATACTACATTTATAGTACATATACATCTTTAAATTACTGTTTATAGTCTATATTTCATTTTATTTAACTATGTAAATTCATGTCAAAACTATATATCCTGCACTTGCTGTTATTGCACTCTGGTTAGACCCAAACTGCATTTCGTTGCCTTGTACTTGTACATGTGTAATAACAATAAAGTTGAATCTAATCTAATCTAATCTAATAAAAAAAATAAATACATAAAAACAATCAGAATCCGTTTTATTGGCCAAGTACACACACACACACACACACACACACACACACACACACACACACACACACACACACACACACACACACACACACACACACACACACACACAAGGAATTTGATTCCAGCTGGTCCAGAAAACATAAATTCACAGTTGACACAAAAATAACTAGAACATTTAGAGCTATACACAAGACTATGCATGTACAAACAATGGCACAACAAATTACAATGAGGCAATAAGACAGTGAACAGACACAAATCAGAGCAAAATGTGCAAAGAAAATCGTTCATATAATAATAAATACAACCTGAATTCCATTAAAGTTGGGACATTGTGTTAAATGTAAATAAAAACAAAATGCAATGACATGCAAATCTTATAAATCCATATTTTATTCACAATAGGAAAAAAACATATCACGTGTAAACTTAGAACATGTACCATTTTAAAGAAAAAACAAGGTCATTTTGAATTTGACGGCTGCAACAGATCTCAAAAAAGTTGGGACGGGGCAACAAAAGTCTGGAAAAAGTCATTGTTACAAAATTAATTATGCTACTAATTCAGTTAATTGACAACAGGTCAGTAAGTTGATTAAATATAAATATGAATTTTAGAGAGGCAGAGTCTCTCAGCTGTGTAAACATTTGATGATAGTGTTAAGTGTAAAGTTCCTTGACTAAAATAAACCTTTCTTGTCGACAGGTGTAAGAAAGACTTGATGAATAAGTCTGGCCAGACTGCACATGACATAGCGAAATTCTGGGGACACCGACACATTGCTCGTTTTTTATCTAGCAGTGGAGATGGCACTCTCAATGGGATTCTACCAAGCAATAAACCTCCAGAGAATGAAAGTTACTTCAGTAGAGAATATCTCAACAGAATGAGTGATAAAAGGACTGATACGGAATGGCTTTCGGCTAAACAGGCTTCTCCTGAAACTGTGTTCATTGTGTTTCATAACTTGGATCCTTTTGTTAAAACAGAGCAAGAAGAAATGAATGAAATTCAGTCCAAGTTAAAGCTCTACAGGTTTGGAAGGGATTCTGTGAAAGATGTTCTCGAAAAAAGTGACACAGTGGTTGTTTTTTTGGGAGTAGAAAATCAGGAGTGTACTACTTCTTCGCCGGTGTTGAAGGAAGACGGACTCATTGCGTGGTTTGCTCTAAATACCAGGGAGAATCCCACAGAAAATCTTAAAGTCACAGCTTCAAACAGCTTCTTCCTTACAGGACCAATGCCAAGGCTCTTAATGCTAAATGAAGATGAAGCAGGTGGGCCATCTTTTTTATTAGGTCTACATTTAATGTTTTCTTTATCTTGCATTTTTTGTTACTTTATAAGTGACATTTGAGGATCGTATAGAAGCAGTAACTTCTGAATTCTGAAAAATTGTAATTCCATGTATCTGAATCCCCTGTACTCGGTTTTCTCTTTTAATCTACACATCATTGCATTTTATTCTTTGACATGCACAGGTATCATCGCACAAGCCAGGTCTGTCCTTGCATGGCACAACCGGTACAGTTTCTGCCCAACATGTGGTGGTAAGACCAAAGTGGATGAAGGAGGTTACAAAAGAACTTGCTTAACCGAAGGCTGCAGGAGTCTCCAGGGAATCCACAATACCTGTTATCCTAGAGTTGGTAAATAACCTCCTTGTTTCTTCTCTCTAGCAGAAATCATGATCTTTACCAGTGAAATAATCACTAGATTTATCGGCTTCTTTACTACAGATCCTGTTGTGATCATGCTGGTCCTTCACCCAGATGGAAATCGGTGCCTATTAGGAAGAAAGAAGGCATTTCCTCCAGGAATGTTTTCATGTCTTGCTGGGTTCATTGAACCAGGTAGATGAAAATCAGAAGTTTGCACTTAACACAAAATGTAGGACTCTCTTTTAAGTATAACAATAGAATAAAAAAAAATACTTATTATAAAATAGAGAGAGTCAATAGTGTTACTTTTTAATTATTAATTTTCTTTTGAGGGAGCAGCAGGAAAATGTGTTAATTAATTTAATTTCTTAAAGGTTAAAGCAATATGCGTTCTCCCCATTTTGCCATAAATACATTTATGTAAGTGCATGCATGTATTAATGTGTGCGCGTGTGTGTGCGTGTGTGTGTGTGCGTGTGTGTGCGCGTGTGTGTGCGTGTGTGCATGGTTCTTTGTGATGGAGTGGCATCTATTTCATAATGTGTATTTCTGATTTCTGCCCAGGACTGTCTTTGAATCCATTACAAAATCAGTTACTGAAGATTAAACTTAAAATCTAAAAATGAGAAAAAGTGCTTAAAGTTCAGAGGGGATTCCAAGTAAAACCCATATTGAATGCTAGAATCAGCAACCATACAAAGAACCTATGAGAAACCCCTCTGTTGTAAGTGTTATAATGTAGAAGAACAATGCACATCTATGCATTCATTTATATATTTTTTTTTTATTTTGGTACTAGAGGTCGACTGATAGTGGATTTTACAGATACCGATAGCTAGGTTTAAAATCAACCAATAGTTTTCTAAATGGATTCTGGATAAAAAAAAAACAAACACTAGTAATGAACAAAATAGTGCTGAACTTTATTACAAAAAAAAAAAGGTAGTGAATTATAAAAATATATAAATTAATAAATATCATTGTTAGCCAATAGGGTACCGGTGAAAATTGGGCCAAAGGAGGAAAAGGAAATTAATAAATATAATTATAATATTATTAAATTATAAATAATAAATATAATATACAGCGCTCTTCGTGTAGTCTCACGTGTAAAAAACAAAAACAAAAAAGGCAGCACGTGGTGATTCGCCTCTAGATGTCGCTCTCGTAATGACACCAGACCTGAAACCAAAAAATCTGGTGTTTTTTTTTTTAACTGATTAGGTTGCTGTTCTTTTTAAAACAGGTGAGAGCATTGAAAATGCAGTAAGGAGAGAGGTTTTTGAAGAAAGTGGAGTTACTGTTGGCCCTGTCCAATATATTTCCTGTCAGCCATGGCCAATGCCTTCATCGCTCATGATCGGTTGCTTTGCAGTAGCAGAATCCACAGACATAAAGGTGGACAACAATGAAATCGAAGATGCTCGCTGGTTCACAAGGCAAGAGGTAAGTGTCTAAATTTTTGGCTTTTTTATTTTTATACATTTGAGAAACTTATTAACATATAACATTTTGCAGGTAATAGACGCTCTTGTGAATGGTAAGCAAGCATTTTTTTCCATGCCTCCAAGACAAGCTATTGCCCATTACCTCGTGAAACACTGGATTGGTATAAACTCAAACCTTTGAACTGAATGTTAATGTGAAATTTAACAGAATGAAATGAATGAAATTTATTGAGGTTTTTTTTTTTTATGTTTGTGTAGTATGAGAGTGGGAGATGGGACCTAAAAGTGCATCTTACACCCGTAATCTTAAACCAAATCTCTGGTAAATTCATATAATAATTATAAATGAAATTGTATTATTGCTGTAGAAATAGAAGTGACCAGACTATCATTTTAAAAGTCTTTAAAAATCACTACAGCTTTCCCTTAAAATTAGCATTTGTTCATTTTTTTCCAAGGTATTACCAGCAAGGTTATCTCTTGAAATCATGACAAGCTAACCTATAACTCGTTGATATAAAGGAGTTGAGGTTGTAAATTGATAGGGTTGAAGGGTCTGCCTTGTCAAAACTAAACTTCTGCTAAAAGCTGATAAATGGCCAAATCCATTCCATAGTACAGCTACTCAAGCAAATTACTGGGCTGTTCCACCATGTTCAGATATAATTAACAAGCACTTATGTGTAGAAACCAGAGTTTGCTTAGGCCACACTGCACTGCTCCCTCAACCCTGAAGACACCTTGTGATATGCTACTTTAAATAACAAGTAATAGGTCTAAGGTTATGAGTTCAGACATCATTTTAATAAAGTTACAAACCATAATAATATTTATTCATTCATTTTCTCCCGCTTATCCGTAATTCGGGTCGCGGGGGCAGCAGTCTAAGCAGGCCCCCGCCTTGGACTGCTGCCCAATCCACACAGCACCGTCCCTTACGGTCCCTCCTGCAGGTGGTGAGCCCACGGGAAGCCATAATAATATAAATAACATAAATGAACAATAAACATCAATTATAAAAATGAGGAAGGAGGTGAAATTGAAAAGGATTGTGGAGAGACTGTGAGAAAGATAAGATAAAGATTCCATTTGAAATCTTAGACAACAAACATGGCATTGTAGCAGGAAATCTGTTTGTTCAATTTAATACACAAATAAGAAAAAGCATAGCCTGTAAGAGAATGTTACACACTGATATCATATGTCTTGTCTCTATTGCTGCTCTTAGGGCATTTATTCCAAAAATCTATTAGAAATAAGTATACTACAGAGAAATTACACGAGATTTGAGTGTACTGGTCTGTAGCACTGACTGAACATGAGTGGTACATTGCGTGGGCCATGAATAATTGAGAAGACTACAATTTTTTATAGGAGAATATTACACCACTCTGCTTTACTTTCATGATCTGGTGTAAACTGAAGCTGTATCTTTTCATTAGTGTCTACATTAGTGGCTACACTGGCACTTGCAGGACATAGAGCGATACACACAGCTGTATACAGCTTTGTTGTTGGTTATCATTGAGTCGATGTTGACTCATGGTGACTCTGTGAATAGTAGTCCTGAATTCTAAACCAGAATTCTTTGCCAACACTATAGTCCAAGATGCCCATCTTCTTCACTTTCCAACTATGGTCAGTTTGACAGCAAAGGATGAAGGATGGGCCTGAATTCTTTTTCAGTATGTTATTTCAGTTATTTTTACCTTTTAAATATTTTTTTCCAAATGGATGCAAATGTGTGTACTCTATACTGTTTAATGTCATCTGATGTGTAAATCATTAAAGAAAACTTGTTTATTTAAAACGTATACATCATACGCTGTGTAATAAAACATAAGTGTGTGCTGCTATAAGGATGTATCTTTTTGTGAAGCGGAGGGCCATCACCAGTCTGAAGCTGATTGTTGTTTTATAACAGCATATGTGAATGTGCACATACCACAGCAGTTTTCCAGGGATTACTCTTTTAAATGTAAAAAACTACATACATCTTTTATGTTTTATATTCACAATTAGTGTTATAACTTGACACCTTCATATCTGAGAACTCAGCAGTGTGTTATAAATCATTCTGCAGAAATGATCTGTAATTAGAGATCATTTGTAGCTGTTATAACGTAAGTATTGTCCTATAAAATTATCAATATCTATAAAAGAGAAAAAACAACATACTGTTTGTTAATAATCTTTATTAAAAATTGTAAAGTTGCTGTGGTATAGCAGAAATAAAACACTTTGGGATGTGATAATGCACACTCAGTAAAGGAAGTATAATTGCATTTTCATGTAGTATATTAACAATGTATAGCATTAAATGGATATTATACAAATTAGAATGGGAAACAAAGTGAGAGTAAAATGGATATGGGAGGCTATATACAGAAAATATTGAGTAAATAAAATCAAATCTGTCTCAAAATGATAAGAAGCCATGATAATCGGCTATGAGGTTGCTGAACTGCTAATAATGCTTTTTCCCAATTATTTGTTTTCTCTTGGAATCTCACAGGTTTTAACATAACCAAACATGGCATGAAGCATAGGCATGTCAACATACTCAGTAAAACCAGGCATAGAATTCTCTAAACTGTCTTCATTTTCAGTTGGGTTCTTGTCTGGAAGGGAAATCTTGGATATGGTCATGTCTTCCTCAAATTCCTCTCTATCTAAGGACATTTTTGGCTCTATCTGAATATGGCCTTTTTCAATCAGGTGACTGTTCAGTGAGAAATCCTCCAATTTCAGCACATTCTCATCAGCCCCCCACTGTCAAACAAATCAAATTAAATGAACAGATGTCTGTAACCACAGTAAAGTTGCATCAAGTAATTAAAAAAAGCATGCATACACAAAACCCAGAAGAGAGAACATATAGTTTAATTCATATAATATTGATCACTGCTGTAGCTGAAATGAGAACACAAGAAGTTTTTACCTTATGAGGAGAATTTAGCAGCCAGTGTCCAATAAGACTATGTCCAGGGTTGGCAATTTTGGGGAAAAAATAATCTTTATAGCTGTGAGAGAGAATGTTAGAATATGTAAATACAGATTTACATTTTTAATCCACAGATTTAGAGAACAAGACTGAATAAGTATGAAAGCATGAATTAATTAAACACAATAGGCTACTTACACGGATCTGGAGAGAACTGAGAAAATGCCAAATGCAATAATAAGTACTACTATTGGAAGAGTAGCTTTTATTATTTCATCAGTTTCTGAAAACAATCATAAAAATGCAACTGCACTTATTAAAATAATCAAATGTATTGTTTTTACCAACATTGCTACATTGCATAGAGGATTACTCACCAAGAAGAGGTGTTGTAAATTCAGCATTTGCCTTTAAAAAGGTACCAACTGTAGTCTTGCCATAAATAGATACCATGTACTTGGCATTTGCCCGTAGGTTCTGGAATGAATGTTGCCACTGATGTGGGAACACTGTTATTGCTAAACAAAATAATAAAATCATTTTTAACGCAGTTTGCTCAGTATTAGGATGTAAGTTTGAATTAAATATTGCATCTACAGACTTACAACTTGTTCCATGGGCACCACTTAACACAAGTCTGTAATGAAGGACATTTGTGGTTAGGGATTGTTGTTGCCACACCCACTTGACGGTTACAGATGTTTTTGTCACTTTTACAGGTTGCAGGTGACCAATGTCCAAAAGGGCTGAAAGAAATAGATAAAAATGTGTGTGCATGCTATGTACATAGGTTTGGAAATAGTGGAAGTTATACTGTATACATTTTATTATTATTATTATTATTATTATTATTATTATTATTATAATTGTTATTATTTTTATTATTATTATAAAAAAAAATAATAGTAGTAGTAGTATACATGATATTGTATTATTTACAGATGTAGTGGGTGTTTGGAATATGTTAGTAGTTTATATAAAAGTCAAAAATGCAAAAACAATCAAAAAAGACAAAAATAAAATAAATGTGTCTATACATCAGTGATCACAGAAATACAAAAGAATATTAAGGCTAGTTGTTTGATATACCTCAAAAAGATTATTAGATGTGATAATAATCTTTGTATGAAACATCTTCTGACAAAATGATTAATTGAAATTATTTTCTATTCATAAATCAATTCTGGAAAATCATGAACATATATTACATTATTTTCGTATGAAATTTTTATATGTTAAATGTTTTGTGAAATATCATAGCTCTTTTGGACCATTTTTGTAAGTATTATGAAAGATAAATATATAAAAAATAATAATTATATATATATATATATATATATATATATATATATATATATATATATATATATATATATATATATATATACATACATATATATATATATATATATATATATATATATATATATATATATATATATATATATATATATATATATATATATATACACACACAAACTAAGGAGTTGGCACATTAGTTTTTTGATCATTGGTGGTACTGTAGGTGTAGTTTTATGTTCAATGTCCTCATCAATATTTAGCACATCACAATATAGTAAAAATTACATAATATAGTATTGGAATATGTGTATATTTACTTACTGCCATTCTCTACACTGGCATGAATTGTTTCTGGAGGTGCACACAGAGTCCCGAAAAGTGAATATACACTGATGCTGTAGGTATTTTGGGGCTTGATGTTACCTGAAATACAATTTGAGGCAGAAATAGATATTGAACCCATTTCAGTTACCACAACCTTTAAAAGTGAGACAAATTATACTATGTAATTTATGATTATTTACCAATTAAATTTTATAAATTTAATCCATGCTATAGCAAGAATAATTGACTGTTTGGTAGGCATAAGTTATTTTTATTTCTTTCTCCTTACAGGGCTTATGTATTATTTTTCTGTTCCAAAATGAACACCTGTACTTATGTATGTAAAGATGCACAAAAGACACTGTGTTTTGTTTCATTTCTAGCATCTGATTGCAGCAACTGCACCTAATTGCGTCATTTTGGCTTAATCGTGCTGGTATCAACGTTATATATTGGCGCAATACTATTTGAACATTCACATATTTATCCATAAAAAAAGTTTTCACTCATCTTCCTGGTGTACTCCTGAATTATCAGTTGCAGATTTTACCTGTCAGAACGGTTGAAAACGTTGAGCCGTTTAGTCTTTTCCATTGTTTAGAGGCAACATCACTGAAAGAGAACCACTCAATGGCGAACTCACTAACATTCACAGCTGTTGTCTCCCATCGAATCTTCAGTGAAAATGTTTCACCACTGGCCCAGAGTCCTTTTACCTTAGGCAGACCTATAAGTAATATTGTTAGAATTTTATTTTATTTTTTGCTTTTCTTTGTTTGTTTATAGTGTGCATGCATTTTGAACTTGGTTTCATAAATTTTCAGTGGCTAAGACCATAATACTTAAGTAAATCAAAAAGGACCAATTTCAATATACATTATATACAATATAAACCATAATATAAGCTGAAAGTAATTCTTTACCATATGAAAGGCACATAACACTCATGACACTGTATTGCATAAACAGGAAGCAGGGCTGTTTCTTCTAAAAGGCAGTTAAAGATCTTATCTAACATCTTTTGCAGAAACCGAAAAGTAACCTTATGTGTTAAAATGTGATGTTTTTTTTAGATCGTTAGAGAAGGAAAAGGCTCACTTTGAAAAACACCAGCACTGACTCGAAGATTAGCTGAAGGAGACTGTCCAGCTTTATTACAGGCCACTACTGTCAGGTCATAATCACCTGCAGTCATCTCTAAGGTTGCTTTCTGATCCGTAGTACGAATTGTTCTCTTCATACCTGGCTGTTTGGTAGGTGTGTAGGTTACCACGTATTCGAGAATAACTCCTCTGGCCTCCTTTATTTCCAAAGCCTAATGTACAGGGATTAACAGCATATTATAGTTAAACATGTAGTGAACTTTTTTTTATTATTATTATTATTACTTGTAACCCCATTTACACAAATTGGGCCTTATTCACCATTTGTGTAGTAATGTTTTGTGAAGATGTTTATGTAGGATACAGCGAATATAGTGGGATACTGCCTGATTTAAGTTTTTGTAACACTGACTTTCTTTTTGCTTTAATGCTTGGGTTATGAATGGGAATTGACCATTAAGTTAAAAGCATATTCACCACACAGTTGATTTGTAATTAATGATAGCCACAAAACTCTATAAAAGGCAAATGTCACAGAAAGCTGAAAGCACAAAATTAAGTTATTTTGAATCACATCTATGACAGTGATTTAAAAATATTATTAAGCACCATATTACCACCTATAAATGATCAAATCGGGAGACAAATTTTTACAAATGTTAATTTGGTGTGAATTAAGTGAAATAAAAATTAAACAAATCAAGTGATCATGAGCATGACATTACATAAGAAAACTGCTGTGTTTAAATGACCTAGCAAGCAGCTCTCTCTTCCCAATGCAATTTCAGTGGCCTGCTAATGGCACACAACAAACCAGAGGTTTAAAGGGTAATTTATACTTGAATCAAAGACTGGCAAATAGCTTAAATTGCTTTTTATATTAGTGCTGGCTCTAACGTGTTGTGCAGCATTAAAAGAAGATGCCAAGCCTAATAATTTTTTAACCACCCAATATCAGCTGTGCCTTTGCATATACAGTACAAACACATAAAAGAATGACTAGTCATATCCGTTTTAATTTATGTGTTATTCTGCATCCATGCTTTTTTCATATTTAATAGTTATAAAGTTAATGAAATATTACAGGGTTTTTTACAGGGCTACTGGGTTTTACACTTTGCTTTTATCAAATGTATATGTGCAGTTGAAATAAACTTAAAATGCAATTTAGAAATAAAATTGCAGCAACTTGTGCCAATTATGCAACATAAAAGCCTTATATGCAAATGTATACAAACTCAGAAACTCCAAAGGGGATTCAGATGTTGTTTTTGAACAACAAATTTTTCCAAACAAGTTGAGTAATAAATGAGGCCCAGTGTAGCTTGAACTTACCTTCCAGATAAGTGTCAGCTTTTGACCCCTAAATCTGTTGCCAGTGGGCTCCAAATAAAAACTGACAGAAGGTGCTGCAGTGGGAACTAAAAACAGAAATCAACAAAAATAAAGTTTTTTAGAGGAACTTCTTTTTGTTTATTTTTGGTTTTTACATTTCCTTTTCTACTTACAAGCTTCTAAAGTCTTGCTTTGAAATTCTTCACTCCAATCACTCCATAGCCCATAACCCCCACTGCAGGAAACAGCAAGGCTGTACTGGCTAAAAGGCTGCAGGCCATCGATTACATATGAAAAATTATATTCTTCTTCTTCCTCATTGATAGAGTGTAAATCCTGAAAATGGATAGGTGTTTATATATATATATATATATATATATATATATATATATATATATATATATATATATATATATATATATATATATATATATATATATACACAGTACAGACCAAAAGTTTGGACACACCTTCTCATTCAAAGAGTTTTCTTTATTTTCATGACTATGAAAATTGTAGAGTCACACTGAAGGCATCAAGGGCTATTTGACCAAGAAGGAGAGTGATGGGGTGCTGCACCAGATGACCTGGCCTCCACAGTCACTGGACCTGAACCCAATCGAGATGGTTTAGGGGTGAGCTGGACCGCAGAGTGAAGGCAAAAGGGCCAACAAGTGCCAAGCATCTCTCGGGGAACTCCTTCAAGACTGTTGGAAGACCATTTCAGGTGACTACCTCTTGAAGCTCATCAAGAGAATGCCGAGAGTGTCCAAAGCAGTAATCAAAGCAAAAGGTGGCTACTTTGAAGAACCTACAATATGACATTTTTCAGTTGTTTCACACTTTTTTGTTATGTATATAATTCCATATATAAATCCACGTGTTAATTCATAGTTTTGATGCCTTCAGTGTGAATCTACAATTTTCATAGTCATGAAAATAAAGAAAACTCTTTGAATGAGAAGGTGTGTCCAAACTTTTGGTCTGTACTGTGTATATATATATATATATATATGCTTTTCATTTATGAGTGGTATATACATTTGGTGCACCCTGGATTATTATAATCTGATAATTTAAAAATAAATCTTATTTAGATTTCAAAATCATATTTAGAACAACAAACTGCATTTCTTGTATATTTCTTTTGCCAAGATTTTGAGCTACCTTTAGTACTAAAAGCACCACTGTCCATTCTTCTGTAGTGGAGCTTTTGTAATGGATTTGGCATTTCGTGCTGTGCCAGTGACCTGTGTTCCAGGTTACATTTAATGATGTTACTGCTGGATTCACTGATGTGATGACAGGACATGGAGCTTGTGCTAAAACACACATTTGTTATACATTTATTTGACAGAAATAAATTAATATGAGTAAAATAAGTACACAATGAGATATGTTCAGTGCAACTATAAGAATCGTGAACTTACTTATTGCTTTTATGGATACTGCGTAGGCTTCTGAGATGAACTGTATTTGGTTGATGATATCCTTTGATATTATATTCATATTAAAAGCAGCCACTGGGTTAAAAATGCTTGGACAATGTATGAAGTTTTTACGTCTGAAAGAAGCCAACAAATTTTATAAATTTTCTTGGTTGTAGTGATTTTAAAAATGGGAAAATGGCAATAGAAAGCATAGATACAGAAGCTTCTGAAAATGAATTGTTTTCTGATCGATGTTCATAAATAAAATATGTAAAAAATTATAAAAAAAAGAATTAAAGTTTTTTTTTCTTCAAAATGAAATACACACTCAGCTCATGTGTTTGTATGTATCACATATTCAAGTCAAGTCAAGAGGCTCTTATCATCATTTCTACCATATATAGCTGACACAGTACACAGTGAAATGAAACGATATTCCACCAGAACCCTGGTGCTACATTAAACAACATAAAGTTACATAACAGAACACAGAGCAAGGACTAAAGTAAGTGTCCTTGCCACATAAAGTGCATCATGTGAAACCTAATGTAAACAGTGCAGACAGACAACACAAGACAGTGTGGGACAGATGCACAAAACATAACATTCAGTAGGTAAACAACGAAATACATACTTACCGACTGAAAATCAATGAGTTTATTGTTTTGGCTTTGCGTTTATTTAAATAAATCCATTTGCAGCCAAAGGATCTTTGTAGAACATGATAACGGCATGATGTATTCAAAAACCTGTCTGAGGTGGAGTGAAAATACAATTGAGCAACTGTATGACATCTGTGCTCAAGTATAAAGAAATGATGAAATCCAGCCTTTATAACTATAGTACTGTACTTCTAATTGGATTGAATAGATAGATAGATTGATTGATTGATAGGCCACTATATTCAGCCTAGAGGGAATTTAACAAAATCACAAAAGAATCATAATATACTGATGATATTTGTCAAGCAAAACAGGAAAACACACAATGTAAACTGTGTATTTAATAATATATATTAGGAATAATAAAACTGTTTACCCTGCCCATGTGGTGTTATTGAAGCACAGTCTTTTGTATCCATAACGCACACATTTCTGTGGTTTTTGCATTTTTTCAGGTGCTTACCACTCACAGTAAGCTCTTTAAACAATAAAAACATAACATTAACATAACTAGTACTTACAGTTACATCTCAACATTACTTCTACACTCTTCCATTTCAAAAGGCTAAAGAAATAGCACATTTGTTATTCATATAATTAGAAATTAATTACAAATCATCTTAGTTATTAGATCGCCTCATCTGGTAAAATCTATATATTTAGCCTATTGTAAAACAACATTTGCTGTAAAAAGTGGTTTACACTTTTCACCAATTAGAGTTTAACTTCCCCAAAAACTTTTGCTTGCAATTTCCTTATAGTGCCTGGAAATATATATTTGTACATTTCTGTGTACATAGTTGATCATTCGTTAAATTTAGTGTATTGTGTATTATGCTTAATACTATTTCATTACTTTCATGTTACACATCAGTCTCCCTGTACTCACGCTCGTTAGCCCCTGCGTTGTGTTTTTGCTCCATCGTTGTCCTTAACACAACACATTTCTTGCCATAGTACAGTATACTCTATAAAACTAAGTTCCAAGTTCTTCAGATGTTTCAGTTTTTGAAGCACTGCTTGAATTTTAGACCTGTATTCCAAACCAAAAGTTACCTAAGAGCTTACAGAGCTTATAAGTGTTTACCTGCATAATTTTGTGTAAGTTCTTTTCCATGCCACTTTAAGGGAACTCCATCTACTTATTCCAAATATACAAGAATTAAACTTGAACTATCTTGTAGTGAATGTATTATTATTATTATTATTATTATTTTGTCTAGTTTCAGTACTATATTGCTTACAATGATATAGAGAGAAGATGCAGAAGAGCAGGCCGAAAGTGCATCTGCACATCTTCCTGTGCACTGAAAGCAACCTTAAAGAAATAATAGGTTTGTGGCATAAACAATTATGACATTACATACATAAGTTTAAGGTTAAGAGTGGAGTTAAGAACTTCAGAGTAGCGAAATCAGAAGCACATTTAAAAAAAAAAAATTGTTCCTTGCAAAATTACATTTAAAACAGCAAAAGTGAGTTGTTTTCATTGCAATTTATACACACAAAGACCTTTTACTCATCTGTGAACAAAGAACAATTAAATGATTGAAATATTTTGTACAAACTTGAATTTTCCGTATTTACCAACAAACAAAATATCCAGAAAAAAAAAAAAACGCTTTAGAAAATATAATCTAAAAGGTAAGGAAATAAAAAAAACTACTTGCCCTACTTGTTATGATCAGACATCTGGAGTGGAACAGCTAAGAAATGGACAACTGTGATGAGTGAGTTGTTGAAAACATTCAGTGGTTAGCACGGTTAGAGAGTTGCTCAATTACAGTGAATTACGTGTTTCATGAAAGAGAATTTTGAATCAAGACCATGACTTTTCATTCTAGAGCCCAGATCCTGTGATATGCAACTAACATAGTATTCCATTGAGCAGACTATACCAGCACACTTAATGTAAGTCTCAAAGAAAAAAAAATAAACATATTTACTAAAATTGGCTCTTGAGGTAAAATGTTAATAGTTCTTGGAAGATGTGTACTTGAGCGACCCTCTGTTTACTGCAGACACATTGTATATCTTTGAAAACAGATTTTACCCATTTCTGCGCATTCATTCACAGCTCACATCAAACGCTATTTTGAGCAATTTTATTTTCTTCAATAATTTTTTTTGAAGAAAAATGTTTTGTTTTACCAATTACCTTTATGTATTACAGTATGATTTGTTTGTTGCTTAGCCCCATTTTAACAGTTTAGTGAAAATAATTAACAAACATAAAAATGTAATTAAAATAAAAACCTTATTTATCAAAAAAAGGGGGGTGTAATGTGTCATATCCTGTGATAATCTCTTTTCAAAGTGCACCTGATTGCTATGATGTACTTGTGTGTGCCATGTTTTAAGCTTGTTGTGTTTTTGTGAGAACACTGGGCACAAGACAGGCATAAATCCCACACATTCACACCTAGGGGACATTTTAGTTAGCCAATATTGTACACATAACCATGTTTATATGCTTTTTCCTCCTATGAAGCCAAGGACTGCCAAAGATTTCAGTTATATAAGACACTTAAGGTCTTAAAATTAAAACCGATTGTAGCGCCTCTGTGTGGCAGACTGGGGCATGATTTTATGGATCGTTGTAGACTGGTAAAGTAACATCCTTTAAAGCAGGGGTCACCGACCTTTTTGGGTACCGATTAATGTGAAGGGCTACCAGTTTGATACGCACTTCTGAAATAACACATTTGTTTAATTTACCTTAATTTAACTTACCTAATTAATGATGTGAAGAAACTGATCATGTGAATGATTTCTCACAATAATTGTCAACAATGATTTAACAAGGTAGGAAACAGATAAATATCAATATGCAAAGCTTTATGTATATAGCCTATATAAACTTATATAACTATATATATATAACTTTATACCAATCCAAGTGTGATTTAAAAAAGAATAGCAACAAAGAAAATTAGATGCAGCTCACTGGTAAGTGGCGCTATGGTGAGCTATTTTTAGATAAGACACCATGTTGGTGACCCCTGCTTTAAAGTATTTAAGCCTTATAGTTTAGCATACCTTTTCTTATTAGAGGGTTAAACACTGTCGGTAAATAGGCACTGAGCAAACTCTAAGGCAATTTTAAAATGAGTTGACCTTCTGTCTTACCAATTTCGTCACATGAAACACCAAAGAGATATACATTATGCGCATTTAAGATAAAGATGATACAATCCAACTGTTTGCAAACACTGTCCTATATCTATTATCATTTTTCTAGGACATTTCTTAGATGGGCTTTTGCTAATTTGCTTTCTGAAACCATTGTGAATTAAGTAGCCTGGGGTTGATATTATTATGTTAATTGCGTCGGACCTGGTAAGACACTCCAAGGACTTTTGGCTTTTCAGTTCTATTTTTCCTACATTTAAGGATTGCTCACTCAGTGCCTATAAAATCTTAATGTGTGTATCATTAATTAGCCTTGACTCTAACATAAAACAGCACATTCTGATGCATAATAAATCCTAAAAAGATACTTTTGTCTTTTGTTCTTGGCTCATACAGCACCCTGATGTTTTTTTTTTTATTTTGTTAATTCTTATTATTTCTGCTAGTTCAACAACTTTGTCCAATTGCATATGTCTTTTCAGGGTAATACTTAGAAAACTTGCAAAGACCTTCCACACATACACAGAGCTTGGTATGCATCTGCAGGCCCTAACCTGAGGCAAGGCAAACAAATGTGCCAGCACCAGTTACTGGTCCGTTTACTGGTATCACTAGACAGTTTGTTCTCAAGAGTGTATAGACTGAAACATCAAATACATTATGAAAGTGGATATGTGTATGCCTTCTGTCTAGTCTATCACAGTGCTTCCCAACCTTTTTTTCATGACACCCCCTTCAAACAGGTTTTACCTATTTGTGGCTCATCCATTTACAGTTCATGTCATATTTATTATGTGTTGTTTATTTAATATTCAAATTGGCAGTTCTACCTAAAATTCTTTGCAGATACAGTGCTACAGAGCAGTTTGCTTATTTCTAAAAATATATATCATTTAATCAGAGAATTAATAAATTATTTTACTTGTTGTTTTGCATTCTAAAAACTTAAAACATACATCAGTTAAAACACAATAACTTTGCATGCACAAAAATATTTTTTATTCTGCTGTTATAACTATAATTAACAAATTAATAAAAGAAAATGACAATAAATCAAGAGTGCGCTTGGCGACTCCATGAACAGTTTTAGCGACCCCTAGTGGTCGTCGCGAACCCCGGGTTGGGAAACAGTGCTCTATCGTATCTAAACAGCTGAGCCACCAACCGTCTCCAAATGATGTCTAAATACCTACCACTTCCAGACGTACTTTAAAAAATATTATATATTTCCTTTTCTTAGTCTTTGAACTAATGAACCAAAATGTATTTATTGATCGCGGTGGGTGTCCGCTAAGTGTCACAATAGTAAATGCAAATGTCAGTGTTCTGCTTTGCACTTTTTTACCATCTTGAACCATAATCAATTCATTTTTGCCCAGCATCAATGTGTACTAATTTAGATCCAATATTAAAAAAACTAATTATGTATTGTACTTTATGTAATTTTTTTTTAAGCCATTGTGTTCTGAAATATGATTGATAGTCAAGCAGTCTTTTTATTCAATTTATAATCTCCCAATAATATAATTATTATTTTAATTTTCTGAATTGTGGCATGTGTTATTCAAACACAAAAGATCCACAAAGAAACAAAGTTCCACAAAAGATCTTTAAAAATATATATTTTTTATTAAAAATGTTTTACAATTCATAGCAGACAGACAATACAGTAAATCAGGAATTTAAAACTGTTTTAAAAAAGGATATAATGATGTATCACCCAGCATCTTTCTTTTAATATAGCATATATCATTATAATAAAGCTCTCAATGGGAGCATTAAAAGTACTTATTTAATTTGACCATTTTTGCTTTTTGTTTTTATTTGAACTTATGCACAAATGTGGAGTTAATGTTTTAGTTTTCATCCCTTGTACTGATAAAATATCATGTTTAACTAATTACAGTTTAAAAATGTCTCCTAGTTTATGAACAGCTAAAGTGAGTTCCCCTGAGAGCTGGAAATTTTCTCGCAAGAACTTTCCGATATATTCACAGTATGTTATGTCACAGTACACCCAGATTTGGATCAAGTCTCTTTGATAATTGGCATTGCATGTCGGAAGTCTGGAGTGCTTCACAGCATGGCTGAGTTTAGACCAAACCTCTTCAATGCTCTGTGGAGCACAGTTCAGCTCAGAAATGATCCATTTCGCTCTCTGGTGCAGGTCGAGTCCGTATTTCTGTACAGTTTTGTGGAACTCTCTAGAGAGGTCTTGTGATTTTTGAGGTGTTTTCGTTTTTGGTGGGAAGACACACCATGTGCGTTTACATCTCTTTGCCACATTTTCAGAATCTGCCTTGAAGTGTGTGTCAACGTTAACGGGGAATGATATCGATTTCCTCTTACTAGTGTTCAAACTTTTTTCTTGATCATCTATACAACGATTTGAAGAAAAAACATCTGGTTGATGAGGGGCATTTCCAAACCATTCCAGCTGGTTTAATGTAATGACTGGTGGAGATTTTTTAGGTTTAAGTGCACAGTTTCTGTCATTAGTAGAAGGAAACCAAGGTGTAAATGACGGCAAAACACGTCGAGGGAAGTCCTCCAGGGCCTTTTCACATATAGACACCAAATCACTCGATTTCTTCTGGTCACTTCTATAGTGTAAACACACATCCATCCATCCAATCACTGTACAGCTCTCGTCTCCTTCAATCCCGAAGCTCCTTCTTTAAAGTCAGAGCAAAGCAATAGACATAAAATATTTATTTTGCACAAGAAAATACATTTTGCAAACACAACATTTTTATTTAAATATGATTTTGCTTCTTCAACATCCAGTCTTATTGCACTAGCTTAGCTAGCAAGGTAACTAGCTTGCTACATACACAGCTGAAGTAGTTAAGGTTTGCCTGCTGTCATAATCAAATATTGCTGACACAGCAACCATTTTACAAACATTATAAATGGTAATTATCAACCTACCTTAAGTTTAAGTTGTGTCAGCTAATGTTTGGAAGGGGTTAGCTATACAAAGCTATCCACAGTCTAGCCCTTTGTCCTGGCGCAATACCACCTCCTGGCCAGCAGAGGCGCTGTGGACTGAGCAGAGGAAACGTGCAGAAGCAACGCCGCTTCCTGTTTCTGTAATGATGAGGTATATGTAGCTTTTCAGAAATGTGAGCGTGTCGCTCCGGCAACCTATTCGTTCAATATCAGAGTTTTACACCAGAAACCTAATATAACGTAAGATGGCTTATTTAACAACCAACCCTGCTGATGAAACCAGGTAAGCGAATTTATCAGCAGGTTGATTTAACAGAGAAAATATCCTAATACAACATATGCAGCAGCGTTAGTTGTTTGTTCACATGAAAATGGGCTAAAAACGCAGGCGAAATGTGTGGTACAAAGTGTCTCTTTTTAAAATGTTTTAAAAGCTAGCAAAAACATTCAGAAAATGGAAAGTCTGTGTGCAGAGTTGAAACACAGATTGTGTGTGTGTGTGTGTGTGTGTGTGTGTGTGTGTGTGTGTGTGTGTTTCTCGTGCTAGTGTTTGACTAAAAATCACCATTCTTTCTTGCAGGTACTTGTGTTTATACCCAGCTTACATTAACAGTAAAAAGACATTAGCAGAGGGGCGAAGAATACCAGTTGAGAAGGTAAGACCCAGAGATAATATACTCAGCTTCTTAATTATTGTCATTTTTGATGTCTGTGATTGAATCATGTGAACGAATCGTTGAACTTTAACGAGTCATTAATGTGACTCAGAAGAACGAGTCCCAAAGAGTGATTCGTTCATTTTTTCCCCACTTTACGCGCATGAGCAAACCATCGCAAAACCTCTGTATTATGTAGAGGAAACAGAATGGAGTAGTTTAGTTCTCAACTCTTCTAGTACAAGTCGTTCGATCTTTACTCAGGTGACACCTATATACGATATGCAGATATAAAATGCATGCATTTATTAATTATTGGAATTATAGTCAGAGTTGTGTTGGGGGAATTGTCTATTAAAAATGTAACATTTTATTTCATTGATCAAAGGAACGAAATGAACTAAATGACTCAACAAAAGATTGGTTAATTTTGATGAACGAGATTCAAAGAAAAATACAGTAAAGACCTCCAGATCAGATCTTTGGCAGGCCTTCCAGATAATTAGTTTCATAGAGGTTATGTGGTGTCGCAGTGTATATTCAGATCATTGGTGACCCCCAAACACTACCATTTTATCTGTTATGCACATTTAAAACACTACTATTTTTGGAACTTTGTCTCTGACTAGCCATCTCACTGTTCATGGGGTAATAAATACTGCCCTATTCTACACATCGTTATTTCCCTAACAGTGCATATAGGCATTTTAAGATATGGTGCCAAGTATACAAAAAAGACCCAGAAATGGGTAAATTAAAGACAAATATTATATTAAAAAAAAAATCCAATAGTCCACAAACCTGTAAAAGATCAGGCAATCATAGATCCTTGTTCCTTAAAAAAATTTAAATACCGTATTTTTCGGACTATAAGCCGCTACTTTTTTCCCACGCTTTGAACCCCTCGGCTTAAACAACGAAGCAGCTAAATTATGGATTTTTACTGGGTTTTTCCCGGTTTCATAAACTTCAAGTCAAAAAACAGAACCTCATAACATTAGACCAATGAAATTTCCGAACGGAAACGAAAAAATGCACCTCACCTGTGTTCTGAGCTGCACGGCTTCGGGAGAAAAACTTTCACCGGTGTTGATTTTTAAACGCACACGATGCCAAAAGATAAACTCCCGAGAGAAATAGTTGTGAAAGGAAGGAGCAAGACAGTGAACAATGACTTTCTTGGTAGGCTACTGTTTAGATACAAGCCGTTGTAACGTGTTGAGTCTGGGTGAAGGGAGAGCTCACTAACTCCAGTTGCAACAGAAATCATATAAGCACAGACAGGTTTCCAAAACTCTTGCTTTTTTATTTTTCTTGGCAACAGCATTATGGGTTAGTTAAAGAAACTTAGAAATGAGCATCAGAAAATAATAAACACATAATCCCCAGTCTCACACACACGCAGTAATACCGGCAGAATGCAGTGATGTGCTGTTCCCAAAATGTCGCTCTGCTCTTAAAGGAGCCACAACATATTTCACCCGTTACACAGTGTAACAGACACTCTCTTTTGGTAAAGCCTGTGTAAAGTTCATTAGTTTCAGTGTACACCCGCGGCTTATACACAAGGTGCGGCTTATTTATGTTCAAAATAAAAATATTTGTCAAATTCAATGGGTGCGGCTTATACAAGGGTGCGCTTTGTAGTCCGGAAATTACGGTAAATGTTAATTCACACTCGATTGTCATCCTGTTGATAAAATCTTCAAACAAACTTTATTTCACCTACAACTTAACTGCCATTGCTTGAGTTTCAATTTTACAATTCACCTGTAATATTGTATGTAAATAAATGACCAAGTATAATATTTTCTGTCTCATTTGTTTAATTGGGTACTGAAAATCTGATATTTATGCAGATATTTTTTAAAGAGGTCACAAACTTTTACGCATCATTGTATGTGGGGTTGTTTATAAAAAAAAAATTTTAAGCAGTGGTTAGATTTTACAAATTTGTGTGACGTTTATATATATATATACTTAAGCACATATGTTTTTGTACATTCTTATTTCTTGTGTCAGAAATGTTGTTATCCTTCTGGATTTTTTTTTACTTTTTGGTTTATATTAATCTATCAAAATTCTCTCCAAGGCTGTGGAAAACCCTTCCTGTGCTGAAATCAAGGATGTCTTAACTGCAGCAGGGATGAATGTCAGAGTTGAGGTACTGTATGCAGGTTATTCACGTACACAACGTTTTGTTTTATTATTAAGATATACTCTCTGTACTAAGTTGTTATTTATATATACATTCTGTAATCTAATCTACAGGATCTTTTTTTTTTCCCTTTCTTTCTCTTTGGGTTTCCCCACATACAGAACAAGCTCTATCCAAGAGAATGGAATAGAGACGTACAGTTTAAAGGAAGAGTGCGAGTTCAAATCAAACATGAGGATGGACGTTTGTGTCAGGAGAAATTCACCTCTAGTAAGTGTCAATGTAGCTTGTGTTTAATCTAGCATAATACTATATTATTACTTACACCCCTCTGTATATTAGTATTTTATCCAGCTTTTATTTCGACTTGGTATTGTGAAAAATCAGTTGCATATGCCAAATTGATGAGGTAATAATATCCTGCCTTGCATTATATAAGCATCAGGTTTGTGTTTACATTTGTGAAGATTTTTACTACTGTTCTTACTACAGTTCCCAGTATCAGAACTGAACAAATTATATTGACTTGTAAATACATCCATATGAAGATGCCATTACACCGAAACCGTGTAATTCGTTTATCCATCCATCCATCTTCTCCCGCTTATCCGATGCCGGGTCGCGGGGGCAGCAGTCTAAGCAAAGATGCCCAGACTTCCCTCTCCCTAGACACTTCTTCCAGCTCTTCCGGGGGGACACCAAGGCGTTCCCAGGCCAGCCGGGAGACATAGTCTCTCCAGCGTGTCCTAGGTCTTCCCCGGGGTCTCCTCCCAGTGGGACGCGCCCGGAACACCTTCCCAGGAAGGCGTCCAGGAGGCATCCGGAACAGATGCCCGAGCCACCTCAGCTGACCCCTCTCGATGTGGAGGAGCAGCGGATCTACTCTGAGCTCCTCCCGAGTGACTAAGCTTCTCACCCTATCTCTAAGGGATCGCCCAGCCACCCTGCGGAGGAAGCACATTTCGGCCGCCTGTATCCGGGATCTTGTCCTTTCGGTCATGACCCAGAGCTCATGACCATAGGTGAGAGTAGGAACGTAGATTGACCGGTAAATCGAAAGTTTCGCCTTGCGGCTCAGCTCCTTCTTCACCACGACAGACCGGTACATCGACCGCATTACTGCAGAAGCTGCACCGATCCGTCTGTCAATCTCCCGTTCCACCCTTCCCTCACTCAGGAACAAAACCCCAAGATACTTGGGGTTTAGAATACTAATTTGTCAGCCTGTTGCTTAGGATGAAATGCTAATTTCTACTAGCTTACCTTTTTAGTGTCAGTCTAACCACAGGGTGACCGTAGCTTCCCTTAAACACTGGTTTATTGTATATGGTAGTTTCAGCTTATGATGCGAATCAATTAGTTAGATGTGACAAATTTTATTTTGTTTTGCAGTAGTTCATGTGAATCTTTGTGTAAATGTCTAATTTGGGCTGCAATTGCGACATTTCTGCTTGATTTGTTTACGTGGTAATTTTTTAAATACTGTTACATTGGTATGGTTAACTCATGGTTAAAATCCTTTTTAATTGTTTTAATTTGCTGTGTCCCAAACAAACTGCTATGAAGGGATAACACATCAGAGTTTGGCTTGAACTCAATACAAAGATTATACTCTTTACCACTATAGTAAGAATCAAAGCATTTCAGAGAGAACAGCATGTCGCCTGGTTTGGCGAATATCACTTTCTGCAGAAGAATTTGGCATCAACGTGGACCCAGCCTACCATGTGTCAACAGTTTGGATGGTTGGCGGTGGTGTACTGATGTACAGCACACACTGCACCCCTTAGCACAAGCTAAGCATTGTTTGAATGCCACAGACTATTTAAATATTGTCGCTGGCCATGTGCATGTCATCATGCCCACAATTTACCCATTTTAATTTCAGCACGATCGTCTGAAAGCAAAAGTCACTTTGAATTAGTTCCATGAATATGACCATGATTCCTTAACGCTTCAGTGGTCTCCTGGTCATCGGAGCTGAATCTAATAGAACACCTTTGAGATGTGGAAGAATGGGTGATTAGCAGCATGAATGTACATGTATTAAAGCCATGAAGTAACCATGTCTCCATGACCAGAATCTTGAAGGAATGTTTCCAACATTTTGTGTAATCCATGTTATGAGAATGGAGTCTGTTCTGTTAGTATGGTGTTATTTTTAATGCTAGTTAAAGATCTACACCAAAACTCTATAAATCACACCAAATTTATGCATGTAACTATTACCACTTACCCACAAGGGAAATGCTCTTACTGATTATCCCATGATAAATGTGTTTGGTCTGTGTTACCTGTGCAAGACACTGTACATCATTTTTGCTGTAACTGTAAGTAACTGCTACAACGCCATAAGGTGGATCTAGGGATTTTCACTTCCTGTCTGTGCTTTATGGTGATGTGATATTTACTTTGTTTTTCAGAAAACGATATTATGGTCTACGTGGCTGAGATGATTCCAAAGTTAAAAACAAGAACACAGAAAAGCGGAGGAAATGAAACAGGAGCACAACAAGGAGAAGGAGGAAAGAAAGGAAAGAAGAAGAAGAAGTAGTTGTATGCGCCCAAAAAAAAAAAAAAACACCTCTTTACGTGTAAACTTGAAGATTTGTCTTTACAGTTGTATTTGATTCTCTTGTGTGTCTTGTCAGTACTGACCAGACCATGACACTTCTGTGTGTAAAATCTTTGTTGACATTATAATTTTATGATAAAAACTTATAAGCAAAATACCAAGATTTTTATTTGAAAACCTTTACACTTTTAGTGCTTGAATTGAAGTATTAAACATGTTTCAAATGAAAGCAAAATAGAAAGGGCTTTGTTTGCAAGTGTAGAGTAATTGTTCATACAGCTATGAATGTCTTTTTGAGCAACAAATAAACATAAAATACACCAGCAGCTGTTTGAGTAAATATCTTTTATTTCCCCATTATCTGATTTTTTTTCTTGTTAAGAAGCCAAATATGATATATATATATATATATATACTGTTTATAATTGCACTATGCACACAATATATTTATTATTATTATTTTTATTTTTTTTCATTTGGTTTGGCTACATTAGATTTTCACTGCAATATATTTTTTTTATAATTGTGGTAAATCATAATCTTGTGCATGATCTTTGTGGCATTTTGGCCTTTTAAAACCTATTTGATGAATGGAGCATTTTGATTTTTTTTTTTTCCAAAAGTTCTCATTTAAAAAGTTAACAGGAGGAAATATTTATATTATATAAATATTATATAAATAATATTTGTTACTATAATTACATTTATACAACTGAACTGTACACAATTTGTAAATTTCCCTGTTGTCAGTCCATCAGTGTCTGCTATAGGATCAGTACTGACCAGATGTTATTTGTGTGATGGATCATTCATATCACAGTGATTCAAGTAGTGGGTGAGGTCCAGGAGGTTTAAATACATTGTAGGAGTATTGTTATAAAATAAAACACAATTTTGTGATCGAAAACCACACACTAACAGTTCGTGACACTGCAGCACTGAGAAACATCCACCATAATCAATAATATCTATTCAGTAGTGGTAATTTTTTTATTGTTAAAGTATATAAGCCAGGTTTTAAGTCTGTACAAATTTAACTGAAAGATGTGCATTATATTAAAATGTTTATAGGTAAATATAGATAGGTAGATGTATTTAAAGCACATTACCTTTCTTTAACATCAGAAAATAGTTGAAACTATTGTTAAGGTCTAAAAAAATATTTTTAAGCCTATACATTTTACATATTAATGTAATGTAAGACTGTAATACAATGTGCTGCCAGTTTATTCAGAATGCGATTTCAAATAAAGGTAGGCGCCACAGACATACTGTCAAGATATATATAAAGAGCAGATGCTTGTGTACCAGTTTATTGAAAGCAGCCCAACCAGCTAGAATAGACATTTACTAACAGACATAAATGTCTAACATTTACGTATTCAATAAACAATATAAACAACATGTTATGTATGAATAAATTAACTTTTATTTTATATTGTTATCTGCTCCATAGCCAGTAATCCAGAGTAATATGTAAAGGAAGCTCCTCTTAAATCATTCCTGATCAGGCTGTTTGACCTTTGTTGACATGGCCTGCATGTCATTGATGTTCTTGATATGTTTTGTTTGATTCTCAAGTCTCATTAGCCATTCGTCACGAAGCCTAGATAAACACAAAGTAGAATAAACATTTACGTCATGGTGTCGCATTTATCCGGGGGACATATGTTGTCAACCAGTGACAGAATGACAGAATGCAAAATACTATGAATAGCCAACTGACATTATTCTAAAATAATATACATTACAAACATATAAACTTTATTGAACTGTAACAGGCACCATCTAATTTTCACATCTCTTGGATTAGTTTCTTGGATTAGTTTAGTAGTAGTAGTAGCAGTAATAATAATAATAATAATAATAATAATAATAATAATAATAATAACAATAATAATAATAAAAATAATAATAATTATTATTATTATAACAAGGTTTAATACGTAGCATTTACAAAGCATCTTTCATATTATTAGTATGGCAATTTTGAAAAGTTTAATTTATAAGTATAAAAGTGAAAATATATTTAAAAAATGTTTTGCCAATCCTTTATTCTACGCTGTTAAACACTTATTTGAAAATAAAAAAATCAATATGAAAAGCAATGTAATTATTATTATTATTTTTTTACATATTATATATTATAATATCAAATGTAAGTAGAAAGTTTTGTTCTTACTTTGACAGAGCACTACTCTTCATCCTAGATTCTTCATTCTCTGTGATCTGGACATGATTTGAAATTTTGTTCTCCCAGTATGCTTTGATAAATAATTTGTTATGGATTAGTGCTGCACTCATGTTCGGTTTTGGGATCTTGCACTCCTGAGACACTGGAGACAAGCAAAAATAATCAAATAATCAAATCAAAAGTTTAACTATATAAACTAAACTATAAAAATCGTTTCCACATGCAAAGTTAACTCTAGGTTTTCGCTAGAGCTGGTAATCTCATATTCCAGCAGTGCTCCAGATGTTAGTGCAAAACAGTGTTGCTGGTTAATATCAGCAAAGTAACATAAAATTAGATAAAACTTATGATGACTAGCTCGCTTTTGCTCTCATTATCCTGTGTAACCACAAATATTTCTAATAGTGTCTCTAAAATCAAAAGATTACCTTTTAAGCTCTTTTCCCAGAGAAGTGTATTTATTGACTGCGCAGGGAATCAACTGTGCAAAGGAACAAAATGATTGAGATATGTTTGGAAGCCTCAGTGGAATCATGCTACAAATTCCCAGTGTGCAGTGTGTTACATCCATTGACACTTAGTTTAGTGAAAGCCTATAACGGTATTACGGTACTCAACAGGTGCCACAAAGTTATGTACACTGTACAGTATCAGGGTTGATAGCATTGCGTGTTCTGCTAAGTGTCACAAGAGATTTTCAGCATCAGCTTTTATTGTACATGCACATCATGTCACAAGAAGCTGGCAGGACAAATAAGAATACACGAGCAGCAAAGCAACGCTGCTGCGTTGGATCTTATTACTAAGGCTGAACAACTGATGTCTATATCAGGTTGATGTTTACAGCCAAAGATTAATATCTAGACACTTCCTGGACTTATTGCATTACTTGAATGGGGCAAATGCATCACATTGGGGATGTTGCATTGTCTTTTAAAAATAGTGATTTAAGCCCTTTAAACTGGTTTACAACAGAAAATATTCACAAGAAAGTCTAAACTCTAAACTCAGGCAAGCCCAAGCATAGAAACAGATACAACAATTGAGATTTATTATTGTGGTTACCCACTGGACAATCGCCTGGTTTTGTACTCGACATTGGTCTAAGTCACATTATCACCGAGATCAGCTCAGTGGCATCGGCCAGTAGTATTCTGGAAAATATGAAGTGCCATACAAATCTGTTAGCATGTGCTTGACATTTTGTTTCTTTAGCGTTTGATATCTCATAAGTCCAGGGCATTACCCAGAGGTCAACTGAGATTAACATGATCTATTTTTATGATTCTTGAGCTACGCTTTCAAATGTTAATAATATTAATTAGAACACTGAGGTGAAGGCTTGTGTGTCTTAAACCATATTTTGCCTCTATAATTAAGAATTAAGAATCTTTCAGGGTACCAAATGACACTGTCCAGATACATCACAGATTATAAACATCATGTACTAATATATGAATAATAATTAGAGGCAGAAGAAGAAGAAAAGGAATATTATTAGAATTATAGATAATTTATCTGTACTTCAAACACTCTTGTGAACAACATCATGTTTTTTGATATCATGAGTACCAGTAAAATCCCATCACTTTGCTGACACTTGACACTATGCAGAAACGTCTTGTTTTTTAACATACATCAGACAGTCAATATTAAATTTATTTAAAGGATTGATTAGTACTGAAATGTGTTGGTACAGGGCTTTCGGAATGCAATCCTTTTTACGCGTGGAACATAGGTCAAATCTGAGTTCCCTCAAGAACGTATTAAATGGCAGACCGCATTTTTTAAAATATATTATTAAACTTGAAAACATTCACAACAATGGCAGTTGTATAAAAAAAATAAACTAGAGTTAGTGCAATACCGGAAATAAGATTTGTTTTGCACATGAGAATGAAAACGCTAAAGAATCAATAGCGCTAGCGTAAGCCACTAAACAGGAAGTGTACTGAACCATGACTGTCAGAACTGTTAATTATTCTAGCTTAATTCTAATGTGCCTAAGTTAACAAGCTCACTATACCTCAAAACATAGCCATCAAATGTAAACATGTAGTATAAATCAAAATTTGATTGAACTTAAAAATAAGTTTTTTACTTAACCTTCAAGAAAGCTTACTGAGAGTTTACTGAAAATGTTTAGTAAGCAAAACAAACTCTTTGTGCTGTGATCTTCCATTACGATTTTCTTTTAAAAAATATATTATTATTTTTTTCTTTTTTTTTTTTTTTGCAAGCAGAGATATGCTGCTCTGTGCACAGTGTATCGTCATTGGATATATGGAGCAGTGACTCTATTAATAAAAGCATTTCTATTGTTTGTAAAGCAAACTGCTGGCAGGAAAAAAAAAACAAAAGTTTGTCTTTGATCCATATTATATTAATAAACTTGCAGAACTGTTTTCACACTAAAAAGTCTAATAAAAAGAAAATAAATTTATCGTTTTATTTGTTTATTTCATTTAGTTTTAGTTTACAGTAATATATATAACTATAAACAGTAAACAGTAAAATTATACACTTATGTGGAAATGTCCTAGTGTATATATATATATATATATATATATATATATATATATATATATATATATATATATATATATATATATATATATATAAATATAATTGTATTGTAACATAATGTCATTATCTGTTTTAAGATTTAAGCCATTGGTTGGCATCTCCCAAAGACAAATAATACAAATTTTCTAATGAATAAATGGTACAACCTGGCAAAATTGTGGCCTAAACAAACAAAAAATCTAAGCCATTGAATCCATCAATGGCTTGTTCAGACAAATAAATGAACACTATTCAGTTTTGTAAATGAACTGCAATAAATGCATGATTTATATTTATTCTTTATTATGTGCTCTTCGTTTGTCCCATAAGCTTTGAATCTGACCAATCACTCACAGCCATTAACTTCAAACCTGTACACATGAAAGTTTTGCTACATCCTGCAGAATCCCAGTCCCAACTCATCAGTGGTGTACAATTACACAATAAATGTAAGGTCTTACTATACTTAAGTAGTTTTTTTTACGTATTTGTACGTGTTTACTGAAGTATTTCCATTTAGGGATATATCACTTTAAATTCACTACATTTAAAAGTCAAATATCTAAGTCAAAGGAACTACAAAATCAGTCGTTCCTTTTAATTTATGAGTGGATAAAAAAACGTCAAGCCCACAGCAAACAACCAATCAGAGTAGAGAGCGCACTCTTGTGAACTGGTTTTGATCGCCGTTTCTTCGTTTCTTCACACCAACATACAGTTCAGAGTCAGTTCAACTGCGAGCAGAACATTTTAAGAGTAATAAATGAGGGAAAAAACACCTGACTCTAACTTGCCACAACACCCATGGCTGCACCATTATAAACAGTGTATCATAGTTTTTTCTTTGTAATAATATTACCCTCTTACTTATTGTGATCTTTTAATTTAAACTGGCCTTAATATTCTTGTGCACTTGTTGCTTGTACTATGTTTGTCAGTGAACTGCTTGCTGTAACATTGCAATTTCCCTTTGGGATTAATAAAGTTATCTATCTATCTATCTATCTATCTATCTATCTATCTATCTATCTATCTATCTATCTATCTATCTATCTATCTATCTATCTATCTATCTATCTGTCTGTCTGTCTGTCTGTCTGTCTGTCTGTCTGTCTGTCTGTCTGTCTGTCTGTCTGTCTGTCTGTCTGTCTGTGCACCAGTTTATAACACATTCGGAATAATGTTTTTATACATTATTTACATCTGTTATATAAAGATATATAATCCATAAATCTAAAGAAAAAAATATAATTAATTAATCAATCAATCGATTATTAATTCATTCACATGTCCTTTTACATTTTCTGATAGGAGACATAGTGTCAACTTTCACGTAATGAAATGGATGGATGCAAGTGCATATAATGTATTTACAAGATGCAAATGTCAAATACAAACACAAACAACAAAACACAAATATAACCAGACACATATACAAGCTAAACATAACCTGAGTGGGAGACATAACCAATGAACGACAACCATGAATGACAACCAAGAGAGACGACTGAGAATAAGTGTGGTGTGGTGTGTGTGCACGCGGTGTGACTTTATATGCAAGTGTTAATTATCGTGAATGTGAAACAGGTGTGGAAAGTCATGTGACATTAAATGTGATGGAACAGTGGCTTGTGGAAAATGCAGTCCCTGTCTATAATCTTGGCAGGAGCAAACTGAGCAGGTCAGTCTAGACTTCTGTGGCCCCAGCCACAGATTTCGTCTTGCCCTGGGGAGTGAACTGTAGATGCTTAAAAGTCAGTTGCATGAGATCATCTCTCAACCCAGGGTATCTGTCCAGTAGGACTTTACAGCCATAATAAGGTGCACAAACCACCTCAACCTATTTTGGTCACTATCCATGTTTTGTTTTGAACAGAACAGTTTTCATAAAAAATCTTCTTAAACATTAAACTCTGTTGGTGCAACCTTTTATACCTCTTTGAATATTTATTATGTCAACCCCATGATTACTATTAATTCGGTAGTTTTAGTAATGGCAGGCCTGGTTCAAATGCCCTTGTATCAGGATCTACTATTGTATCTATTTCCT
This sequence comes from Silurus aristotelis, assembly GCF_946808225.1. Taxonomy (NCBI): domain Eukaryota; kingdom Metazoa; phylum Chordata; class Actinopteri; order Siluriformes; family Siluridae; genus Silurus; species Silurus aristotelis. Next base: position 15,792,837 of record NC_139584.1, read on the forward strand.
TCTGTAGTTTTGGATGTGTTTGTCCTTTATGTTTGTCTGGTTAATAAAGTAAAAAGTAGAAGTATTAAAAAATTTTTTTGACTAACATCAGGTTTTTGTTAGTTTGGTAATTTGTTTGTGTTTGTGATCAATTGTTTTGTGTTTTTTGTTTTGTTTGTTTAATTCACTTGAAACAACTTTACCAAAGGCAATGGAAATCGAAGGTAAACTCTTGGTCTTCTCAATTTATACACATGTATTTCATCACTCGTTAAGGTCAGTGCAAACAATATATTGTTAAAAAAATGCTTGTGTGACACCAACAAGGTAAGATAATCTGTGTAAAGGGACTGAATGAATTATTTACAAGGCTTTGGCGGGATCATGGTATCAAATTTGGGTGGCTAGGAGATACCATGTCATATTCCTGATTCATTTTCAGAATCTTTTCATGTCATTGGTAGAGTGGCCCCTGATTTGTGTTGTGTTGGCTCCCAGGCTGCTTTGCCAAGTAGTAAAATGCTTATCTAGTAAAACAGAAATTGGAAAAAGTGTGTCCAAGTTTCCTGGTTGCACATATATATTGGTATATATATATATATATATATATATATATATATATATATATATATATATATATATATATATATATATATATATATATATATATATACAGGCCTTCAGATAAATGTGACATATTGCAAGCATTTCACCCAATAAAGTTCATCAATATAGAAAAATATAGAAAAAGAATATAGAAAAAGAAAACTCAAATTTAACTAGGACAAAAAAATTATCTGCTACTTAATCAACTAATTAAGAGCCAATCTTAAGTTAAAATAGGGGTGTTAGATTAGAGAAAACTCAAATCCAAGAGTACTCCAAAACCAGAACTAAAATGTAAAACTTGGACAGTGAATTATTAAATATTAAAATGTTTGTTCTATAATTCTTACATTCTGTGAATCTTTGAGACAATGTCCATTGAGAAAAGCACTAAAGAAATAAACTTGAATTGAATTGAATAGAATTAGACATTGGAGACTCCTTTAAAAATATATCTTTCTTAATCTTCATACAAAGTATCCGTACATATACTCGTTCTTTTTCTTTTTTTTTTTTTGCTAATCGAATAATAATCACCTTCTGACCAATCCAGTTTAAGATTGTGGTGTAAGCTGTTATAAAGAAATGTATCATTTTATTTTGATTGTCAAGTGAAATTATTATATATATTTCTTTTTTCATTTACTGTATTATAACACTTTCCCAACTTTGCTTTTTATTAGAATGTCATGGCAGCTGACTTTGTATCTGGTGTCTCATACTTTTGGTATGTCACAGGGTGGTAATGGTGCTAAACCTCATAATCAAATAAACTTTTTGATCAGTGCCCTTGTCCTTAGTTTTCATTAAAATCTCAGTAATAGTAGCAATAAATTCACCAAATACAAGTTAATATATACATACTGTGTCTACATCTTAGTATTGGGATTAACTTGAATTGGGATCAAATGGTCAACTTGTACCCAGTGGGTTGTGTAACCTGTTAATGTTTGGGACCTTTACAACAAGTAGAGATTTTGATGAATTCCTGACCAACTTTTGTACTTCCTCTTTGTAATATTAACTTCATTGTTTTATTTAAATGAGTCACTTGGGGAATTGGTATGCGTGAGGCTGCTAACATATGACATCTCAGTGAGTGTGACATTGGGAAATAATATCTGTCAAGGTAAATATAGAATCTTACTCAGACGTACTAAATATAGATGACCCATAGATGTGTGATTGTATTTGACTCTGGTAAACAAGCAGCTAAACCTAGAAAGGAGCAGAAAGAATACATATTGCAGGTAAGAATATGTATTGTATTCTGATTTGAGATTGTCTTGAAATCTTGTAAATTTGCTTTTAAATTATATGACTATTATTTTATATGACTTTGACAGCATTGAGAGGTTATGTAACACTTATGTAACATGTAATCTATACTGTTATGTGCCAGTTAATCCATTTTATTATATTATATATTTAATGCATAGTATTGTATAATTTGATATTTTTGTAAACCAGTAACTTTTAGCTTTGGCTTTGTGTTTTTGCTTCATATGTTCAGCTCGACAGTACTTAGCTGTAATGTTTCTACTAAAAATATTTGTAAAAGAAAATAAAACATTTAAAAGACATTTGGTGTATCGTTATATATTTTGTTTGTTTTCAGAAGCTTTTTTTTACTCAGGAATATTAAGCATGAGGGTGGACAGGATTGGAATTGACATTCCCGTGTATGACCTCTCAGTGATATGCAGTCTTTGGGAGGGCCGGGTGAGAAAACACAAGCAGCGTCAAAAGAAAGAACAGGAAAGGATCAAGAAAAGTGCTCTGGCCAAGTAAGAAAAAAAATCGAACAAAACTGTTTTATTGGGTTTTTCACACTTGGAATAGTTAACGCTGGGATATTCTGAACCCTGGGTAAACAAAATTCTGGGATATCTTGTTTCACATAGCTCATACTTTACCTGTGGGTAACAATTAATCCTGGGAATTTCTAATCTGAAGTTTTACATGGTATATCCCTAAACCCTAGTTTAACAGACTAATTTGTATATTTGCTGTGTCAACAGCCACGACTGGATAAATACAGTGTGCAACCAAGTGTGCTACTTCTAAATAACACAAAGTGTGAAAAATTCCTCGACCTAGGGTTAACAAAAAGAGTTCAGAATGACGATATCCCAGGGTTAAGCACAATATAAAGAAAACTTATGAGTTTGAAAACATCATCAGTGATTTTTGTTTTAGGTTTTATTATTATTTTTTTTTATTATGTTTTTTGACAGCCAAATAATATTTTTTTTAGGATAAATCAGCAATGGCAGTATCGCATAATGTGCAGAAAAATGAAGACCAATGAAGTTACTGCTCTCCAATGCTATCTGGAAAGATCAGCCTTTGCAGAAATGGGAATTTTACCCACAGTTCATACAAGTATGTTTACTGATAAGATAAAGTCTAGTAAATGTAAACTGCTTGTGCAACAGGATTTACCATACCACAAGTCAGGGCATGATATCCAAATTTTGGTCCAGGTCAGGTTTGAACTTTATGATTATATATTGGGCATTTAAAAAATGTAAAATCAGAAATATAGCTGTTTATAGCAATAGATAGAAATAGATGCCTCATTACATGGTACAGCATAAAATATAATGATTTACTCAAGCCATCTAATTAGATAACATTATTGTCAGCTTTCTTGAAGGACTATAATTTGCTCACTGACTCATTAAAATCTCAAATGCGCAGGTGTCCACTGTTGTAGACCTCTGATTTACATATTGTTGTCAGCCATGAAAAGTTTAGAGCCTCCTACATCTCTTAAACCCCACATTACCCCTGTCGCTCTTATGATGTAAATTATTTCTTTGATTGTCAGCCATTGGTGTCTATCTACTGTAGTCTAATCTAGCTTAAACCTGTTTACCATACTATAGCAAACTGCAATTAGAACAAACAATTGTGAGGGTTAAGTTGGATCAGAACACGTTTACTGAAGCACTTTTGTAAGTCACTCTGGATAAGGGCATCTGCCAAAATGGCATACACGTTATTGACAAATATTGCAACCAAAATTTTAAAATATCATTGATTAGAGCTTTTTTTTTTAATTATCATTATACAGGCACTGACAGTGAAGAAAAGACATTCATTTTTGAGCTGAGTGGAGATAAATGGAGGGTAAATATTAGCATGATTTCTCAGTTTCGAATAAATTAATAAGCTGTAAAATCACCATAAAGTTATAACAAGAAAAACTCATTCTTTGCATTACAGAAACTACCAGAAGATCTTCAGCATATGACTTACCTGCGTGAATGGCACATCCATAAAACACAAATTCAAAAGTTGCCTGAATACATTGAACAGTTTGTGGACTTATGTGTTTTAGACTTATCTAAAAACAGACTCACACAGCTTCCAGCTGAGATAGGTCAGTTCCTAACTATAACACAAATTAAGTGATTTTAGATTATTTATTTATTTAATTTAACATTTTTCTTACATGTGTTTGATAATTTCTCACTGACAGGAAAACTGGCAAAACTAAAAGAACTGAATGTAAATTACAATATGCTATCGAGCATTCCACCTGAGCTTGGAGAGTGTGAAAATCTGCAAAAGCTGGAAATGACAGCAAATTTCAACCTCAGTGACTTGCCTTTTGAGGTAATAAAAAAAAAAAAAATCTAAAATCTCACATAAAAGTGATATTTATCATATTAGATATTTGTTGTTATTACATTTAACATAACCGTGTTTTTATGTTAGCTGAGCAGCTTAAAAAAACTTCAGCATCTAGACCTATCCGAAAATGAATTTGCCACTATACCAGTCAGTGTACTACGAATGTCAAGCCTTCAGTGGTTGGACATCAGTAAGAACAGTCTGCGTGATTTGCCAGAGGATATTGATAGGTATGTTTAGTGCATGTTCTATATGCAGTTTGCAAATCCATATTGTATACTGTTTTGTTTACTAGACACAGTTTGTTATTGTTTTATATGTTAATAAAATGTTTTTGTTTTAGACTGGAGGAATTACAGACATTGTTCCTGCATAAAAACAAATTAAATTATTTACCAATGTCAACAGAAAATATTGTCACCCTCAAAATGGTTGTTGTCAGTGGAGATGAATTGACCTGTGTTCCTTCCGGCCTCATCAACAATCCAGACATTAAGTATGAATTTAACCAGCAAATCTTTGCTCTTACTAGAGCTGACACAAATATATATATATATATATATATATATATATATATATATATATATATATATATATATATATATATATATATAAATTAATTTTTATATAATTTTAGATTCATAAAATTATATGATAATCCAATAAACTTGGATGTCGATACGGACAAGAGGAAAAACACACTCGAGGAGACTGAGCACGACAAGGAGTTCATACAGACCTATATTGAGACTCTCAAGGACAGAGGTAAGTGATAGTTGTTGAAAAGACTAAAACAGACACAACAGTACTGTTAAAGGATTCCAGAAATGTTGTTCCTTTGCTATTTTATTCCACTGCTACAATGTAAATTATTAAAACAATACTGTTTTTGTTTCTTTTATAATCTTATTGCACCCTATCAATTAAAATTGCACACTAATCAAGTTAAGCTAGCTATCTTTGCTATATATTTCAGCTTAATTCACCTATACATGGAAAAGCATTTATTGTGTACAAATGATAAAATATCTATGGCTTGTTGCTATTTACTTTTATTTAAAAAATACTAATAAAAAAAAATTAACAGATATCTGTAATTCAAATGAATGTATTGTGATAGTTATTATTATTATATGTTCTGCAGATTTAGTGAATCAGTTAATCAATTAAAAATTACTTTTCCTTTGTAGAAACAGCACCAATGTATACCACCAAAGTGTCCTTGACCTGCCTTCTATAGTCAAACTGATGATTCCAGAGCAAACTGGGAAATCAACAAAAAGAACCAAAATTATATTCAGTGAAGACGTTAAATACTCTAGACCTTCAATAAATAGACATATTTCCCAGAAGCATGTCAACAAAAATTCCAGTGTCCGTCAAGCTGGTTTATAAGCTGATGTGTGTGCATGTGTGACTGATAATAAATAAGCTTTATATCTCAAGAGTTTGTTTAGAGAAATACCACATTTTCTAGGTTTATTGCACGAACAATACCAAACTCTTATTGCTGGAAACTGGTCTATTGAGTTTGTTTTTTTAGATACTGTACAATGAGAATAGTCATTGATTGATTTAACATGTATTGACAGCATCGTATTGATTGTATGATCATATGTTCTTTATATAATTAAAAGGTAAAAGGGTGCTTAAGCACACAGCATAAGTAAAGATGTACTGCATATATAAAAGTCTGACCTCATCTATAACAAAAAGGTACGCAATTCAATACTCTATACCACACTGGTATTCAATGCCTCACTCTAGCCATCAAACAGCAAATCATTAGCTACATGCATTACTTATGAAGTTACTTGTTATACATCACACTGAACACATTTCAAGAACAAGTGTTAAACAGAGAATCTATGTAAACTTCACACATGCTGCATACAATGTAATTGATACATGCTGTTTTTTTTCCAAAATCATACATATTTCAGAAAAAAAGCTTATATACCACACACATTCAGGTTACAGAAAACACTGACTGTTTTTATTTTTTGCCATCATAAATTTGTTTTCGATTATGTACGTGCATTCTTAGGCCTTACAATTCTAAGTGAATCTATGAAGAGCTTTTCTAGCTTTTGCAGGTAAAATATGCCACATAATGGCATTCTAAATATGCACATGAAACAGTTGTGTTAAAACAGGCATATATTCAATATTGTAAAAGATGATTTAATGTAAGAACCTAAGTAAAATGCATGGAAACAAAACCAAAATAACAGTATGCTTGTAATGTAGCATTTCAATTACACAGCATCTTAGAATTCAAAAGAAATTGTATTTTTACTGATATATGCTGAACTCTGAATTGATCCAAAAGCATTGTTTCTAATAGAACACATTTAAACAAGTATTACATATTTACAAACAACAAATACATGATCAGGAATGTCTGGATTGCATATGTAAAAGCAAAAATGGGAAATGAGTTGCTGAGGTGAAGTAAAAGAATATTGGGCAAATCTTATTGTTCAAATATAACGCACTGATTGTTTTTTTTTTATAAAAAATTAGATAGAGTTGAGCTAGGCCCAATGTTACAGACTGAGGTAGCAGTTATTAATTGTGGTGTGACCACAAGCCGAGGGTACACAAGTATAGATAATAGTCTTAGATGAGGAAATAAATACCCCTTTTGCATAAACATGTAACAGCTCAAGAACTTATAAACTGACAAAAAAATACTTAGGCCAGTTTGTGACAATTGCACTCCATATACTCTATCATTTTTATATACATTTTCTTCACCTATATTGCAATGCAATAGACTTTAATATAAGTTGAAGATATGACAACACCTTGTGCATTCAATTTCACACTATAAAGCTGCACTGTGTCCAGATAGTGGTTGTTAAATCACACCGAACTATGAGCAGAGATATTTCTCCAGCTGCATAGCTAATGAAACATCAGCTTCTTTGAGGATTTTAATTACTAAAGTTTCCATATAAAGATTGTCTTTCTGAATTTCTTTAATAGAATACTATTATAGTGCTACACATTTAAAAACTAAATGACATCATTGACCTATGGTACATCATATACATTCAGCAGAGACTGGAGGAAGGGAGAAAAGAAATTTGCATGGTGAAGGCACATTCCCAACTAAGAGCATAACATGATATTAATACATCTCAGCTGGTATAAGCAAAGCTTATCTAATGTTAAACTGTAATTAAAAAGTTCAAAAAGCTCATTCTGAGACAGAGCTGGACCGAATACCATATTTTATATTATATATATATATATATATATATATATATATATAAATATGATTCTCTAAACTATATCTAGTTCATGTCATTCCAGATCACATGTTTTTTTCACACCTAAAAAGGCTTCAGGTAGAATCAGTTGGCTACATGCTGCTGTCCTGCAAGAGAGGTTCAATGTCCTCATCACTCACAGGAGCAGAACTGTTACAATGTGTTCCTGCGACAGGTGAAACCCGAGTGCTGCAAGCTTTCACAGTCATAGTATGGCGTTCTGGGATGAAGCAGGCAACCAATAATGCTAGAAGAACAGTACAGGCTCCAAACAGGAAGGGAGGGCCAGGAATGACTGCTCTCTAAAAGAAGAGAAAAGGGCTTGACGTTAGGTAACGCCTCTAAATAAGAAATAAAAGTTAATCCACTGCATTTTGTATAAATATTTACCGTGCTATTATGTGTATAGTTCTTTTTTTATTGTTTAACTTTAACCCAGCTATTTGTTGTGTAGTGTAACGTGCAAAGCTGGTTTTGGCTGGTAATCTTAAACACTCTTCATTTGTACATTTCTGACAGTGCACAAGCTATACTCGCACATACATTACATAAAACATTTTTTTTTACATTTGTGAGACACATATGTAACAGATACTCTACTGTAAGATACATTATTCTATCATATACATTATTCATAATGACCAAATTTGCTGACACTCTTAAATGTATCATCTGCATCAAGAAAACACTTTGAAGATTGAAGGGATCTTGCTTTCCTACCCATCTGGGAAATTCCCATTAGGAATTTCCCTTTGGAGTAGACATGAGACAAACATGGCATGCATACTTTTGACAAAGTTACAGTATTCATCAATGGCTTTAGCCCAGTGTGGTGCTCCTTGCCCCTATTTAATAAAGATCCACAGAATTTCATATAAGCATAACACATAATGTGTTAAAGGTCGACCGATTATGGATTTTACTGATACCGATAGATAGGTTGGATTGTATTGCTGATTACTGATTAATCAACCAATTACAAATATGGATACTTAATAAAAAATACATAAATAATTAATTACATAAATAATAATAAAATGTATTTCAATGCTCTGGCCTTATTAAAGACATTAAAAAAAATTATTTGAAGATGGCCTTATGTGAAATGGTAAAACTATATTAAGATTCTATTTGTAGCATTAACTAAAGTTCATAAATGCTTTAGAAGTATTGTTTGCTAATTCCAACATTTTCTAATATCTTTTTAAATTAAGTTAATTTACATTTTATCTGCTAACTTTAGTTAATACACTATGAACCAACAGCAATGAGGTAAAGCGTGCAGTCACGTCAAAACAAACAGCATGTGGCATCAATAATTTGCTTCTAGTACTGTATAATGACAGTGACCCTTCCAAGCCACTCCAGAAACAGACGCAGCCTGAAAAAAAGCATTTTTGCCTCTAGCCCACAGTTCCTACAACCAACTATCGGTGCCAATTAATCTGCAAACCGATGAAATGGTGGACCGCTTATGTGTGTTTTTCTTTATTTGTATTGGAGGACGGTTTGCTTAATCCCAGTCGTTTGTTGGGCAGTTTAACGTGCAAAGCTGGTTTTGGCTGGTAATCCTAAACATTCTGATATTTCAGACACATTAAAAAACATTCTTCCAGGTGTCTGACAACAATCCGATGGTATGGCACTCTGTTGATGACGACAGGATAAAACACTGACCTGACAAAAGCACCATTGAGTCAATTATTCGTAACCGATACCCCCTTCGAAAGAATTGGTATGGACAACCTCAGGTTGTGGACCGCAAATGTGCATTATTTTTATGCTAATTTTATCGGACCACAAACTTTTCAGCACTGTGTTGCGAAAGCACTCTTCCTTGTTATCTCCCAATTTATCGCACCAAAAGAAATCCTGATACCTCGGGCATGTACCTCACATCAAATATTCTTCATGAACTGAATGCATTTTTATGGATTACACAAGTTTGCACCAATGTTTACCATCCAATATATGATTGTACAGTTATTCACAATAACACCTATAGTTGGGGTAAGCGATTCAAGCCCCTGTTGCTGAAGTTTGAAAGGCTCCCACAAGCCTTTACAGAGTTTTGAATTACTAAAAGGGTACAAGTCTAGTGGCATCCTAGAGGTAATTAGAAAGGGTTGGGAAATGAGACCTAAAAAATTTAATTCTGTAAATATTGGCCAGAAAAACTCCACATCTTAAATAACCTAACAGAAGAAATTGCATCAGTACTCAGCTCTGGGAAAAAATAATAAAGTTAAATTATTAATTATAGCAATTATTTTCAGGGGCACAATGAGCATCTGTTGGGACAAGCCTACACTATGACCATCCTCCAATAACTCGGATAAGGAATGAAGGATGTAAACATGTGGATCTAAAATAGATATATTCCCTCTATTAGCGAAAAAGTAAGACTGCGGCAGCCCAGGTCAGGCAGTGAGTGTTTTTAGAAGTGGTAGGTACCGATTTGTTAATGGAGAGTGGAGCTGGGAAATTTAAGCGGTCCCACACCTGTGTGAATACCTGTTCTGTGTTTTAGTGAAGGGCAGCAAGGATAAATAGCGTTGCGAAATGAGCATGTTGGACAAAATGATCAAAATTGAAAGGAGAAATATTTGAACGAACTAAAAAACACTTTTAAAATGTTCCCAGGTTCAATCTCCTCATTTTTAATCCAACCCAGTGTCAGGGTATTATGCATGGTGGTTTTGTAAAATAATTTTAATTTTGCAATATATTAAATGCAACATATAACCCATCCATTATAGATGCGCAAGCCAGTGCACTCTTAGTGCCGGTCCCAAGCCCGGGTAAATGGAGAGGGTTGCGTTAGGAAGGGCATCCAGCGTAAAACATGTGCCAAATCAAATATGCCGATCACAAATGAGAAGAAGAAATTTAAATGTAACATATATTATGTAATATCTGTTAAATTACACTTTTGCTACACTAAATATGTGTTATTTATGTTACTAAATATTTCATATAACTGTTTACATGCTGTTTTTTGCACATCCTTTTGATTTGCTGCTTTGGCTCTTTTGCACAAACCCTTTTGTTTACCTACAAGTAAAACACCTGTACTCAGTTCTCTCTGCACAGTATAATATACAGTAGGTTTACTAGCGGCGCTATTTTGTGTCTATTTGTCCTACATTGTCTTGTGTTATCTTACACTGTTTGCACCAGGTTGCACACGATGCACTTTATGTGGCGAGGACACTTACGAGTCCTTCAGTCTGTGTTTTCTGTTATGTAGCTTTATGTTGTTTAATGTAGCACCAGGGTTCTGGAGGAACGTTGTCTCATTTCGCTGTGTACTGTGTCAGCTATATATCGTTTAAATGACAATAAAAGCTTCTTGATTTGACTTGACGATGTACACAGCACACATCACACATTTTGAACAGAATACGATTACTGATTAATAAAACTGTGGCTGATTGAATAAAATCCGTACCTTAACAGTGACAGTTGAAGCTAAATCGTGGTTAACTGGCCCCACCGCATTTAGTTCGACATCGAAGAGAAAAAAGATAAATCCAAAGAGAGCCGGACCAAGCCCATTGCACAGTCCCCTAATCCCAGTTATCATTCCCTGCACTGCACCTACAGTAAAGACACCATAAATTAGCAAATCTTCAAAATTCACAGCTTTAAATAACATTATAGAACAAAAAGAAACAACTTTGTAGAACTAATTTATATCTGGTATTTTTTTTTTATGTACTGCTATCTAGAAATATATTAATTTCATATAAAGACATGGTTAGAAAATACATATGCAGTAATATTTAGGAAGCATGATTACTAATGTTCCCCTACCCTGTTGACCCTGATCTGTGATATGGGACACCAGGGTACTTATTGTTGGAAAGGTTATACTGGACATTGCAGCCACGGCACCAGCTGACCACATCATCCTACAATCATTTGTCACAGAAATATGTTAAAAAAACATAAAAAAAAAAAAAACCCTGTTATTTATTTAACAAAGCTTAACACATTTATAATCAAACATACCACGTGTCTGACCCAAAGCCATACCAGGCCAGCTGGAACAGCTGAAATCCAAGACCCAGTAACATAGTATTCTTATTGCCGATTTTTTTCATCAGCACACTTAGGAGCAAAGTCTGAAAGGAAAGCAATGAGTGAGCTGTTACAGTACCTCATGAACACAAACTATTTACATAACTACCAAAGACGAAAATGACGCTGACGAAGCCAGAGATCACCAAATCATCCTGTAGACTATTTTTCACTATTATGGAATATTGTCATGCACTTTGCTTATTTATTTGCTTTAATGCAAACAAAAACAATTATATGTTTTTCATGGCTGGAAGAGAAGTACAACAAAGCAGAGAATTTTGTGAGTTTGCAGAAGCACTCTGCCTAAATCTATACCTTTTGCTGGAAACAAAAAAAATAAATTTTTTTATCCTATGGAGTAAAATGATGCTTATATTCCTAGTTTTATAAACAGGAATAATAACTTGTTAGATCAAGTTAGAACTGGGTATTTATGAAGATGCTTTTGCTACAAATATTGCTTCAATACGTGACTATACCTGTGCTATAATAGACAGAATTCCAACCATTGCTATGAATGCTGCAATTGCTGTTGATGAGAAGTTAATAACCTGAAACAGGAAACAAAGTTTAAAATTACATCAGTAATTCCACACATTATACACATCAGGAAATAAAAACATTGTAGAAAAGAAAAAACATTTAGTAATACAAAACTGCCTTATGTATTACTTTTAATATATACTGTGTATGGATTACTCAAAACAACTGTATTTTATAATTTACACAAGAAATGCCACTTACTTGTCCTAGATATAAGAAAAAGCTGGAATACTGCCCTGCCTCCGGAAGATATGACAGAAAGACTGTGACACATATGAGAAGCACTGTGGTGTCCTTTCCCACTTTTCTTAAAGACTGTGAAAGCAAAGGAACAATAAGTACTTAGACAAGCTAATGGCAAATAATAACTCTAACAGGAAAGTATTGGAACAGTATGGCAAAATATTTTGCTTTGTAAAAACATTTAGGTTTGATATCATAAGACAACAGATCAGAATGTCTGCTTTCATTTCCTTTTCTTTATATCCGTGTGTTAACTTTAACAAGTAACACCTTATGTTTAAACCCAGCCTTTCCTTGCTAAATTGATTTTTTAAATGATCAATAGCTCTGAATTTCTAAACCTGGGTTTCACCTGTAGAGACAACATTTGTTATTGAAAAAGATAAACATACATGAAAACAAGAGAGCCGTCTATGGCAGAAGAACAGGCCATTTAAACCACTGGTGTACTATTAACCGTGTAGCAAACAGGTCTGTCAAGGAAAACAACAGCAGTTGATGACAGAATCACTGTTATGAAGTAAGTGAAGACCACCTACAACAAACCACAACTACCGTAATTTCTGGACTATTAAGCGCACCCAAATATAAGCCACACCCACTGAATTTTTATTTTGAACATAAATAAGTGTCTACACTGAAACTAATGAACTTTAAACAGGCTGTAATGAAAGACGGTGTCTGTTACACGGCTTGTATCTAAACAGTAGCCTACCAAGAAAGTCATTGTTCACTGTCTTCCTCCTTCCTTTCACAACTATTTCTCTCGGGAGTTTTTCTTTTGTCATCGTCGTGCGTTTAAAAAGCACCATCAGTGAAGCTTTTCTGCCGATTCCGTGCAGCTCAGAACACAGGTGAAGTGTGTTTTAATGCCCGGTTGTTTTCAGCGTGACGAATGATTCGCATTTCCTGTAGACAGTCCGAGTGAGCGGCAGGTCAAACGTCAGAGGAACATCATCCATATTTATGATGTGGTGCAGCCCGATTCAGTGGGAGCGCTTCTGATTTAATATAAAGAGTTTCACTGGTTCACCTGAACCCGTTCGGCAATTTCATTGGTCTAATGTTATGTCGCTCAGTTTTTTGGCATGACGTTTGTGAAACTGGGAAAAACCCAGGAAAAATCCATAAATTAACCGCTTCATTGTTTAAGCCGTGGGGTTCAGAGCGTGGGAAAAAAAGTAGCGGCTTATAGTTAAATAAAGTAAATAAAACTGTTATAAGCCTGGAAAAATGCCTTTATTGGTGTCAATTCACTAAATTGATGCACTTATTGTAAGCAAGGGATATGCTACCAAATATTAAGTGTAATTTACTCCAAGACTATCTGTTCCAATACTATTGCTAACCTAAAAATGGTATGGTCTGCCAGCAAAGGTGCACACGTGGATGTAAATATCATAAAGAGATATATAAAGTTGCAACTCACAGAAAAAGGGTCAGCTTGCTCCCAAGAAATTGGAAACCCCCATGACGATAGCCGTTTTTTGTCTGGCAGAGACTCTGGTACAACGAGGAGTATGAAAAGAATATCAGTTACAGCAACAATGGTAGCCACCAGTACCACTAGACTGTCTCCGTATGTGTCAGAAAGATAGGCTCCTATAGCAGGACTCGTAACTAAACTGGCAGCAAAAGTCGCCGATACCTGAGAGGAATGAATGCAAGAAATTGTCAATAATTAGTGTATACATCGATGCATGTTACTTTTTAAACAGTATGACAGAGAGAGATCACAGAAATATTAGATTAAAAACATAAATGTACAATTGATTGGATGTCAAGAGTTTAAGCTGTACTCATATACTGAAATATTTGTATACTGACATTTTTTTTAATACTGTACTGGATGAAAAGTGGATTATTATCATCATTAAATTCTATTTTGCCTAAGCCATAACCTTAAGATAGTTATACCTCAGGTTATGTTTTAGTGAGGGTCTAGATTACAGATCAGCTAACATATTTTATTACCTGAAAAAAAAAATGAAATCTATATTAGTTAATTGAATTATTCTTGCCACTAGACAAGAGACATTTCTCCCACATTCTGTAAAGGAACCAGTGTTAATACTAATTACGAAGATTATTCAGTTATTATCGTCACTATTACTATAAACACTGTTACTTTTATTACAGTTACTATTAGTTAAGTCATAGTAAAAGAAAGATCTGAATAAAGAGATGAATGAATTAATGCAGTGCACACGTACAAGAAACCGGCTTTGGTTTCGTATACGCAAACGTGATGTGTCTAAACGTATGCAATCTTTGACTACCAGGTGTATTTGGATTTTGTGGGCTTTGTAAGTGGCGTAAGTGTACTCTCTTACCAATCCATAAGCTGTGCTCCTTTCATTCTCGTCTGTAATATCTGCTACATATGCAAATATAACAGAGAAGGTGACTGAAAAGATTCCAGATACAGAGATAAGGGCAAAATACCACCTAGACGGAAATACAGAAAAATGTAGATGAAGTTTTTGGATATAGTTTAAAGGTCATTGTATATGTAAAAATAAAACTATATATGTATATATACATTGATGTGTACAAATCTGAACAGATCGAAACTAAACCTGTGTACAGTGTGATATTTTAAAAGACAGATTAAAGCAGTCGAGTCTCTGATCTAGAACAGACCTGCAGTAGGCAGTAATCTTTACAAAAGGGATACGCTCACATGAGAGGCATGTGATAGCACACAAAGAGCTCAGTGTTGGCTGAGCCGTAACTCATACCATGGGCTTATCCTCATCAGTGGGATGGGGGCACAGGTGAAAAACACTGTCAACAGCAAGAAGGACTTCCTGCCCCATACATCCGACAAGGCACCAATCAGTGGGGCACTCATAAAAGACAGCAATCCCTATCACAGACCACAAATATATTAGTATTCTTTTTATTATTCGACATTTTATCTAAAGACTTATGAATTCTAGGCAATTCCTTATCAGAAATAAGTGTTTATTTCAAGTAAATTGTTGATGAAAATGGCACAATATTTCGTTAACATAAAAAAAGGTTTGTGCAAAGCTCTAAATAATGCATAAATAACGAACAGAGGTTACCCATGATACAATACATATTTTGAACAACAGTATACATATAAAAGAAAACTAACTAAAACTATAACTTCACCTTCACTCCTTGAATAAGCCCATTTATGAGGAATGTGTGCTGTGGAAATGTTTCATGTAGCACCTGAAAAGAAAAAAGTAGAAAAACAAAATGAATTTAAACGTGATTAAAGAAATAATAGCTTAAAAATAAAGCATAAAAGCAGATCTTGGATATGGAAAAGATTATTAAGATGAATATTCAAAAGTTTTTGCAAGTAAATACAGTATTTAATGACATTTTATTTTCTTGTAGAAGCCAGCTTAAAACCTAAAGCTGGAGTAACAAAACATGCTGCATTTCTACTTTTTCTTTTATAATCAAGAATATATTTTCCTTTAAAAATGACCAGCATTCTTTATTTCTATATGGAACTTATATTAAGCTTTTTACTGATATTCATTCAAATTCCACGTTAGCTAATTAATAAAAATACAGAGAATCTGCTTTACAAATGCTTTGTGATGGATTTTCTCAGTTAATCAGCTGAGTGCACTGTAATCTAAACCTGTGTGAGTGAGCCCATTATATAAGTGTGCGCACTACATATACATAACAATGGCTGGGATAACAATCCAAATTCATCATTTTTATTTGATGCATTACATACAGTCAACATCGGTGTTGTAAGAAGACCCCAGGAAAAGAATTCCAAAAAGATGACCACGACTGCATGGGTCACCTTCGCCCGGCCAACGCTGCGCTGTAAAGAAAAGAAGAATAGTTTTAAATCATTACTTATTCTGCTAAATGAATAATGATGCATTACATTAAACATTTTATTCTGCATATTTTTTAATTCACTTATATATCTTATTTTATGAACATAGCATTCCTTAAGAGCACAAAATTACAGCACCACTGATGTTTTGCATTACACAAGCTTGCACTTCTTTCTCACTAGCAAATGAAGAATTGTCTTTGTCTCTTTCAGCATGTCTTTTGTGGGCATGTGGCAGCCATGTTCTAGCTTCACTGGCTGGTGTGGTGTAGCCTGTTGAGCACTTATTGTGATGAGAAATGGTGGTGACCTAAATGCAAATTGTAAAACGAATTATTGTGATACCATACTATAACTGTTTCAACTGGATTTGTGACATTACTGTGTCAGGTTTCAAATGAAAAATGTTTAAAGTGGCTCAATCTCACCATAGCTTGTCATTGTCGGTATGATTGCTGCTGCCAAAACCACAGCTTGCACACAGGAAATGAAAACCTGCTTTTGCCATTTCCCAATGTGAACGCAGGGCCCGAGACAATCGACATAGAAATTTAGGTCACTGAAGTGCGTCTAGATGTGGTAAAATTGTGTGATTAAAAATAAATCCACAAAATGTCATCTTTGAGAAAGAACTGAGAATTGTTTAGCGAATTGATTTAATCTAATAACTGCAAATATCAGCCATGTGGTAACCCACTTACAGCCTGCACTTTTCACACTCCCAGTCAAATTATTATCATTTTTCTTATGTTTACAGCATTTGACACCCTTATCGAGAGCGACTTACTATAATCTAATTACAAGTGAGCACTTGAAGGTAAGGGCCTTGCTCAGGGGCTAAGCAGTGACATCTTGGTGGAGATAGGATTTGATTTCACAACCTTCTGATCTGAACATGTTAACCTCTGAGCTACCACTTCCCTTGAAGTTTTTAGAATAATTACAAAATATGACTAGCCTGATATATATATATTTTTTAATGAACAGATGTTTCATTTTGGATCCAGCTGCTACTCCCAAAAAAATCCTCTCTGTGGACTCAACCAAATCACAATCTGCAGCAACTTTTCCCTTAAATCTTTCTACCTCTGCAGCTTGTCTTAGCATGTTTGTAAATGTCAAAAACCCCAAAACAGCATTTTACGGATAACAGAATTAAATGAAACCGTCTATTTTACTGCACAGGGTTTTTTTTGATTCATTGTTCTGCCTTTTTTCACAGCCACAGCTTTGATCAAATGTTTTTTTTATTTTTTATTATGTGTTTAAGCTTTTTCCTTTTTTTTTATTATTTAGTCCTACGCAAAGACGCGTTAAAGACAGGGGTGTAACAGCACATGCAATCGTAATGAACCTTTTTGGTACGAGGCTTTTGAATCGGTCCATTCATCGGTACCGAATGCAATGCTTTTTACGTGTGGAACAGTTATAATTTCAGTTCCCTCACAAACATATTAAATGGCGGACTGCAAGTTTGTCATGGCTCCTCGATCCTTAATAGAAACATGATTTTCACTGTGCAGGTTTTGTGCGTGCGCGAAATCGCTGCTAATTTCTATCATCGCCTTACGACAGTCTAGCAATACGGATTCTTTTGTGTTTTATGTTTAAGCATTTCTCATAAAAGGAAAATATCCTGACAATTCTGCATATCGACGGAGTAAATGAATGAAGGAAGGAATGAAGACAGATGTTTAAGTATGATAAAATAAGTTGAACCTCACTTTAGAAAATCAAATATTAAATGTAAAAAACACACGTATACACACATCTGTATTACCCAAATTTGCTCCAACAAGTTTAAACAATTTAATTGAACTTTATCAAGTATTTTTATTTTACCTAATTAATTTGCACCGATTTACTAAATTCCTCAATTTAATCAATATAATAAACAAGTATTGCATTAATTTGATTTATTATATATATATATATATATATATATATATATATATATATATATATATATAAACCAAGCAGACATTTTATTATTATTAATATATTTTTTTTATCTAAACTGTTAATGTTCACAAATGTTAATAAGAATAAACTGCGTTAATAAAAAACGACTGGCAATTTTATGTTTTGCATTTCTTCCCCCTAAACCGTACCAAAAGTGAAACAAACCGTGACTTAAAAACCGAGGTACGTACCGAACCGTGCATGTTATGTACCGTTAAACACCTAGTTAAAGATATTGTACACGTTTTAACACCCTTCTCACCACTCATTGTGTGTTTGCAAAAGTGTGCTTAATACCGTGATGTTTTCACATTAACTAAGATGCCACAAAGATTTGAACCCGCCCCATAATAAAGACTTTATAAAGCTGCTAAACTGAGTTGTGTGTATTCATGCAGAATCATGGGTTTAATCACATGCCACCTGGACGGACGGCTGCTAACAATCTAAACACCAGGCTTCCGGAACAAACCCAGTGGAAATGGTGACGATATTTTTAACCCTGGTGGGTTTGCTGATTACATAGCGAAAGCGGAAGGGTATAAACGGAGAGAGCACATTGTACATCGCATTGACATTCGCTACAACTAAACCTACATCTAATACAATATAAACACTAAAGGTCTTGGTCATTTGATTGATTTAGTACCGGCTACGTTTTAAGCTTGTAGGCTTTTTGGCTTCACGGTTACAGCAAAATATCTAGGCTTAATTTAATTTTAAAAAACAGGCGAAGTATTTACATACATGAATCAGTGACTACATATCTCTAGTGCTGTTCTTTACTATCGATACCGCACTGCCACAGCATCGGTTTCTGTTCCAGGCACTTACCGGAGCTACATCCTTACTGCTTCTGACCAGCATAATGCCGTCAGTGCCGCCTTGTTCTCGAGGTGCCTCGTTCATCTCATAGTGTGCTACCTACGCCGGCGGAAAAGTCCATTATGTCCGTTTTATTAAAGGGTTTGTCTGAATTTATAATCAAAACCGGCGGCCACAGAGCCAACTTCTAACACACCGTCAACTTTGGTAGCCAAAGTTGCTCCTCCAAAGCACTAATACTTCCGCTTACGCCCGACCGGTACGTCCGGCTTTCAAAATAAAAGTCACTCGGCGTTTCCTCCTACGCCACTCCGACATATTTATTATACAATATATATATATATATATATATATATATATATATATGTATGTGTCAATGCACATATAACAACAGCACAACATATCTAGTCTGGAAGACTGATTTGTTAAATAACAAATGAGTTAAAGTACAGATAGCAAGAATTGAAGTTATGTAGGGCCTTGATGCATACGGCCATATTACAGACTACTTTTGAGATAAATAATAATAAATATTGATGCTCAATAATATTTCCATTACTGGTTAAAATCTGAGCATTCCAGGATGGTATATAAAGGAATGTTAGAATGCTCAGCAGCACAGTTGAGCACATATTTTGTCCATGAAGGGTGTTTTGTGCTGGCACAGCTAGCAGAGAAGTGGCCATATTTAAATTACAGTGAGGAAAATAAGTATTTGAACACCCTGCTATTTTGCAAGTTCTCCCACTTAGAAATCATGGAGGGGATGTCCACTGTGAAAGACATAATCTAAAAAAAAAAATCCAGAAATCACAATGTATGATTTTTAAACTATTTATTTGTATGATACAGCTGCAAATAAGTATTTGAACACCTGAGAAAGTCAATGTTAATATTTGGTACAGTAGCATTTGTTTGAGGTCAAACGTTTCCTGTAGTTTTTCACCAGGTTTGCACACACTGCAGGAGGGATTTTGGCCCACTCCTCCACACAGATCTTCTCTAGATCAGTCAGGTTTCTGGCCTGTCGCTGAGAAACCACGGAGTTTGAGCTCCCCCCAAAGATTCTCTATTGGGTTTCGGTCTGGAGACTGGCTAGGCCACGCCAGAACCTTGATATGCTTCTTACAGAGCCACTCCTTGGTTATCCTGGCTGTGTGCTTCGGGTCATTGTCACGTTGGAAGACCCAGCCTTGACCCATCTTCAATACTCTAACTGAGGGAAGGAGGTTGTTCCCCAAAATCTCGCAATACATGGCCCCGGTCATCCTCTCCTTAATACAGTGCAGTCGCCCTGTCCCATGTGCAGAAAAACACCCCCAAAGCATGATGCTACCACCCCCATGCTTCACAGTAGGGATGGTGTTCTTGGGATGGTACTCATCATTCTTCTTCCTCCAAACACGTTTAGTGAAATTATGACCCAAAAGTTCTATTTTGGTCGCATCTGACCACATGACTTTCTCCCATGACTCCTCTGGATCATCCAAATGGTCATTGGCAAACTTATTTTACCAAAATTTTAACAAATTTCCCCGTAGCCCTTTCCAGCCTTGTGGAGGTGTACAATTTTGTCTCTAGTGTCTTTGGACAGCTCTTTGGTCTTGGCCATGTTAGTAGTTGGATTCTTACTGATTGTATGGGGTGTACAGGTGTCTTTATGCAGCTAACGACCTCAAACAGGTGCATCTAATTTAGGATAATAAATGTAGTGGAGGTGGACATTTTAAAGGCAGACTAACAGGTCTTTGAGGGTCAGAATTCTAGCTGATAGACAGGTGTTCAAATACTTATTTGCAGCTGTATCATACAAAGAAATAGTTTAAAAATCATATATTGTGATTTCTGGATTTTTTTTTTTAGATTATGTCTCTCACAGTGGACATGCACCTACGATGACAATTTCAGACCCCTCCATGATTTCTAAGTGGGGGAACTTGCAAAATAGAAGGGTGTTCAAATACTTATTTTCCTCACTGTACATGCTACATTAAAAAAAATAATAATGAGAAATGTGGCCATTACACAGATGGCTGAAGAGGGTATAGCAAGACTGTGTGTTGACTGTGTTTTTGGGTACTTCCATATAACTTGCTTTATTTCTGCTGAATAAAGTATTTTTATTTGACCACACAACCCTTTACTTTTACTTGGTATTTTATCTTTATTATAATTTTTGTTTTTATTGATAATTGGCCATGACACTATCACAAATCTTGTACTATTCGGTGCTGCAGTGCCTTTGTGTCTATTGTCTTACGTCCTATGATGTTTTTGCACTAAATGTCACACACATGCACTTTATGTCGAGTCATATTTATTTTATTGTGATTTTGTGTTACATTTTTTGTTAATTAATATTGTCTTATCCAGCACATTATTGACTTGAGTTAAACACCGTTCAAAAACAAAGCATAAATCAGTTCTGTGTTTCAGAATAAATATAAAACAACACATTAATTCGTCAACAAAACAATAAAACCAACACTACTAACTATCTTTTCACATAATTATTTAACCACATATAACTTATTTAATAACTATATGTTTGTTCTCAATGTGGTTTCTACATTCTGATTTTAGAAGTCTTTCTTTAATTGCTGCACTGTGGATTCACTGATTTAATGTATTTAACATGACAAATGATGTGGAGGAAAAAACATATTACAGAAAAAAAGACGAAATGCTCTTATTTATTGATTTTAGCCCCAATACAAATGCAATGGACGTTGTGTTAAGTGTTGAGGTCACAAATTCACGCGCGCATGCGCATTATCACCCGCCGAGAAACCACTTTTCTGGAGTGTGTGAACGCGCAAATTGAACAACGTTGTCTGCGGACCGTTTGTTTTTACACGGGTCTAACAGCAATTCCTTTGCTGCATTTTACAAAAAATGGAGAAGAAGCGTAAACAATAAGCTGGACGTTAACATTGTAAGAAAGCGATTGACCTGCAAACCACTTGTAAGTAAAATTTTATTTACGATTGGTTTGTGCACGCGGAAACACGCAGCGGATTTATTTGTGCACGCAGATAAAGTCTAAAAAAAAAACAGTGCTCAAATTGAGTCAAGTCTTATGGGGGGGTTCCCTAGTTGTTGTGTAATTCATATATTTTTTACTAAAATAATCTTGGGGACCCTCCTAAGTCTATTTTTTTACTTGTTTTACGGGTCCCAAATGCCTTATGGCGGGGTCCCGGATCCCCCCGGCACCCCCTCAATTCGAGCACTGATTAAAACCCACATTTTTAAGGAACACACCGCCTGGAGGAACATTTAGTCAAAGCTGGATTGCATTTGAAAGAAAAGTTTGAATCGGTTGCATCTGTTGCTCTAGAACAGAGGGGCATTTTTTCCCCTTGAAGAGCCAAAAATAAAATTTAAATCCAACTTGATTGAGGGCCATAAATCTTGCATTGTACCAAACTTTGTATTAAAATGAAACTCAAAACAGCATTGATTTAAAAGCAACTAGAATAAAGCAGGGGCAGAGACATTTTATTCTGTTAAATACACATTGGACTATTTAATATTCTTTATATCCAAATATGTTCTGGGCATCAAATTATGTTCCTCCTGTGTTTTTTTTTTTTTTTTTTTTTTTTTTTCCCAAAACATTATTTTTCTGCAGTGCTGTTGAAATAATCTCTTTTTCATTTATCTGGATTTCAGTGTAAAGAAAAAAAACCCTCTGTTGTCTGTTTTGCAGTGTGGTGCTATGTCTGTGTTTTGAGCACAATTGACAGTGTTTATCTTCACTTCACTGTAAATCTAATAAAGCAAATGTTACACACTGATGTGCAATTGGTGAACATTATGTAAATTAGACTATTTACTTTGTTCTTAGGATGACCAAAAAAACCTTTGTTGTTAAGAAATCTTTCTTCTTCTTCTTTTGACTGCTCCCATTAGGGGTCACCACAGCGGATCAGTTGTCTCCATACCCCCCTGTCCTCTACATCTGTCTCTTTCACACCAACTACCTGCATGTTTTCCCTCACCGCATCCATAAACCTCCTCCTTGGCCTCCCTCTTTTCCTCCTTCCTGGTGGCTCCACCCTCAGCATTCTTTTACCGATATACCCCATGTCCCTCCTCTGCACATGTCCAAACCATCTCAATCGAGCATCTCTCGCTTTGTCCCCAAAAACGTCCTACATGCGCTGTCCCTCTAATAAACAAATTTCTAATCCCGCCCATCCTAGTCACTACCATTAAAAATCTAAACATCTTCAGCTTTGCTACCTCCAGCACCGCCTCCTGTCTTTTACTCAATGCCACTGTCTCTAAACCATACAACATCGCAGGTCTCACCACAGTCCTATAAACTTTCCCTTTCACTCTTGCAGATATCCTTCTATCACAGATCAATCCTGCCACTTTTCTCCACCCACTCCACCTAGCCTGCACTTATTTCTTCACGTCTCTAACACACTCTCCATTACTTTGCACCGTTAGTCCCATGTACCTGAACTCCTCCACCTTTTCTACCTTTTCTCCCTGCAATCGCACCACTCCACTGCCCTCCCTCTCATTCACACACATGTACTTTGTCTTACTCCTTAAAACATTCTTTCTTCTTTTCTCCAGCGTGTACCTTCACCTCTCCAGGCTCTTCTCAACCTGCTCCCTAGTCTCAACAAAACCACAATATCATCTGCAAACATCATAGTCTATGGAGACTCCTGTCTGACCTCGTCCGTCAACCTGTCCATCACCACTGCAAACAGGAAAGGTTTAAGAGCCGATCCTTGATGCAGTCCACCCTCAAGCTTAAACCAGTCTCTCGTTCCTACTGCACACTTCACTGCTGTCACACTGTCCTCATACATGTCCTGCACCGCCCTCACATACTTCTGCCACACCAGATGTCCTTATACCACAACTCCTCTCTCAGCACCCTGTTGTACGCTTTCTCTAAATCCACAAATACACAATGCAATTCCTTCTGACCCTCTCTATACTTCTCTGTCAACAATCTCAAAGCAAATAATGCGTCTGTGGTGCTTTTCCTCTGCATGAAACCGTACTGTTGCTCACAGATAGTCACCTCTTCTCGCAGCCTGGCTTCCACTACTCTTTCCCATAACTTCATGGTGTGACTGATTTAACATTATTCCCCTGTAGTTACTGCAGGTGTGCACATCTCTCTTATTGTTAAAGATCGGTACCAGCACAGTCTTTCTTTATTCCTCAGGCATTCTCTCACCTTCCAAAATCTTGTTAAACAATCTGGTTAAAAACTCCCCTGCCATCTCTCCTAAACATCTCCATGCTTATACTGGTATGACATCTGGTCCAACCGACTTTTCACTCTTCATCCTCTTAATCGCTGCTCTCACGTCCTTCTTACTAATCCATTCCACTTCCTGCTTCACCATCTCCACACCATCCCAACCTTCTCTCTCTCTCATTTTCCTCATTCATCATTTGTTATAAAAAACTTTCCTTAATACAAATAGTATTTTTTTTAAACAAGCTCTATAACATTATGTTGATTTACACAAGCCTTGTGAACCCTGATCGTGATAGTTGTTGCAAAAGGATAAATAAATCCTTTTTTATATTGAATATATACTGTGAGGAAATGGTTAATTTGTACTTTTTTTTTTGTACAGTTCAGCTTCAGCCACAGGAAATGTTTGGGAAAATGTCGGGTCCAAAAAACTCCAGAAGAGGTAAGTGATTTGTGTGATCTAATTAATAATAAAGAAGGGTAAGATAAAAATGTGTGTGTCTGTGTGTGGGTGTGTGTGTCTGTCTGTGTGTGTGTCTGTCTGTGTGTGTGTCTGTCTGTGTGTGTGTCTGTCTGTGTGTGTGTCTGTCTAGATAGATAGATAGATAGATAGATAGATAGATAGATAGATAGATAGATAGATAGATAGATAGATATTATATGTATTGCTGTTGTATAACAATATAAAATGAACATGGAGCAATAAGTCTCAAATCATTTTTGATCATTTATTAATTTGTAATTATTTAAAGGTAAATGTTGAATATATTGATTAGTTAATAAAAGATTCTGCAGAATTTCAAGGCCATATTTTATTGTAAGCAAATTTGCAATATATAGAAATTTCTTCTAATTTCTAATTTCTTCTTTTAAATGTGTTCAGAAGACACTGGTGGATTTGCTATAAAATTACACATAACATGTTGCAAAATCTTGAGAAGCATTTAAAAAAAAAAACTTTAATATTAACACGAATACTTTTTTTAATGATATAATTTGTAATGAAGCTTGCTTTATTACATTCAAATTTAAAATGGAAGCAATTTCACAAAAAATTTTTAATACCTTTGGTATGCATTCCCATCGCATTACGGTTTTTGAGTCACCAATTGATACATTTTTCATCTTAGCAACAGAAGGGAAGAAGACATGATTTGCTTTCCATTTATTACAAGCACAA
The DNA here is from genome assembly GCF_946808225.1 of Silurus aristotelis. Taxonomy (NCBI): domain Eukaryota; kingdom Metazoa; phylum Chordata; class Actinopteri; order Siluriformes; family Siluridae; genus Silurus; species Silurus aristotelis. The sequence goes on from NC_139584.1 coordinate 15,818,261, forward strand.
TTACAGCAAGGAAATGCTCCCATTAATGCGATTTGAATGATGCTGGAGGCTTTTCAAATTCCTCTGCTCCTCCATTAGCCGTTGTTTTTGACTGATTAACATACATGTACCATTTATTTGTCATCAGTACTTTTTAATATGTAATTACAGCAGAGCATGTATCTTTGAGTAGGACAGCAATGAAGAGAAAAGGTTCACACAAGTAAGTAACTTGTTAAGTTACACATTATATTAAATGGCACATTAGAATTGATATGCTAGTGGCTATAGCAATGACCTGTTATTTTCTGTTTAAACAGGCATAAGCACAAGCATCGTGTGGGGATAAGCAGGTCAATAAATCCACCTGTACAGAACATTGTTGGCTGCAGGGTAAAGCACAAGTGGAAGGAGGATTGTTTTAGTCCAACATCACATTGGACTGGGACAGTGCTAGAGCAAGTTCCAGTAAACCCTTCCCTCTACCTCATCAAGTATGATGGCTTTGACTGTGTTTATGGTCTGGAGATTCTCAGAGATGAGAGGATTAAAGATCTTGAGATCGTGCCTGGAAAAATTAGTACGTATTTTGAAAGGAACATGAAAGCTCATGCATTCAGGTCATCATGTAATTGTTTTGCAGTGGTAGAATATAGAATAGCCTTTATTTGTCACATATACATTACAGCACAGTGAAATTAGATTATCTACTAGATTAGTAGATACAAGTACATATAGAATTTCAGGCCTAATATTGCCCCTGAAATGGGGAAATGTCTGATATATCACTACAACATACAAAAGAGATGGAGCTTATAATTGCTATGAACTAAAATGGAGTTCAGCATTTTGAAAGCAGTAAATATATCCACAATATCTTTAAAATTGGCTAGGCCTAATGTAAAACACGATGTATCTCACAACCTTGATTAGTGACTTGTATAAACATTATATTATTCTGTACTCTAGATCCATATCGAATAAGTGATGCTCGCCTAGCAGAAACAATGTTGGGTCAAACAGTGGAGCACCAATTTCAGGCAGAAGATGGATCAAAGAATGGCTGGAAAGGGTTGGTGCTTGCCAGAGCTCCCATCATGCCCACATGGTTTTTCATTACTTATGAGAAGGACCCTGTTCTTTACTTGTACCAACTTCTTGAGGATTATAAAGAAGGTGACCTTCAGATACTCCAAGACACAGGTGAATAAGTTGGCACTCATGTAAATGAGTCATTTGTGGTGTAATATATACTTAGCAAAGATTACTTTGAATTTGAAGTCAACAAATTAATGTTGTTTTTAAAAATAGTTGCACATTCATTTTAAGCAGGTGAAAATTTGTCAAGTCAAGTTTATTTCTAAAGCACTTTTCACAACAGACATTGTCTCAAAGCAGTTTTACAGAATTGAACAGTTAAGGTGAACGATGTGTATTTATCCCTGATGAGCAGCCATGGTGACTGTGGCAAGGAAAAACTCCCTTAGATGATATGAGGAAGAAACCTTGAGAGGAACCAGACTCAAAAGGGGAACCCATCCTTATTTGGGTGAGATCAAGAGTGTGATTATAGTCTTTAAATAAAACAGAACACTGAAGTGTGAGAACTAACATGAGCACTGGATTGTAAGATTGTAAGTAATGCCCTTTCTGCAGTCCTATACGGTCATTTGAGGTTATGGAACCAGGAGCTACTGAGCAACTCATAAAATAGCTCAACATTTGCGATCATCACAGATCCAACACCAGCTTCTTCATGCCAGAGCCTTTAAACACTCAATGAGGTCCAATGTCCAAACTCTACATGAAGTGGGATCTATTTGGCGCTGGTACGTCTCTAGATAGTTCGAGATGTTTGCGGGGTCGGCATCTACTTCTTTAAAGGTCCACAATCTTCATCAGGTGGAAAGTGACCGGGGTTGGCGCAACCTCAGGATGCCTCGGGATGGTTAGAGAAAGAGAAGCAGTGGAAAGGAATTAGCGTAGCTGCTGTTCATGATATTAACAAGCACAAGTTGATAATGTGCATGTGATCAGATGTTCTGGAGCACAAGGTTATGATATATGCTGTGTATTATGTGTAGGACTCGCTAAAAAGATGTCTTTAACCTGCACTTAAACTGGGGGAGTGTCTGAGCTCCGAACACCGTCAGGAAGACTACTCTAAAGTTTAGGAGCTAAATGTGAGAATGTTCTCCCACCTTTAGTGAACTTTCTAGGGACTACTAGAAGTCCAGAGTTTTGGGATCTTAAGGAGTGTGACCAAATGTAGTGTGGTAGAAGACTGGATAGACATGGAATCTGAACCATTTGAGGCTTTGTAAGTAAGTAGCAGTAGTTTGTAGTTGATTCAAAACTTAACAGGTAGCCAGTGTAGGGATGATTAGTTTGTTATATGGGTTATATGATCATATTTTCTCGACCTTGTGAGAATTCTGGCTGCTGCATTCTGAACTAACTGTAGCTATAGTCTATTATGGAGGTCATGAACGCATGGACGAGCTTCTCTGCATCAGATATAGACATGTTTCTTAGCTTAGCAATGTTTCTAAGGTGGAAGAAGGCTGTTTTTGTAATATGGTTGATTTTTAAAAGACAAGTTACTGTCTAAAATAACTCCCAGGTCTTTTACTGTTGAACTAGTAATTACAGTACATCCTTCTGAATGCAGGTTGAAATGCTGGAGTTTCTGTGTACTGGTTTATGGACCGATAAGCAAAATCTCTGTCTTATCAGAATTTAATAATAAAAAGTTATGAGTCATCCAATCTTTTAATTCTTTGACACACTCAGTTATCCGAGCCAATTGAGCTGTATTGTCTGGTTTCGATGAGATATATAGTTGGGTATCATCAGCATAACAGTGGAAGCTGATCCCATGCCTTTTAATAATATTTCCCAAGGGAAGCATGTATATTGTGAAAAGCAGGGGTCCTAGAACTGAACCTTGTGACACCCCATAATTTAGTTGCATTAAACTGGATAGCTCCTCCATTTGAATCTTCAAAATAGTAATGATCAGACAGGTAGGATTTAAACCAGCTTAATGTCTGTCCCTGAATGCCGATGTAATTTTGTAAGCGATCTTGGAGAAGATCATGATCTATAGTGTTGAATGCTAAGATCTAGCAGAACTAACAGAGAGATTTGTTCTGAAGCTAAAAACAGGTCATTAGTGATTTCAACTAGAGTGGTTTCTGTGCTATGTTGGGGCATAAAACCTGACTGAAACTCTTCAAAGATATTGTTCTCTTGTAAGTAGGAACATAACTGGGCAGACACAATCTTTTCTACATAAATGGGAAATTTGAAATGGGTCTTTAATTTGATAGTGTGTTTGGATCGAAATTAGGTTTCTAAATGACGGGCTTAGCTAACTTGATTTGTTTAGGGACGTGACCTAAAGATAGTGAGGAGCTAAAAATATCAAGAAGAGGCTCACCAGCTGTATGTAACACTTCTTTCAGTAGTTTAGTTAGAATGGAATCTAACAGACATGTTAATTTGGCTTTGGTAATAACATCATACAGCTCCTCTTGTCCTATACGTGTAAAGCAGTGTAGTTGTGGAGTTTTAGGCACGATTTAAACAGGAGACGCTGTCAGAGGTTGGACCTCCACAATTGTTTTTTTTTTTTTAAATACACTACTAAACTGTGATGGAATACATTTTTTAGATACCTGATTTGTTGATAATTCAGCTACTGTACGGAAAAGGAACCTGGGATTGTTTTTGTTGTTTTCTATGAGTTTGCTCAGGTGCTCAGCTCTAGCTACAAAGCATTTGTCTACAAAGGGAGCAATTGCTCATGTAGTTTGTAAAAACTGTGTTTCAAGGGGGAACCTGGCATTAACTCACTTGAAACATATGTCTTTAAAAACTATGAAACATAACTAAATCATTAAAACATTTGGCAGTCTTCTAAAATTAATTCTTATTATTATTATTATTATCACAAAACTCAGAGCTTAACCTTTCAGTTATTTCTTAAATTTTTTGCTCCTGGTGGATGTGTTGTGGTCACATTATTGGCAGGCCGTGGTGTCCCCCCTGGATCAATCCACCTCTTAATGCCATCATTATGATGCAACAGATATAGAAACCATCAGAATTCTACAGATATGCACTATAACAGAGCTTTACATCACAGACGGGAATCTCATAACCCCGAGAATAAATACTATTACTGAATGTTTTCCATGCATTTTTGTGCAGTTTTTCTGTGCATTACTGTTTTCCTGGGGATTTTAAATGAAGGCAAATTGTGTGTTTTTGTACAAATTCTATGAAAAAAAGCAAACGTACAAATGGTTCATGAAAAAGCTTAACAGCTGTTATGAACTGTTCTGGCCAAACCTATATATGCAACTGGGAGCGTTGTCTGGTTTCTCACCTGTTGTCCAGTTAAGAGTACACAAAGAACCTGGTCTTGCAGGGGTGCTAGTTTCTAGAGTTATATGGTGGTTCCACTCAGGGCCATGCTGCCTACGATCTTTTGCAACTCACTGGATGTGTTATGGCTTCGTTTTATTTTTGAGTAAGTCAGTAAGATAAGAAATTGCCCCACTTCCTAATGCATTGCTATTGCAATTGTTTCTAAAGAAGTCATGTGGAAGTGTGCTTAAACAAAGGTTCAAATTTCAATGGTTACATCTTTATGGCAGAATGTATCAGGCTCTGTTAGTTTTTCAATGTAGTGTGTACTTTTGAGGGTGTAACGGTACACCTATTCGTATGTACATGCGGAACATAGTTCAAATCTGAGTTTCCTCAGGACCATATTAAGTGGTGGACTGCATGTTTGTTTGGTCTACGTCTCACACTTTGAGTGCATTTTTATTCATTCATTCATTTATTTATTTTTTCCTATATTGTTATTAAAGTTAAAAAGATATGCAACAATGGGAGGGGTATAAAAAAAAAAAAATAAAAAAAAAGAAACCACAGTTAGCGCAGTGCACTGTGTATGCCCACACCATACGGGAAATAAGATTTGTTTTGCGCATGAATGAAATCGCAATAGAAACGTTAGGAAGCGACTAACGCTAGCACTGTGGATGTTTTTTTATTTATTTTTTTTTGCATTTTATGTCCAGCTTAAAGAATTGATCTTAAAAGGAGGTTTTCCAAAATTTCCAAAATTCCCCACGGTGCACATATCCAGCGATTAAAACCGTCCGTGTGAAAACATAGCAAAAGTTAGGTTTGGTGTACTGATGATTTACGGAATTCAAAACACTATCTTTACTTTAAAATATTTACAAGAATATTTTGTCTTCGTGCTCTATGTTAAGTATGGCTTTACTAATAATAAACATACATTTGCAAAATAAAGCAGTGAAGCCCAGGCAAAGCATTATAACCTTTGGTCATGGCTTACAGAGTTTAGGAGGGTTAAAGTATTACAAAAATTTCTTACATTTCTTACAATGTTTGTCCTTTTACTTTTAAACCTGCAAAAATTGAGGGATTAGAAAATCATTTCATTAAACCTCTTGCTTCATTTAATATCCTGTGTACTCCAAGTATTTATGTTTCAGTTTTAAATGTTCCTATTTTACAGACGACTCCACTAAAGTGAAAGAGACTGGTGAAGCTTTTGACAGTCTTGTTGGAAGGCAAGTGGATTATGAGAATGAGAATGGCGCACAGAGAACTGGCACAGTTATTCATCAGGTTCAGGCTAAGCCATCCGTCTACTTTATTAAGTTTGATGATGACTACCATATCTATGTTTATGACATGGTTTGAGTTGACATTTGTCACTATGATGCATCAACTTTTTTTAATGCGGTTTCTGTAAATATGTTGCATATGGCTGCTTTTCGGTTCATTTATATTTCGGCTATCTAAAATAAATGCCTTTTGGGAGATGGACATTTAACTCATGTTGTTATTGTAATAATTATTTGTGATATTGACTGGTGTCTCCTTGCTTCCTTGTGAGTATGCAGCAAATTGAAACTTGACTGGTGGTAATTGTTTATTTTGTTAGTTTTTTATTTGCTTATAGATGTTGCTTCGTTTAGTCTTTTTTGCACTTGTACATTATATTGTGGCATTAAGTACTGAATTGTTCTCTATTAAAGGAACAAAATCTTTAATATTAACTGGGCCTCTTTGTGCTATATTTATATTGTGATCTATTATTCTGAATGTTATAAAATAACGTATGAACTAAAAAAATAATTTTTATCAAAAATAATTAAATTACATGGCTCCAAATCGCTTCTGGAAGCAACTTTAGCACATGAACTGCAACTTTAGCTTCTCACAAGCCTAAGATCATTGTCTGCAAATGTCAACTAGAGTGGTGTAATGCTTAAAACTCCATATTATTGTCAGTAGTTTTGGAATGGGATATTTATAAAGCTCAAATAGGTGCACAAAGTTTAAACTTTTATTCCTAATTGAAACGTATGCAGGTAAAGCAAATTTTAAATGTTTGCAAATATAAGTGCAGCCTTAAATACACACACCCTCTAGCGCACAAAGTAATATTATTTGTATTGGTGTAAACATTTCGCAAATAAGGGGAATTTTTGTTTGCCAAATGAGCATTGTTATTCCGCTTATATGCAGAAATGTACAATCCAGTGTGTACACAATTATATGGCTTATTGACATTTTGTGCTTGCATGTCAAGGTAATTTCCATTAAATCTTCAATTGCAACCGCAAATATTAAAAACTAGATGCTGTATTATTTACTCCTGCTTATTTACTTCAGTATCATTAATACTGAATACCTATAAACTATTCATCATTCATGTATTATGGCAGTAGTTGATGCCTGATTAAATGCTGAACACTAAGAACAAGAACATAACAGGCTACATACATACATACATAAAACAAAGATAAACAGTATAAAAAATTACATCAAATTATTAATGTTGAAGTACACTATCTTCTACTGATTTGTTTTCTTTATTAAACGTGCAAGTGATTATTTTACCTAAATTGAACACTGTGCAATTTTGGTGTTCTTCATGGAAACCTTAAAGGAAACTAAACAAAGACATCTGGAGAGCAAAAAGTGGCATAATAATTGGAAGAAAATGTTTACATACACCTAAGCTGAAGATATAAATTTTTTTCTACAGACTATTTATGTAAGCAATGTTTATTTGACAGTAAGTTTGCACAACAAAACTTTAGTAAGGGGATCATTTTGGTCTCTATTAAAAACATACCCCATTACTATCAGATAACTATATACTGGTACAAAATTTTTATATGTAATACTAGGCTTTGTTTTTATGCCTAAAAATGATTACACGTGTTTTCAACAAATATAATTTACCTATTTTTGTTCATAGTCATATTTGAGTAGTTTGAACTGGTGAAGTCTGTTAATAAACTTTGCAGGGACTATAAGCAGTATAAGCAAAGGCTGTTTTAATTATTGTATTTCTGTAGTAATTTTTTCCCCTTTTTTTTAAATCATGGCCCATTTTTTCAATTCAGAATCCAAGTATATGGTTGAAAGTCAAATTCCTTGGTGTGATGCATGTGCTGAACAACTCTGCTTTCATAGTTTTTACAGGGGAGGAGTTTGGTGTAAAAGGCAGAACAGAGCAGGCACTCAGTAGCACACTGAGGCCTTTAGGGTATCTTACAGCAAAATTAGGGTTTACATTGAGACTTGCAGATACATAGTCATGTCAAGTATCCTTAATACAAGCACCAAGTTGGTCAAGTTAATAGAAGTTTCCATGGATTAATTGCTGATTTGCAGTGAAGATTATGCTAGTAAAGAGAGCAGCAGAACATACAACACATGATTAGTAAGTACATCATGCAAATGCCTTGGATTTTTGAGTTTATTCTATACATAAAATATCTAGACGTTATATTTATAGCATGTGTAAATTGATAATGTGAATAATGTCCTATAAGCCCTAAAGATTTGAATTAAAATGTTCCTTAAGGTTTTGAAATCGAACAATTATTATTCCTGTTGGAAAAAAGACAGAAACCACCAAGGATCTTTAGCTTGTAATACATTTTAAGTCCTTATATATTATATATAATATATTCTAATTTAAACCATTTTCATAGAGAATGTAAATTACGACTCCCTTATATAATTGTCCAGCTATGTTTTATAATAGATTTTAAAATATGTATTGTTATTATTATAGTATGTGTGGTTATATATAAAAATTTTTGAATGAAAAAGAAGATTTTTTTGAGAAAATACTGACTACTCCTAACCACTCCAGAAAGTGAAGTCTTTAAACATAGCTAGAAATATGTGGATGGCCAATATGTATAAATCTGCATGTTGCTCTTACAACTGCTTCTTTATTAGCAGTGTAGTATGTGATTTAGAACATATTCATTTTTAATCACCGCATTATCTGTGTAAAGCTGCTTTGAGACAATGTTCATTGTTAAAAGCGCTATACAAATAAAAATGAATTGAAAATTGAATTTACATGAATGGGCTGGTTATGTTGGTACTGAATACTGAAATCTTCATAGTCAGTCATCCTAAGATCACTCATTGCTCAAATTTATCTAGTACCTAATATTTACTGTTTTAGTTTTTAAGCATGAAGTACACTTAAAAATATTAAAATGGTATTTTTTTTAGAACATGGCAGGAAAATATGTCATCCATATAATCTATGAATACACAGTAAAAGAAAAATAATCATATAAATAGTCATAGTTAATTATAGCTTCATGTAAACTGTTAAACTTTGTTGTTCTATTTTTCCTTGATACTGATATAGATGGATTTGGTTATTATGGATGAATGCTCTTGGTGATGTGGAAAGACAAAATCAACATGAAGAACGACTGAGACATGAAGATGCTTAAAGCCAGTCAAAAATCTCTTAAAATTTTAAGAAATTTGCAAAATGAGAAATAACTCACTGATATGAGTAAAAGTAAACATTTTAACTACTCCAGGCTATAATAACTCTTAAAATAGCCTGGTTAAAAAAAAAACCGTAGCTATGCTAAGGAGATGGTTTGTAGCCATGATGGCCCGTACAAAACTTCTGATTATTTTTGCTTTTTGCGTTGCACTATTCCTATATAACCGAGACTGCAGAACTCACAGAAATCAGAATCAACAAATTTTACTCAAAAACACCATGGATTATATAAAATATCAAGCATTACTGCAAGAACATGAGGAGCAATATCATCACTATACTGCAAGCCTAAGAAAGCAGATTATGCATTTAAAAAATGTTCTCATAGAGAAAAGACATCTACAGTCTGTGCAGCAGGCTGCTATAATGCATCCAAAGGAGCTGGAGGAAAAACACAAAAGTAACTCGGAACTGAAGATGTTTCTTTACCAGCAAATGCATCGTATGAAAAGTAATGTGAGTCTGAATTTACCAAACGAATATGCTGTGGTTCCGTTTGAGTGCTTTACACTTCACAGCGTCTATCAGCTTAAAACCGGGCTCACAAAGCATCCTGCTCGGAAAAACCTTCGGCAGGATATAGCTGGGGCATTAGAAGCAGCTCTGCATATTCTTAATGGTCCAAAAGATAAGGATGACCCTCAAAATCGTAGGATGTATTCTCCACGGGATTTCTTTGAGGGTGAGATTAACTATAATTTCTACCTTTAATTCATTTTTTCAGATGCTTTGATCTTATAAGGGTTGCAAGTAAAGTAGAATATATTCCAAGCTTATAAAGCTTTTTGTGAGGTAAATTTAAGTTAATTTGAAGTGCAAATAAAAGAACAACAATTAGGATGAGTCATTGCTTTTACACAAATTAAAAGATTAAAAAAAATCTGTTTTGCACTTTACCTTTTTCTGAAAGTAACATTATTGACTGCTTCTTTCACTGTTTATTTTCACTTTGTTTTGTTTTTTTTTATGTTGCACTACGCCAGGAATCTTTTATTCTGGGCAAGATAAAGGATCTCTATATGATCTCACATTTAGAGATAATATTTCTCAGGACTTCAGAAGGCTGGAGCTCTTTCGGCCATTTGCACCTCTGCAAAATGTGAAGGAAGAAGCAATCGACACCTCTAGGATGCTAATAAATATAATTGTGCCATTGGACACAAGGGTTGATACATTTCAACAGTTTATGAACAATTTTAGGTAGGATTCAACTGTACAATTCAGATCCCAATACATTTTGTTATGCTAAATTGAAATTCTACACAAAACGAATTATTGGGACATAGTAGAACGTTCTTAAAATGAAGTAAATACAACCTCAGATGACAACACATGATTTTTACAAAAATAAAGCCAAAATGGAGAAGCTGTGTGAGAAAATCTAGGTACAATCTTCCCATGAGTGGATGGCCCAGGACATTCACCCCAAGGTCAAAGCAATGCTTAGTAAAATTGTAAAAATAAAAAAAAAAGTTATATCTTAGAGAGTACAGGCCTCAGTAAGCATGTTAAATGTAAAAGTTTAAGACAGCACAATTAGAAAAAGACTAAACAATGGTTATGGTTTGTTTGGAAAGGTTGCCAGGTGAAAGAATTTTCTCTTTCCAAAAAAGATAGCAGCATGGCTTAGCTTGCATTTAAACAAAATGATGAGACCAAAGTGAAGATGTTTGGCAATAATGCACAAAGCCAAATTTGACAAAAACCAAACACAGAATATTATCACATACACCTCATACCAACTGTCAACACTGTGCGATGGAGTGATGATTTGGGCTTGATTTGCAGCCACATGATCTGGGCAACATTCATTGAGTCAACAATGAACTCCCGTCATTGAATGAGAGGCTGTCTGTCTGATAGCTAAAGATTGGCTGGTGTTGGGTCATGCAACAGGATAATGATTATATTTACACCATCAAATCTTCTACGGAATGGATGTAAAAGAAAAGATTCAAGGTGATTCAATGGACCAGTCAGTCCAGAAGACCTTATTAAAATGCTGTGGTGGGACCTTAAATTAGCTTGTGACATTAACAAATAAAAAAAAAAAGTCTAAAAAGTTGTTCTACAAGCTACTATACTTAGCTTTTTACATATGGCTTACCCATTTTGGCTTTATTATTTTTTTTAAATAAATACAGTGGAATCTCGGTGTACCCACTGCTCGTGTTCCCATATGCTTATATACACATGTTAATTTCTTCTATAAGAATTAATGTAAAAGCATTTATATCCGTTCCCAGACCTCAGGTGATTGCTTATTTCAAAAAAATAATGTTATGCCTAATTTAACACAAATATACTTGTAACAAAGTATAAACAAAAAAAAAAATACATTTAAACATAAAGAAATTAACTTTTTGTTCTTTATGATTGTACTTTCTATTGAACTAGACATGTTATAGTGCAGACAAAGATCTCATATGTGTACACCAGGTTCATGCTTTTCTACAATTTCTTTCTGTATTTCAATGGTTATTCTTTTTACAACACTTATTGGCACCCATGATGCTTAATTTATAGTAAAAAAAAAAAAAGAAAAAAACAGACATAAAGCACAATATGCACACAAGAGAAAGCTGAGAATGTACTCAAAACAAAGTGTATGAAGCGACAGAGCATGAAGTGTGGGGAAGGAGGTGACGTGAAAAGCAGAATGTGTGACTGGAACCAAACGTGTCAAAAGAAATGCTTGTCTTCCCATTACTCCTTTAAAGATTTTTACTAATAGAACCACTTGTACACCGATATTCTCTTACTACAAGGCACACGTACACTGGGGTTCAACTGTAATTACGTTTTGTAAAATATCATGTGGTGCTGTTTATCTGAGGTTGTATTTGTTTATGATAAATATTTATCATGTCCTGATTCATAAAAATCATAGAATGCAAAGAGGGTGTACTTTCTTTTTGCCTCGACTGGATAATTTCCATTCTTTCCATTCCTTACAGGGAGATTTGCGTTAAAGATGAAAAAATCCATCTTACTGTAGTAAACTTTGGAAAAGAGAAGATAAATGAAGTAAGAAGAATTATAGAAATTGCTGCAAGGTATCATGGGACTTTTGATCTGTGTATATAAATGTATAAATGTGTGTAAATAATAATTAAGGAGGTTAGGATATTTAATTATATATGTTAAACAGGAGAATGAGATCAAGGAACTTTACTCTAATCCACTTAAATGAGAAGTTTTCCAGAGGAAGAGCTTTGAACATAGGAGCTCGAGCCTGGAAGAAAAGCAATGTCCTCCTCTTCTTCTGTGATGTCTATGTTCGCTTTACCTCTGATTTCCTAAACTCGTGCCGCATCAACTCCCAACCTGGTAGGAGCACTTTTTCCATTTCGTTTTTTTTTTTTTTTTTTTTTTTTTTTTTGTCTTTTATATTTTTCATTGCTGTATTTATGTGTATGTGAAAGTAGGGTAAGATGAGCCATTTTTACTTATCTGATCCTCAATATAAGGGAAAATAAGGCAGAAGTACTATGAATGATCTACAATGAACAATGGAAAATCTAACTAAATTTGTGGAAGTTTCCTATCAATTTAAAGTGTCAGAAAGCATATTCTGTATGACAAAATGTTCTAAAGAGATGGCTTCTTATTTTTTTTTTTAAAAAAGGGTTCCTGTGGCTCAATTTGCCCCAGATTAGGGTTAAATTGATCTAAGTTGCACAGTCTGGGGGGTTAGGGTTAGTAAGCATTCTAACTGAACATTTATAGAATCCATTTAGAATTTTAAAGTTAATTTACCTAAAACTACTTTAAAAACTAATTTAGCTTATCAATAAAAATTACATTATGAATTAATTAATTTATTTATCCATTATTGTATAATTACAATTAAATGCATGTATTTAATTAAAGCTAACTTAAACATAATCCAAACAAATTAAGTTTAAAAAAATTTATATATTAATTTTTTTGCATTTCTAAAACAATGTGTAAATGTCAACCTTCACAAAAACAGACTAAACAAGGAATTTGCTGCATAAAATTAATAACTAACTTATAATAAACATTTGAGACTAAGTCTAAAACTAAATAAAGAACTGCTGCCTAAATTAACATTTTCATGACATATATTGAATGGCAAAACCAGTACTTTTTCACTTTTTGAAACTTGTAAGCAAACAACAACTACAGATTGAAGTCAAATGTAAATGATTATTCAACATTCCATTCATCAAGGTTACAGTGAAATGTAAATTGTTGCTCCCTGTTAGCAGTTCCTCCAAATGTTTGAGTTTGAGGTAGTTTCTTCAGCACATCACTCTGTGGGAAAATCCCCTCATCATTTTCCTTAATTGTAAAAGTGATATTCTGATTATCAGTCGGCCCCAGGATTTTCTTTATGAACTTAACATTTACTTCATTGCCCTCAAGGCTCTCAACCAAGACAAAGCAATGGTAGCTCTTGATTTTAGTATAAAATCTTGCTCTAAGAAAGTCACCAGCTGACAAATCTGAGATGACTGGTTTACTTCTATCATACTCAAATATTTCATCAAATGGGATGGAAAGATAATCTCTTCAAACAAGACCCACACCAGGTTTGTACTGTTGGATGTTCTTTTGGGTAGGGCTAGGATTGTAGTAGGAGACAGATATTCAAGTTTCATGGTCTCCAACTCTTTCCCACTTGTTGAAGGTTAATGCAGCTTAGCAAAGGTGGAGGTTGAAGGCATCTCAGCATTGGTGGCGTTTAAAGGCAGCTCAGCAAAGGTGGAGGTTAAAGGCAGCTCAGCAAAGGTGGAGGTTAAAGGCAGCTCAGCAGAGGTGGAGGCTAAAAGCAGCTCAACAAATTTGGAGTTTAAAGGCATGTGTGCTGACTCAATTTAACCCTGAGCATTTGGCTCACTTTGCGCCATAGTAACAGTTTTTGAAAAATCTAGCTAGCTTATCGTTTCAGGCTAATATTTAGCTAAATGATTTGCATGGATTTGAACACTGGTAACTCATCAACATGCATCATAAATATTTTTAGACCTTGATATGCTTGTTTTGATGTAGCAGCTATTACAGCTTACATGCTAAAATTTTACTTTGACAAGCTAAAAACAGTTTTTAAATTAAATTGATGCTTACAACTTTTCCCATGTGCTTTTCCTTTTGGCAGAAATGATAGATAGGTCCAAAATGTATGGCCATATGACAATACAAATATATGGTTGCCTAGACACAGGGGGTTCAACTTACCCATTAAGCTCATCTTACCCCACTCTCCCCTGTCCTGTAACTTTGATTCTGTCATGACTGATATGTTTGGTGGTAGCGGTAATGTTTTTTTTTTTTTATCTTTTAGGTAAAAGAGTCTATTACCCCATACCATTTAGCTTGTACAACCCAGATGTAATTTATGGAGACCATATACCAACGTTTGATAAACAGCAGGTAAGCAAAAACATAAAAATAACACCTCCTTTTCAGCCTGCTTGAGCACTTACGGCATTGCCGCCTCCTTCACAGAGGAACCGCTTCCTTGCAACCTGCTACACAGAAATGGCGTCCATCTTTCAAACATGTATAAGGAGGCCAGAAACCTCCAATCAGTGCCAGATTGTCCTCGAGGCTTGCCCTGATTACACTCCAGCGTTTTTCCCTGTTTAATTAACTCTCTGTCACCGACCTGTTTCCGTCTAACTATTCTGTTCAACGGCTTCCCGACCGCACCTGTTTTCCCGACTCTCCCCTCAGCATTACGGATCTTGGCTTTGCTTTGCTCGCGCTCCGGTTCTCGGCTCGGCTCTACTCACGTTCAATGCGCTCCGGTTCATTGAATCGGCTCAGAATCGTCTCTCCTCGTGCTCTGCATGCTCCCATTTCTAGCGCGGCTCTTCCCACTCCCAGCACCTTCACGGCATCCACCTTAAATCCTAAACCCTAATAGCTGACAGAACAATCTGGCCAATGATTTTCGGGCAACCCAGACTCCTGCCGCTCTTTTATCATGCAGTGCGATTTGATTTTCAGTATGATTCTCAATTCAATGTGGAGCGCTCCAAGGTGGCCTACGTCATTTCCCTCATGCCAGGTCGAGCCCTAAGGTGGGCCACTGTGCAGTGGGAAAGCCATTCGGCTAACTGCACCTCATTCGCCGCACGGCCTTTTCTGCCGGACTCCAAAAGGCAAATGCTCAGGGGTCCATGCAAAATGCTCAAATCCATGCAAATCATTTAGCTAAATATTAGCCTAAAACGATAAGCAAGCTAGATTTTTCGAAAACTGTTACTATGGGGCAAAGTGAGCCAAATGCTCAGGGGTAAATTAAGTCAGCACACATGCATTTAAACTCCAAATGCCGGCCTTTCACACGGCCGAACTCCGAAAGATTTTCGGCTTATCTACGCGACGCAAAGATGCCGCCCGCTTCCTGATCTCGGCCACACAGGGGCATCGCTCTGTGAGTTCGCGGCTGACTTACAGACCCAGGCCATTGACAGCGGATGGGCTCACACGGCACTTTATGATACTTTACTCCAGGGCCTCTTCTCTGCCGTTAAGGACGAAGTCGACGCTCGTGATCTGGATTCTCTGATCTCTCCTTGGCTACATGCATCGATCGGTGCATAAGAGAGCGCCACCGGGAGCGTCGTTACCCCGCTCAGGCTCTCGATCCCAACTGTCCTTCCTCTACATGCTTTGGGTCCCAGCACCCACTCTCTCCGCCTGACCCCCACTGAGAAGGAGAGACGTTGGTCGCTGGGTCTATGCCTCTACTGCGGAGGTAAAAGGCACATGTTCGCATCCCATGGATGGGAGCACCCACAAGCCCCTCTTACCCCGCTCCCTCCAAACCCACCATCTTGGTCCACCTTCAGGCCATGGAAGCATGGAATTGGCTGCCTTCGTCGACTCGGGGGCAGACGCCGAGTTCATCAGCCTCAAGCTTGCCAAGCAACTTCAAGAAGCTCTGCTAATCAGAGCCCTGGACGGCAGCCTTTTAGACCAGGCCACTCACCCCACCAAGCCTCTACTTACGTCAGTGGGGGGAACGACATCAGGAGTCGCTTTCCTTCCTGGTCATCTCCTCGCCCCAAGCCCCCATCATGCTCGGGTTCCCTTGGCTGCAGAAACAAAACCCATGGGTGTGCATTGCTTTGGCCACTGCCCCGCCTTCCCCCCGCCCAAACCGCTGCCGGTTGTCACTCTCAAGCACTCTGATTTAGCATCGGTTCCTGAAACCTATCATGACTTTGCGCCCCACCAACACTTTGACTTTACCATTAAGCTGCTTCCCGGAATCAGTCCCCATGAGGACTGCTTCCCGGAATCAGTCCCCATGGGGTGATGGAGGGAGCACCCACAAGCCCCTCTTCACATCCAGATGGCCAATTTCTATCACCGCTTCGTCAAGGGTTATAGTTCGGTGGCGGCACCACTTCACCACCTGATGTCCTCCCTCTGCTCGTTCCTCCTCAGCCTCGGCCCCGAGGCTGAGGAGGCGTTTCTCGAGCTTAAGTGGCGATTCACAGAGGCACTCATCCTCATCTTTCCCGACCCAGCGGGGCAATTCTTAGTCGATGCCTCCGACGTAGGGCTAGGGGCAGTGCTCTCCCAGGTCTGCCTCGAGGATAACCCCCTACATCCTTGTGCCTTTTTCTTCTGGCGCCTTAGCTCCTCGGAACGTAACTACCCGGTGGGCAAAACGGAGCTTCTTGCTGTCAAACTGGCCTTGGAGGAATGGCTCTGCTTGCGTTTAATGCGCTCCAGGTTCAGGCTCGGCTCTGCTTGCGCTCAACGCGTTCCGGTTCCTGGCTCGGCTCTGCTCGCATTCAACACGCTCCGGTTCCCGGCTCGGCTCTGTTCGCGCTTAACACACTCCGACTTCCAGCTCGGCATCCTCACGCTCTGTTCGCTTCAGCTCACTGAATCGGCTCAGAATCGGTACTAGCATAACTATGGTTGTGCTAATTATTTGTCAGAAAGCCAAAGATGCTATAGTATAGAAATTCTAGTTACATAAGAATTCAAATTTAAGCAAAGAAATTAACATAAAAATGCAATTTATTAAAGACAGCTTTCTTAAAAATAAAGATATATAGAGTTTAGAATAAATAGAGTACATGACTCTAAACTGACATTAAAGTTCAAATATGCAAATGCTTATATGCAAATGAATAAGTCAAAGTACCATTTTGCTAGCCAATGTTTCTCCAAAAACAGTTGGGAAGCCCTGTGAAATGGCAATAAGCTTGCCTTGTATTTGTTACTAACCGGATGATTGAGTGGACCTTGTATTGAACTACACCCTGTTGCTTTTTCAGGTTGTACAAAGTTTATATCATTTTCTATGTGTGTAAATAACATACCCTCTGTACAACTTTGCTTGGTTTGTATAATCAACACTGTTTTGCCAGTCATTGATTGTATTTCTATTATTATCTGGATGTGGGTAATGTTTTATCAGCACCAATCTACCAAGGCCTCGGTGAGAACAATGCATGGAAAAATAATGTATAGCAATGGAAATTATTGCAATTACTTTGCTATAAGCCTGTTTGTGAACGTTTGCTAGAAAGTGTCCAGTTGGTTTTTATTTACTGGTGGTTATCATTTATTCAGAAAACCACACCTAAATAGAATTTTTCTTTCCTCATACAAATGTATTTTCTTTACAAATATATGATGAGTGTAGAATTGTATTACTTCTGCATCTGTTTTGTGCACTATTGTTTTTTCAACAGGTAATCAATAAAAGCACTGGATTCTGGAGAGATCTTGGCTTTGGAATAACATGTCAGTACTTGTCTGATTTTACCAACATAGGTAATCATATTTAACACAAAATTTCTAAATGCTTAAAAAAATTTTTTTTATTTTTTTTACAAATATTCTTTTAGAATCTTTATGAAATGTCCCAGGCATTAACCAGGTACAAGTGCCAATGTAATTTGTTAATTACTCTGGAACACATAATCATGACCCATTTGTCATTGGCATTATTAAAAAAAGAAAGTAAGATCATACAAATTTTAATTAAAATTTTGGTTGCATTTTAAACTGTTCGTGAAATCAAAAGAATTGTCTTTAATATCACGTGTGAAAGAATATATTATGACACATTCTAATATCCTCCTTTACACCATTTCTTCCTATCCACAGGAGGTTTTGAAGTAAACATCAAATCTTTGGGGAAAGAGGATTTGTACTTGTACAGAAAATACCTGCACAGCAATCTAATGGTAGTGCGTGCACCTTCACGAGATCTCTTTTATATGTGGCATCAGATAGTGTGTGCAGAAAATGTATCCACAGAATCATTTAATGAGTGCATACAGACTAGAGCCATGAATGAAGCCTCTCATAGTCAGTTAGGACAACTGTATTTTCAACAACAAATTGAAAATTTTTTACACAAATACAATCGAACAGAAACCCCCTAATAGAGAGGAAGACATTAAACATTCATGCACATAATGCTATAAACACTTTAATTAGTCTTGTTTGTTATTTATTTGTATAAAGCTTAAGAAAATGTATGTAACTAGTTCAGGTATCCCAGACACAAATCCATAATGACACGCATTTGCTTTCTTTTTTAAAAATCCTTCCACTCTTCTCCACCCACTCCACCCTGCCTGCACTCTTTTCTTCACTTTTCTAACACACTCTCCATTACTTTGCACTGTTGGCCCCGGGTACCTGAACTCCTCCACCTATCCACCTCTTTTCCCTGCAACTGCACCACTCCACTGCCCTCCCTCTTAATCACACACATGTACTCTGTCCTACTCCTACTGACTTTCATTCCCCTTCTCTCCAGCATGTACCTCCACCTCTTCAGCATGTACCTCCACCTCTCCAGGCTCTTCTTAACCTGCTCCCTACTCTCACCACAAATAACAATATCATTCGCAAACATCATAGTTGTAGGGTCTGGCTAGTGTCTTTTAGATTGCATGTCCCAGGTATTCCTTTTAACCTTTAACATTTTACAGTTGACTCAAAGGACAGTTTACACCTCTATTGGGTAAGCAAACAGGGTAATCCCTGACCCCTCTAGCTGACTTCAAAGCAGCATTCAAATAATAACGCAAGCCAGTCTCTATACCTGACCCAGTACACAGTGTACACACACACACACCACAATGGAAGACACAAAGCCAGATAACCCCCCTTGACTTCACTGGTTGACTACACAGGGACCCTTAAACCATAAAACGATCCACTCTCGAAAATCAGCCACACACACACACACACACACACACACACACACACACACACACACACACACACACACATACCACACCACAAGGGAGCATTCTTTTTTTTATTAATAATAAATACAGTGTTTCGAATTCCATGACATATACATATCTTGTATGTATTTTCTCCTTTAAATAATCCTAGTGTTTAACTCTGTCTCAACAATAGTTACACTACTAAAGGTTAATTAATGTATCTTTGCTTTAATGCTGTCTTTTCTTTTCATGCTGAATACCAAAACGATCTCAAAATTATCTGTTCTTTATTTTCCAAACAAGGGTGCATTTTATATGCCAGAATATAACATTGTATTTACACAAGTTATACCTTAAAGGTTTATGTCCTGGTATATTCATGTACCTTTGCTTTAATGCTGTCTTTTCTTTTCATGCTTATTTTCGAAATTATCTCAAAATGATCTGTTCTTTATTTTCCAAACAAGGGTGCATTTTACATGATCATGAAATAAAACTTTATCAGTTCTCCAAAGCAAGTATAAACCGGTAATCCCCCACAAACATACGAACAAAGGAAGTTTTTCCCTCCGAAAAGTTCATGCCTTTCCACCAAAGATGGGTGTGGCTCGGGGACCTTTAAAATGTCCTGAACCCCACCAATCGTGGCTCAGAATATCTTCTCCGAGATGGGACTCAAACCCTTTGAGGCAGATCTTCCGGCAAGCTTTACCTTCACTAACTTCTCCTACACTGATCTTCAGGAGAACCTGGAGGAACTTCTAACCTCCTCCTAATGGACTCTTCAAGAATTTCCTTTGTCTATTGCATCCAGACTCTTGTGCAACAAAGCTAATGCAAGTAACCGTTTACCAACCAGTTTAAATGCGTGATTAAGCTTGAGCCCCTTAATTTTAAGGTGAATTTGAATTTCTTGATGATTTTTGTTTAGGTTGTGGTTATTTTGAAGTTAAGCTTGCCATTCCTTTTCTTTCTTTCTTTCTCTATTTTTTTTCCTTCTCTTCTTCCTTTTACCTATTCTTAATTTTTTTTCTTTCTTTTCTTTTTTATTTGTTTTGTATTTACCGTTATT
Source organism: Silurus aristotelis (assembly GCF_946808225.1). Taxonomy (NCBI): domain Eukaryota; kingdom Metazoa; phylum Chordata; class Actinopteri; order Siluriformes; family Siluridae; genus Silurus; species Silurus aristotelis. The sequence goes on from NC_139584.1 coordinate 15,838,395, forward strand.
TATATTTTTTTTGTATGTTTGTGTAGTTGGTTCTATGTTGTGTTTGTCTCATTCATTAAACGCCATATTTTTCATAAGTGATTGTCATAGGGTGCCGCTCACATTTCAAAGTCCCTGCAATATTTTGATCTTATGTACATGCTCTATTATTTGTACGGTATAAAGTAAAGAGACGTTGCGTCTTTCTTGGCCAGGGAGATACCCCTTTTATAGAATTAATAAAAGATTATACTGGTTGTTCGGCGGACGAACAGATCAAACCATTATAACGTTAATTTCATTACCGTTAATTCAACAACTTAATTTAAATATTTATGAGTATTTATAACCCGTTATAATTACTCATAAATATTTCCTTTTTTGCAAGCTAAATTCGCTACATAATCTATGGGACTCCTGTCTGACCTCGTCCATTTACCTGTCTATCACCACTGCAAACAGGAAAGGGCTCAGAGCCGATCCTTGATCCTTGATCTCTCTTTTTCCTTGTTCATCAGCTGCTCAAAATACTCCCTCTACCTCCTCAACACACTCCCCTCACTAGTTAACACATTTCCATCTCTATCCTTTATTGCTCTCACTTGCAGCACATCCTTTCCAGCAGAAAATAGAATGTGATAAGGAATGTGTTCATGAAGGAATGCATTCATTAAAACTTTATTATAATTAGTAAAATAAATGTATTTTCTTAATAGTGCATACAGTTTAATAGTTTCTTATAGTTCTTCTTTTTCCTAGGAACATCACTGGTTTATTTGCCTAATCTCAGAGCCTTCTTCTTTTTTTTCATCTTTCAGCTTCTCCCTTTAGGGGTCGCCACAGCGGATCATCCTTCTCCATACCCCCCTGTCCTCTACATCTGCCTCTTTCAACCCAACCACCTGCATGTCTTCCTTTACCACATCCATAAACCTCCTCCTTAGTCTTCCTCTTTTCCTCCTTCCTGGGGGCTCCATCCTCAGCATTCCTCTACCGATATACCCCATGTCCCTCCTCTGAACATGTCCAAACCATCTCAATCTCGCCTCCCTCGCTTTGTCTCCAAAACGTCCTACATGCACTGTTCCTTTAATAAACTTGTTTCTAATCCTGTCCATCCTTGTCACTCCCAACGAAAACCTCAACATCTTCAGCTCTGCTACCTCCAGCATCTCTTGTCTTTTACTCAATGCCAATGTCTCTAAACCATACAACATCGCAGGTCTTACCACAGTCCTATACACTTTCTCTTTTACTCTTGCAGAATCTCAGAGCCTAATTTATATATATTTATAGAACTGCTACTAAAATGTAGTCAAAGGAGAAGCTGAGTTAGACAGCCCTTGCATATAATGTATAATTATTGCATTTTTAAGATGACACTCAGGCATCTTTAAATAAAGCCTTATAGAAACTGTACCATGTAATCTCATGCCTATGTGACACAAATCCCACCTCTCTACGTGTCAACTGTCTCTGCATGGTTGCTGTTGCTTATTCAGTGCTATTCACTTTTATTTTGACACGGTATCGAACTTCCTGTTTATGTCCCCACATCCTGTATTTGGGTGGACCTGTTTCCTGTACAAGCTCATTACTGAGTGCATTTAGATAACTGATCCAGTGTTAAAATGAACACCATAATGTGTTAGACTCACACAACAGTCCTGATCTGTTTTAATTCTCGCCTAGTGTTTCGTTTAAACATAACCATTTTCTTATTTTTGAATTTGTTGTTACGGTTTCCTTTTAATCAAGTTCCTTGGCACATTTTCCATTGAGTCAAAATGAATCTGAAAGTCTGACAACCAAGACTGCCTGATACTGAAATATGTATGTTTCTATGTATGTATGTATGTATGTATGTATGTATGTATGTATGTATGTATGTATGTATGTATGTATGTATGACTCCTCTTATATTATACTACTACTACTACTACTATTATTATTATTATTATTAATATTATTATTATTATTATTATTATTATTATTATTATTATTATTATTATTTTAGTATAAAATAATACACTACTTACAACAGAGCCAGTTCAACCATGGAAATTATTAAATTATTATATTTGATTTGAATGCTATCCATTTATAATATAGCTTAATAAGATATAATAATAATAATAATAATAATAATAATAATAATAATAATAATAATAATAATTTTAAAATAACCATAATAAAGAAATCCTTACACAATAATATGATAATAATATCACAATTATTTACATTTACGCAGATAAATAATTGTATAATTAGTAAATGAGTAAATAACAATAAATACTTCCAGTTATTAGTAAATTATTTTGATTAAATGTACATTTTTGAGCGTTTTCCCCCCTATCCTTGGTCCATTGGAATGTGAGTGTAGACGTTGCACACAGGACTTGAATGGGTTAATACAGAAATCAGGTTTTTCCTTTGGAAAGTGGGCGGAGCCAGAGGGATTGCTGGATCAGACTACTAGCATACTCAGTAGTCAAGCCTACAGCAGTTCATGTGCTAAACACTACACAAACTAGTTAGTATAGTAGTATGCGAGTGCACACTCCAAGTCGCGCGTTGAGGACAAATCAGATAGCGGTAACATCGGACCATTTCCTACCACTAGACTCTACTTATTACAGGCTGTTGAGCGCGCGATGATTTTGTCTCTGAATCATAATGTTGAAATACGACACTATTTTTTTGTAGTTACTTCTAGTTAGTCTCAAAACATTGATTTCACTTTGGCTGATGTGTTTTGCGGCCTTCGAAGTGCGGAAGTTGCTGCAAAACATCAAACTTGTTAAGGTGAACCAGATTAGAGTTTCAGAGCAGGAAAGGTGAGTGGAAGGAAATATGTTCGAGACAGAAGGCTATTTCTTCATTTTCCTGGACGTCATCTGCGTTGTCCTTGGTAAGTGTATAAAGCCTCGTTCCAGTAGCTCAGCCTCAGTCTCATCTGAGCACCGATTATTTTCTTTTCCACTGGCAAAATACAGATTCTTAGGCTCTATAAAATACTATGTACATCTGATAATGATAAATAATGATATAGGACGTGCTGTAGGTACAATGTCAACATTCAGGACGTGCGCATATGACTAGAGAGAATGTCTGTCGACGAGGAAAAAGGGGGAAGTTGGATTGCTATTTTTCCCCGTGAATAGAAAAAGTTTATATTCTGAAGATTTTATGCAAATTAAACAGTTTTTGTTTTATACAATGGTCGATTAATAGGATGATAATATTTTAAAAGCAAATGGCTAATAAAATGACTGACAATACTGTAATTTTGATTAACTACTAATTAATAAAGCACTTATATATATATATATATATATATATATATATATATATATATATATATATATATATGTGTGTGTGTGTGTGTGTGTGTGTGTGTGTGTGTGTGTGTGTGTGTGTGTGTCAGTCAGTCAGAGTGTGCAGTGAGACACTGGAATGTAACCCTGAAGCACTCCTGTTCATTAATGGGATGAACTATAGCACAAGGCCTTTGTTTATAACTCCTGTGCATAACAACTGCATTGTGAGATTCTAGTGGAAACAGCTAGCCACTACCCAAAAAACAAATAAAACGTTTCTAAAACCTTATTCCAAGCCTCAAATGAAGTGTATCTCTTAGATAACATCATGCCCAGTATGAGGAGATGGCTTACTCCTAAGTTATGACAAATTCGGTTTCAATCACATAATAGAAAATTAGCTTTTCATTATTACAAAGATCTCGATGATTTCAGGAAATTAGATCTAGGATGCAGTTCATATCTGCATGAGTCTAAGGAGATAAACCTTCGATGACCGTTACAGTGTTGTAAAAGTGTTCTGTAAAAATTTATTGTGTATGTCATGACTGTCACATTAAAGAGGTTCTTGTAAAAAAAAAAAAAAAAATTATAATAATAATTTTTTGAAACAAGCGCTGCCTTTTAGCTTTGGTCAGTATTTGGGATTCACCGAGCTGCCACCCTGTAACTGTGCTTATTTAGACAACACAAAAACTACAAGCCATGTAAGCAATGATATCTATAATATACAATCCATTTGAAGGGGATGGGAAGGAATTACTCAGTTATAAATCACAGTGTGTTGTTTGACTCTGGACTTGGTTCATGGTGGCAATATAATATGGCACAATCTATAGTCTACAGTACTTCATATACTTGAGATTTTCCAGCTATAAAACAGTAAAACCTGTACATGCTATGATTGACCTAAAAATCATTATTATTAAATATTAATATGTAATTTTAGTTTACACTGTCTCTGCTGTGCAAAGAGATCCAGTGTAGGGAATACTTTCTTCTTGCAAACTTAATACTTTCATTTTACAGAAGATCAGTAGATAAAATGCACATTGCAGTGGGGAAATACCTGAGTTCAAAGTATGAAAATAACACACACACTGTATGTGAGTATATGCTAGCTGGTTGTCATCATCTCTCTAGCGTTAACAAATCAATAAATTGCAAATCAGACATATTATTTTCAGCAGAAAAGTCTTACCACAGCCCATGAACATCATATTATAGAATATTCCTGTATTCCCCTGCTGTATTCAGCAATGTGCATCAGAGCTTTTACTGCTCATCAGTTGCTATCCTGTAAATCAATGTCAGCGTATTGTATTCTTGATGAAACAGAATTTTTTTCTGTATGGCTAAATAGCTTTGAAAGATTTTAGATGTCTAGGCCTCTTTGACCACTTTGAATACTTTCTAGCTGTAAGTTGATATATCTGGTGTTTTGTTGCCCAGGAATATGCCAACAGAAATGCATAGATTTCTTTCCTTTTTATTTATCAAATCATTTATTCATAGATTCTTTCATATAAATAAAACCATGATTCAGATTATATGCTTGCAGTTTTTCCCCTTGTTTCCAGGTTTCCATTCTTAACATAAAATCACAAATATAAATTTTTTTTTTTTTTTTTACATTTAAAAAGTGCACCTTCATTAAGACACACATATATGATGTCGGTGTGAGGCTTTGAAAGCCTACGTTTGTTAGACCTTTTGTGCATGTGTTTGTGTGAATAATTAATTTTTTGTTTTTACAATTTCATAATGATTTTTTAGGTTCAGCAAATTTGCCTTATTATAGACTTAGCCTGGCTATTTCATTGAGGTTGTCTTTGGCAAATAAATGTAGTAAATAGTCCAATAAATAATCCAATATCTAAACCAATAAAAAGAGTTACCTGCTAAAATATTAAAAGGACTTTCTGGCAAATTAATAACCATAGCACAAAAAAGTGTGAATTTAGATCATTTACATTTCATTAATCTGTTTTGTTTTCAGTTATAAAATGCAAAATAAAAACGCATTGGGGCAATGCCACACCCAGTTCATACATTTACCTGGTTGCAAAATAACAGGAAAGCTTTATCATGGCAGGTTAGCGGTCTACCTGGGGTTAAAGAACAAGGTGAATTCTTTCAAGAAAAATGGTGTACACATTCAGGACATTTTCAGGACATTTAGGATTCAGGATATTTTGTGAAAAAGGAGACATTCTGCCATCATTATCCTAGTAGTTTTAGTGTGCGTCACAGCATCAGACACCAGTGGAATTTTTGTTTAGTCTCTGGTATGAATCACATGTACTGTTTAAAAATGAGGACAGTTCCCTTCCCATTTAGTGAATCTTATAAATGTCCGCTCAGTTAGGTAGCAAAGCATAACACAAATACACTCCCTTAGACTTACTACTGCTATATGCTTTATTCTAATCTAGGTTATCTACCATAAATGCATTTAAAATTTTTAAGATTAAACATCGGAAACAAACAACAGCAATGGGAAAATTATCTGGTTTCATTGCACCCTGTTATATGACTGCTGTGCGTATGTGTGACATCATTTTAATTTTTTACCATTCAGTTTGAAAACCTCATTGAGTGGCAAAAAGATTAAAGGAGTAAAAGAGCAGTTCAGTTATCTTGACTTACTACTGTATCCATTTTCCACATAACCATATAAGTAATATTTTTTACAGAGTGCAGTTTGTTTGTAATGTCAAACAATTTCTGTTGGATAAAACTGTTTAGAGAAGAGGTATTTTGGTTTCTTATTTTAACCAGTCAAAAGCTTCTGTCATATTAAAACAAACAACGAATTGTAGCCATGAAGATTTAGTCACACTTGGCTTAGCTGCAGTGTTGTCTTAACAATCACATGAAAAGGTGCTGCAATCACGGCCAACAATGGTGATTTATTGAAGCAAAAAACTAATGTCACATGACAGCTATTTCTCTTAGACTGTTGTCATTTATATTATGTTCCAGCTGTGGTGTTTAATAAAATAAATTAATTTAATGAAATTTTTTTCAGCTGGACTTCCATTCGCAATATTAAACTTGCAGCACAACCCGTTCAAAAGAGGATTTTTTTGCAGTGATGACACCATCAAGTACCCGTACAAAGAAGATACTATATCCTATCAGCTGCTGATGGGAATAATGATTCCATTCACATTATTTGTAGTAAGTTTTTGTTAATTTATTTGTTGATTCTACAAATAGAGAATTAAGAAAGGCTATGATTTTTAAAGCTATGGTCAGGACATACAAGTTTCCATATATTTTTGCTGAGGACCTTTGGGGAGGTTCTAGCTCAGTGGTTGAGGCATTGAACTCTGGATCAGAGGGTCATGAGTTAAAATCCTAGCACCACCAAGATTCCACTGCTGGGTCCTTGAGCAAGGCCCCTAACTGACCAGTCGCTCTGGATAAGGGTGTCTCACTAAATTGAAAAATTAAATTATTTTATTATATCTTTTAAATGGACAATACTATAGGAATAAAAATGGGATATATTTATAAATAGGAGTATTCAGTGTGCAGCTTACATAGCAGTATAGGTTTACTGTCCTCTAAAAATAACTCAACATAAAGCCATCACCTTCAGCTTCCTCAGCAAGGCAGTTGTCATCTAGGCAGTGTGTTTGGAGTCAGTTATGTTGGAAAACTGCCGTTCGGCATCATGTTCTGCTTCAGAATGTTTGCGGGCTTTCTTATGAGCTAGCTTCTGAAGATGCTTTCTTCTGGAATGATGGCCATGCAAACCTTCCGCCTTTGCAACCTCTAAAGCAATGCTGGCATACAAGCATCTGTTTTTTTCTGCAAGCACGAGGACTCAACTTCTTTGATGGACCCTTGCGAGGCCTGTTCAGAGTGGAACCCGTCTTGGAAAACCTCTGTATGACCCTGGCCACTGGACTGTATCTCAGTTTAAGTGTGTTATCTTTAAACTTTCTTTCGGCTTCTCCCATTAGGGGTCGCCACAGCGGACCATCCGCATATTTGATTTGGCACATGTTTTTACGCTGGATGCCCTTCCTAATGCAACCCTCCCCATTTACCTGGGCTTGGGACCGGCACTAAGGCTTGTGCAACCCAAATGGCTGGGGTTGGTTCCCTGACCGGGGATCAAACCCGGGCCGTAGCGGTGAGAGCGCCGCATCCTAACCACTAGACCACCAGGGAACTCAGTTTAAGTGTGTTATCGATCTTCTTAAAGCCTAGGCCATTTTTGTGGAGAGCAACAATTCTAATTCTTAAATCCTCAGAGAGTTGCCATTAGGTGCCATGTTAAACATCCAGTGTTCAGTTAGTAAGAGAGAATTTTACTCAAAGGACCAAATTGTAACTTCTCTAATAAAAGATAGACAAATTTGTATGGTCCTGTCAAGCAGACAAAATATACATGAACATGATGGGGACATGTGGCTTTGCAACGACATACAGCTGTTATCACTTTGAGTGTACTCACTTTTGTTGCCATCTATTTTGATATTATAATGCCTGTATGTCGGGTTTTTTTCAGAGGACAGTAAATCTATACTGCTATTTAAGCTGCACATTGACTACACTAAAATATATCCAAGTTTCGTCCAAGGTCTACTCACTTCTGTGAGATACTGTAAATGTATTTAACTTTAGACATTTGTGTACTTTTTTTTATTGAAGTTAGTCTAGTCACACAAACCAGACAACATACCAAAGCATTTGTTGTAAAGTGTCGTTCCTGAAAAAGGACATCCTTCTTTAATCGGATCAGTCTATTCAGATGACATTGCAATCACTAAGCCAGTCAGCAAAAAAAACTGCTAATAAACTTCGGTTCAGTGACTATATTTTCAAAAGTTTGTTTCCCTGTGCAAACTAGTACCTGTATGTGCATACTACACAGTATTGTGCAGATTCTAATTTAGAAGCATGTGGCCGGTTGAGCATCTCAAGCTGACACTACATGATGCCATTCATTTTACATTATATAAGTAAGAAGGTTATAAACTTAAGTCAGTTCATCATTGTATCGAGGCATGTAACATTCATCATAAAGTATTACAATAGTTAGACAGAGGTAAAATACCTATATTCAGTAGTAACATATTTTCAAAATACATTGTGATTAATTGTTGCTGTAATTATAATTATATTTAGTTATAAGTAAAATATTTTAACATTTTGGCAAATCTCTTTAAATTAAACAATGTAGAGTCCACCTATATATATTAGCCACTAACTTATAAATTAGCACATCTCCAACCCTGGAAAAGCCATCCAGAAATGCTAACTATTTAGTAAGCAAATTTGTGCTAATATTGTATCATCAGCATCTAAAATGATTAGAGTCATAATCCTCATCATAGCAGAAGTTGGAAAAAATATAACTTTAATGTTATATGTTACACATATCGTGCATCTCATCTCTTTTTTGTTTTTACAGATCATTGGTGGAGAGTGTATTTGCATATATCTGAGATCCAGATCATCTAATCATCTAATCAATGACTATGTAGCCTGCATCTACAAAGCTGTCGGGTCTTTTATTTTTGGAGCGGCGATAAACCAGTCCTTGACCGACATTGCAAAATACACCATTGGTCGGCTGAGGCCACATTTCCTGACCATATGCAAGCCGAACTGGAGCCTTGTTGATTGTAAATTAGGTTACATTGAGAACTTCTCATGCACAGGAGACAAGACATTGGTCAATGAAGGCAGGTAAGATCTCCAGACCGGAATTATGGGCCTAGCTTTTAAAACATTGTGGTGCATTACTTGTATATTTTTGTGATTCATTTTTTAATTTCTTCCTCTTTTTCATCTTCTTCTTTTTCTTTATGTCAAAATCATATTCACTAACACTAGAATTTAAACGATTGACAATTTGTTTTACAGGCTTTCATTTTTTTCTGGACATTCTTCTTTCTCCATGTATTGCATGCTGTTCCTTGCAGTAAGTACTGCTATATTGTTACACTTCCACAAAAAACATACTTTGATCAAATATGCTTTTGTTTTGTAGATGCCACATGACCACATCATTTGAAAGATTTTTTGGTATTACTAATATTGTTCTGTTTTACCTTGAAAAGCTGTACCTCCAAGGGAGAATGAAAGCAGAATGTGCTCGGATGCTAAGGCCAACTATCCAGTTCTTCTTAATTTCAGCATCTGTGTATGTCGGCCTTTCACGAGTCTCAGACTACAAGCATCACTGGAGTGACGTTCTTACTGGATTTATACAGGGATCTATTGTGGCGATATTTATAGTGAGTATTTTGCAGGACTTTTGATAGGGAGTCAGATTTACTGAGACTGATATAGGGTAAAGATATACAGCGGTAAAATAAGTATTGAACACCACCATTTTTCTCAGTACATATTTTTCTATTATTTTATAATAAGGTGCTATTGACATAAGATTTTTACTAAATGTTGGAAAACAACCCATGCAATCCACAAAGAAATCAAACCATTCATGTCCATAAATGAAGTTATGTGTAATAATGTGAAATGACAGGGAAAAACTATTGAACACGATGTATTTAAAACTTCGTACAAAAGCTTTTGTTGGTATGGACAGCTTCAAAATTTTGCAGAAGGAAACAAACTTTTGAAAATATAGTCACTGAACCGAAGTTTATTAGCAGTTTTTTTTGCTGACTGGCTTAGTGATTTGCAATGTCATCTGAATAGACTGATCCGATTAAAGAAGGATGTCCTTTTTCAGGAACGACACTTTCCAACAAATGCTTTGGTATGTTGTCTGGTTTGTGTGACTAGACTAACTTCAATAAAAAAAAAGTACACAAATGTCTAAAGTTAAATACAGTTGCACGCATTGCTCAGGCGTGAATTTGGCCCTTTCTTCTACACAAACAGTTGTCAAATCTTGAAGGTTCTATGGCCTCTTCTATGAAACCTGATCTTAAGTTCTTTATATAGACCATTATACCATTCTACCAGCTTTATTTTCTTTCTCAGAAACCGATTAAGAGTTTCCTTGGCTGTGTGTTTGGGATCATTGTCTTGCTGATTGTCTTGTCCTCCCTTGTTTCATCTTCATTCTTCTGGTAGATGGCAGCAGATTTTTATCGAGAATGTCTTGGTACATTTTCTTGATGCATCCTTCCTTTAATTATATGAAGTTTGCCAGTACCGTATGCTGAAAAACAGCCCCACACTATGATGTTCCCTCCTCCAAACTTTAACATGCTTTTTTTCTTCAGCAGTGGAGTCTTGCGTGATGAGCATACACACAGGTCGTGGCAGTTATTCAACAATAACGTGCATTACTTATTGTTTTCTTTGAAACAATTGTACCTGCTAATTCCAGGTCTTTCTGAAGCTCTCCACAACCAGTCATTGGCTCTTGGACAACTCTTCTGATATTCTTTTTACTTCTGTCAGAAATCTTGCGATGAGCACCTGGTCATGGCCAGTTTATGGTGAAATTATGTTCTTTCCACTTCTGGATTATGGCTCCAACAGTGCTCACTGGAACATTCAGAAGTTTAAATGGTAGCAAAGGTCTTGAGAGAGTTCTTTGCTTTTACACTTCATGAGATGTTTCTTGTGTGACACCTTGGTAATGGGACCATCAGTTGGGACTGAACCAGCTGATATTAATTTTTACTGACAAGGGGCAGGATTGCTTTCTAATCACTGATTGATTTCAGCTGCTCTTGGCAGTCCATGCCTTTTTACACCTCCCGTTCTTCATGTGTTCAATACTTTTTTCCCTGTGTCATTTCACATTATTACACATAACTTCATTTATGGATATGCATAGTTTGATTTGTGTGGATTGCATGGGTTGTTACCCACAAGATTTAATGTCAATAGCACCTTAAGAAATATATTTACTAAGATAAATGGTGACGTGTTAAATACTTATTTAACCCCCTTGTATATATATATTTTACAGTTTCACAAATTTTGGTGTTCTTTAGAAAACCACTGGGAAAATGTTTTTGGGAAAAGCAATAGAGAAAACAGTAGCAGTAAATCTTTCTGTACTATCTACCATTTACAAAAGATGCTTATCATGATAAGAACAATCACATAATTTTATTTATGGCTTGATTTTAATAACTGTAGGACAACTGTAGGACTAAGACAGATAAACATTTCAGCACATAAACAAAAAGCACAAGTGAAATAATTATATGTAGCATGAATCAGAAAAACTGAATTTTGAATACCATTCAATGCTCTGTATTGAATGGTATCCAAAATTCAGTTTTTATGACTCATTTTTATAACTCATTTTTACTGCTGCATTTTATGCTTAGGTTTCTGCAAAAAAAAAAAAAAAAAAGGTTTCAATTTTGGAGACTGAGATGGTAAATCCAGTGATGTGTCACTGCACTAATTATTTTGCTGATTTAAATGCAAGTTATTATCTTGCTGAAATATCCAGCCATCCATGACTATATCATAACTTGACTGTGGCATACAGGTTTTGAGCTAAGATTGCCTAGACCACAAACCTAAAAAAAAAAAAAAAAGAAAGAAAGAAACATTAATGATGTACCATATTACACAGTGTTCATCAGGTGCTTTTCTTTGTATAGAGCTAATATATCTTTATTTATATACCTAACTGTAGAAACAATTACTTGAAAGACCCCTATTAACTAAACTCGTTAATTCATTTGCTTTTTTTCAATGTTCTATTTGGTACGATCAAAATATGCAGCATATGTTTTTATTTAGGAAAATTTAATTTGTGCTGTGTTTCTGTCTATTCTGTTAAATTGTGCTAGGGTACTCAGATAATAAAATGGATATTACTATAACTATAATTTTATTCCTCTCTCATTATAGGTATTCTGCGTGTCTGATTTTTTTAAAGCCCAGCCCAAGGGAGACAAAGAAGAAATTTCACACACCACCCTGCAGGAGACCACGAATGATATGAACCACTATGGGAGCTCTGAGTGAGATGGAAGACTAAATTGCATGAAATGATCAGACCGGACATCTGACAGATAAATAGCTGTTTCCGAAACCTCAAGTATACTTGTATATGTCAATAGTTCACTGACCAAACCTGCTGTAGGTTTTAAATTGCTAAGCAGCCACAACTTAATGTGGATTCTTCTGCATTTGCTTCAGTCTTTAACCATGAAATGCACTGTCTCATTGAATATACATTTAAAATATAAGGTTATGTATTTAGACTATATATATGTTTCTACAACTAGGCAGAGGCCCATCAGTACCTTCAGATCTACTTGGGGTCTTTCATGCTCTTTTTCCTGACAGAGTACAAATACCAAAATCATTACCTAGTGACATTGTGCCTACAATATGTTCTAGCAATTCTTATCAACTGTCACATAGTATATACAAAACCTTTTATTGTAGATCCTTACACTCCAGACTGCCATAGTAAGTTATTTAGTAACTGGTTACAGTGGTTTGTAACATGATCCCTGATAGCACTGTGAGAGACAATAACAGACATCAATCACAATTGTGCTGATATCACCCTTTATTGATGCTGAAAAACTCTTCAAATGTTTTATGCTGGTTTTTTTTTTATTTTTTAAGTTCTGATATTGTAGAATCACTTCAAGTGAAGCCACCCTATTTTATTTGAAAATGGGACTCACTTAAATCGCTGTTTTATGTATTGAAGGCAGAAATCGTTCAGCATTTTCATATCCTGCTTTTTATTGAAGTAAAGAATCATTTGAAGGCATCTTTTATTTATTCAAGTATGCTTGTGAGATCACATTCTTTATGCCATTAAAAAGCTTTCAATAGACACACAGCCCCTTTAGCTTCCCAAATATTAGTGAAACCTGAACAGGTGGCTAAAAAACGACCTTGATTTTTGTAGGTCTGCATTATCATTTGTTAGTGTTTTAGCTTGACTTCATTTAAGAATTGTGCACCTGAAGAAGGCAATGCAAATAGGTAGTTTTTGTACTTTGTCCAAGATTCTCAAATCCACATCTGCGGTAGGATCTTCCGTGTTTGCAGCATGTTTTTTTCTTCCTTTTTTTGTTTTGTTTAGTCTTTGTTGTTCTTATTCATTTCCATCATGTACTTGGCAATATGCCTTTCCAGATATGCCACACTTGTCTTATTACCTATTACTAAGCCTGGGATTTTACAAGAATACACATGTAGGAAGACAAAAGATGTGCACCCACTCATTCCAAAGCTTGGTTTCCAAGTAAATAGAATAAAAAAAAATAATAATTTGTATATTCTTGACATCACCAAACTTACCACAATGTATCCTGTGTCACTCCATCCTTTAGCCTTTTAAACTTTTTTTGACCAAAGCATTAAATGTAATCTAAGCATTAAATGTAATCAAGCTAGTTCTGCCTGAGCTCAGAATTTCCAGCGTTTCATTGTGCCAGACGTCTGTTCAATTACTGGCAGCAGTGTTTGAATTCTACCATTGCCATTCGAGGTAGCCAACTTAAAAAACCTCTAGTAATTTACTAGTTTGGTTCATCTCCCATAGTGTAGATCTACACAATTAAAGTGTACTTCATTTGCAGAGCAGATTTAAATGCAGAGCTTCATCACTTCTATACAGTTGCCAATCCTCCACTCTGCTGATAACTCCTCCAGTCTCAATGTGATCATGCTTGTCTTTGTCAGCAACTGAGCTTAGCAAAGAAGCTTACGGAGTTCTTATATTTTTTATTAGACCCAATTCGCTACCTGCTGGCACGATGATAATAAATAGCCAATTAAACTCTCAGACTGCAAGCTCCTTGTTTTATGTTGCATTTAGAGCAAGGCTTGTTTAATTTGTTGAACTAAAATGTTGGAGCACTGCTCGTCATCATACAATCCCATCTAGGCCTGGCAGAAATCTCCCCATTCTGCCCAGAAATGCAGAAGTTTAGCAATTTAGTTAACAATGTGCAGAGACAGAGTTTGAATTCATGGACAGGAAATACACTCTTATTTTAATAATAACAGAGCTTGTTGTGTAATGATAAATGCTGTATTTTAGAATTAAATCTTCACTTCTTTGTCGAATGTTTTGGCAAAACAAGAATGAGAAAAATGACTACATGACAGCAGGAATTTAAAGTCAGAATCATATGACTTTAATATTTGTACTCATCAAGGAACAAGGACATGGAAAAACTCCACTGCTACTATTAGACAACAAATAGGAAAATCTCCCTAGTGGTCCAGAATGTAGGGAAGTAGGACTGGCTTAATTTTCTCTCAGGATTATATCACTTTCCATTTGTAATTTATGTCTTGTAATTTATGGTTTATCGGGTCCATGTGGATGTTACATTGCCATGTACCACCTATCTGAACAATTTTGCAGACCAAGTTGTTCAGTAGTTGTCCTTCCATTGGTTGTTTGTTTTCCTTCTGTCCATAATTTATGTCAAAGAGGAGGAATCACAGAATATGAAGTCAATTATATAGAATAGTCTACTTCTTGCACATATGACAAGAATTAATTGGAATAATTGTTTATGCAGAATTTGATGGTCTTTTTTTTTTTCTTACAAAAAAATGTCATGCAGATCTGCAGGACAACGTTAAAGACAACTATAATCTAATTTTTACAGGACTGTATGCTGAGGATAGCAGGCAAAAAGATACTTGAAAAGTCTAAGTGGCTAAAGAGGTCTGCTAAATAAAAATAGCTAGTGTAATGGTGAATTGTATTATTATTATTATTTTATTTTTTTGTATTTGTGCATATGTTTTTAGGTACAGTAAATACTGTGATGCCAACACATAAAGATTGGTCAATTGGTCAATTTATCATGTATTTATTTACTGTAAACAAGTTTTCTTTTTTGCTTAATTTAGAAACAATGAAGCAGTTCTGTTATTATCATAGTTTTCATTAAACAAAAGAAGAAAACTGTCTGTAAAATTTCAATATACAAAAAATACAATAAAGGTACATAAAAATGCAAATTTTAGACATGTCTAAATGCTTGTTATGTCATCACAAATATTATTGCATTCAATTACGTAAATAATACAATCTTTTTGCATAACATTATTATATAGTTTATTTTTGCATATTTTTTTTTATATTTAGTAAACTCATGTTAAATGCCAGAGACAAATATACTGATCAGTCAACAATAAAGCCACCTACCTAATATTATGTAGGACCCTTTTGTGTCCCGAAAACAGCTGTGCTCTGCTGAAGCATGAACTCCCTAAGGAGGTGTGGTGTCATATTTGACAGCAAGAAGCAGATTCTTTAGCAGCAGATCCTTTAAGTCCTGTAAGTTGTGATTTGGTACCTCAGGATTGTGCTTGTTTTTCCAGCCCATCTTACAGATGCTTGATTAACACCTTGAACTTTTTGTCATGTTTCTCAAACCACAGAAAAATGCTTGCAGTGTACCAGAGAGCTTTATCCTACTATAAGTGGTTATTACCATTAAGGGGTACTGTTACCATAACGGGGTCTGCTCGGTCTCCAGCATTGTTTAGGTAGGTGGTACATGACAAAGTAACATGCACTTGAAGGCCAGGGCAAAAGTTTCCCAGCAAAACCTTGCCCTGAGCATTACACTGCCGATTTGCCTTCTTCCAATAATGCATCCTGGTGCACCGTCATAATCTTAAAGATTCATTCATTCATTTTCTCCCGCTTATCCGTAATTCGGGTCGCGGGGGCAGCAGTCTAAGCAGGCCCCCGCCTTCGACTGCTGCCCAATCCTCACAGCACCGTCCCTTACGGTCCCTCCTGCAGGTGGTGAGCCCACGGGAAGGCGGCCCCACTTCACGGACCTTGATATTTCCCCTCGTAAGGGACCCCCGGAGCATAGAGGGTTAAGGACCTTGCTCAAGGGCCCAAGAGTGGCAGCCTGGCAATACCGGGGCTCAAACCCCAGACCTTCCGATAGGCAACCCAGCGCCTTAACCGCTGGAGCCACCACTCCCCCTCTTCTTAAAGATGTAAAAGAAATTAAAAGAGATGACAATGTAAAAGAAAATTACCTTCTTCTATTGATCCATGGCCCAGCTCTGATGCTCATGCCCATTGTACGTTGGTGGACACTTACACTTGCCCTTTTTCAAGCTTTCACCTTCAGGAACTGACTGGTTTTTGCCTTCTATATAAAACTCCTGGACAGTTGCCATTGTAACACAATATTCAATGTTATTCATGTCAGCTGTCAGTAGTTTTAGTGTTATGCTTTTATTAGTGACTAAAATAAAAATAGGGAATATACCATTGACTATAAGGACAAGGGAAAGCGAGAAATATGCACAGCATATATTTTGGAGAATTCTACATATACTAGAAAAAGCATATATTTTCTTAAGAAGAGCTTAACCTAACTTATGTCATTTGCAGTTTAGTTCGGGTGTTTGAACGAATATTTTTTTCATAACTGAGTCATGCCCAGCATGTACATTGGTCAGCGCAACTGAACTCTGCTAAAATAAGATTATATGGTTTCAAGACTGTAAGGAAACTCCAATTATTTGACTGAAAGGCAGGAGGTGGAGCTGCAGAGTTAAAGATGCTGAGATTTTCATTGGGTGTGACGATGATGGACAGGATTAGAAATGAGTTTATTAGAGGAACAGTGCATTTAGGACATTTAGGAGACAATGTGCAGAGAAGGGACATCGTGTGTATTGGTAGAAGAATGGTAGGAGGAAAAGAGGCAGGCCAAGGAGGAGGTTTATGGATGTGGTGAGGGAAGACATGCAGGTAGTTAGTTTAAAAGAGGCAGATATAGAGGACAGGGGGGTATGGAGACGGATGATAAGCTGTGGCGACCTCTACTGGGAGAAGCTGAAAGAAGAAGAAAAAAGAAAACTCCAATTAACTGTGCAGTAAACATTTTATTTTGGTATGATGTGTGATAATGATTCACACTTTGGTATGATGTGTGATAATGATTCACACTTTGGTATGATGTGTGATAATGATTCACTGTTCATTACCACTAGAAATGTATTACCACTAGAAATGTTAAAATGGATAAAAATAATGTTTTTTCAGAGTTAAGATTGCAGTTTTGTTACTGAGAAAACAACTGCCATCATCTGTAGAAATAGCTAGTTGTCATAAAGGTTTATTTGTAGAGTGGTCAAACCAATTAATATTTATTATATTTATTATATACTGTATACAACATAATTATCACAAAGTTTAAGGGTATGTACTGTTGAGATAATTTTGAGAAATTTAGCTTAGGCAGGCTTTACTTAGCATTAAAACAACTTATGTAATTATCATCCAGCATTTAGATACTGTGTATGGTATCAGAAAAGGGGAGATGGTTTGTCAAGGCTCAAGAAAAACAAGAAATGATTTTAAACTGGGTAAAATTCAAATGGAATAGACAAGGGCCAATGGTATTATAAATGCTATACAAATTACAATTCATAAATGCATTAGAACAGTTGTATCTTTTTTGCTCCTTTATAATGCCAACGTTTTATTTATTTATTTATTTATTTATTTATTTATTTATTTATTTATTTATTTATTCATTCATTTATTTATAAATCACATGACAAAACAAAACAAAAAAAAGTTTTGTTCATTACATTGACATATCTTACACTACTTTTAAATAAATATTATTATTTGCCAGAAGATGGTGCTATGCTCTATACATTGAGCCAATGATCTAATCAGAAGCCAAGCCTGAAACACAAGTAATTATGTTTCATTTATTATGGACCCAAAAAGAAGTAGATTTGATGTTTTTTGTGCTTCCAACTCATGTGTTAATTTTTTGAATTTAAGAGCTTTATTATTTTGTTTATGGAGAATTAATCAGCCAAACACATGATTATTAAAGGATTATAAATAATTTAATTATTTTTGTTTTCTTTTGTTTGTAGTGAGGACATTATTCAAGAGCCAGTATTTAAAAAAGCAACTGTTTTTTTTTTTACCTGCAATCATATTCTTTGCACTGTATATGGTAATTAATGCTTACGACATTTGTTACAGTTTTGAAACATCTGTAAATTGCTTAGTTCACTTAGAAAGCATAGTTGATACAGTTACTTCCTAATGTCCAGTAGTACCACATTAGAAGATGAGTTAAAGATACTTTCAATATGTAATCTTGCAGCAGCAAATTTCTGCATGCAAACAACTCACTTAAGATGAACCTTAGATAGTTTCAAATGGATAATAGTCTCAAAATATTAAATATTTTCTACATAACACAAAATACATTGCTTATAAAAGGCCTTAGTATATTGTTGTGAAAATTATTTGTGTGTTATTTAAATATTTTCTGAAATCTTTGATGTAGGTTGAATTTCTGGCGACCTTTAATGTACCACCGATATTAGTAGATGACTTTTCAGCAATATATCCCCCTTTCAGATGCTGGTGCAGTTGCCAAACCATATGGTATAAAGAATTTACTTATGCTTTCATATCTACACAAAAAAGAAACCCCCAGATAGCTAGATGCTCACTGGCTAAACAAGCAGGGTATAACTAAATACAAATTTGTTTGTCTGTACATGCATGGTCGAATACTAATATATGGGGCACTATTATACATGAGCACATTACAAATGAAAATGACTCGTAGGTGTTACCAGGGTTGCACTGGACCATACTTACATAAATAAATATGTTATTTCAACCCTCCTGAACACCAAGAGAGTGTATAACACCTGGAAAACAGCTGAGGACAACATCAAGAGGAATAAAATTCATGTTGAGACTTACATTACAAACCTGGAAAATAAGATCTGTGGTTGAATGTTTGGTGTCTGTTTAGACACTGCAAAGCACAATCCGACAAAGCAAGGAATATTCTGGCAGCTTATCGTCATTGAAGCAGGGTTATCAGACTGATTGGGTAAATTAGGTGATATGTAACAAGGTTAAATTTATAACCTCACATTTATTTCAGCACTTCTAACAGTGCATAGTGTCTGTAGCACACATTCGCCACACTTCTAGGCATACATGTTTTCTTAGTAGTGAGACCACATAGGAAGGACTAAAGGGCTAGTCATTCTGATTGGGTGCTCTCTATTTTAAAGCTGCCCGTGTGTGTGTGTGTGTGTGTGTGTGTGTGTGTGCTTTCAGTCTCCTGTGTCCATTTTAGACTCCAGGTCTGCTACAGTTGCTGTTTCAGCTTTTTGTTTTGCCAGTTCCACCCAAATAAAACATCAATATTTGACAGTATTTAGCAGCAATAAAAGCCAGTGTCCTTAGCTTTGATTTGTCAAAAGTCTCCAGTGGTGGACAGTAATGAAGTAAATGTAATTTGTGTACTTAAGTAGCATTTTCTGGTATCTGTACTATACTAAAGTATTTTCATTTAGGGAGACGTTTAACTTCACTACATTTCAAAGTCAAACATCATACTTTTTACCCAACTACATTTTGCAAAATCAGTCGGTACTTTTATTTATGAGTGGATAAAAACTTAACTGATCAAATGTACAGCAAGCCACCAATCAGGGTAGAGCTCTGTTTTGCTCTTAGTGGTATTTACTTAGCACAAACATACAGTTCAGTGTCTGTTCAGAACATTTTAAGAATAATAAAGGATAAAAAAAAAAAACCCCGACTCTTACTTGCCACAACACCCATGTCCTTATTTACACAAAATATTTCAAAAGAAGGTTTTGGGCTTATTATAGTTTTAATAGATATCAATCAGTGCTTGACTCATTAATATAATTTTATTAAGCTTAAGTGTAACATTAGAGTCTTTTCACATGAACTGAGTTGATTAAGAGAGTCTTGTGACAAACATTTTAATAGGAACATTATAGCCAAAATAAATAATTGTACAATGGACACTTAAGTACATTTGAAGGTAAATAATTTTGTCGTTTAAAAAAATATTTTGTGAAAGATTTAAAAAGGGATCACGTTTACTTTTACTGAAGTTATATTTTACCTAGTATATCTCTACTTTAACTCAATTACATTGCTTGTGTTCTTTGTCTAACACTGGAGGTTTCTCAGCAGTGTTTGTTGTCCCTGCCTGTCTCTGCTCTGCCCTGAATAGTATTTCTTGTTTTGGCTTGTGCCTGTCATCTATCATGAAGTGAAGTAGAATCCCTTATGAAATCAATTCTAAACATGGAATCTATCTTCTGTCAAGAGGAAAAAAAAACCTTTTTGTAACAGGTGGTTTCTCAATAAAACGTTTAAACGTGATCCTAACAGCAGAGTTGATGGCAGAAATATAATTTTTTATGCCTCCAGCTTTGCCTTCACACTCCATATCGGATGCAAATGCAGTTTAATACAATTTTAAGACCAAAAGTGTGGCCTGAAGCTTTGCCAGCCTTTTCTGAGTGGCTTCATTGGATGGTGGACATACATTGGAGGTCTACCCATGGCGAAGCTGATAGTGCTCAATATGCAGTCAGCGAGTTTGATTCTCGTCCATTTTAGGGCTTGCTTAAGGCCAATAGAATGCATGTGTTTAGTTAATAAGCCAAGCTGTGATTACTAAAGGGTTACTCAAGGTTTTTATATGGCCTATTCTTTTGGTTTCAAAAGTGTCTTTCAGTTGACAATAATGCTCCTCATTACAGGATTCATACAGGGCAAAATAGTGGTCCCTTTACAGCTTTCACAGATACAATATTTTTGTGTGGTTGTCCCATACACAAGCCTTCACAGCAAGCTCAGGAGTGATGCAGCAGTGTGTTCTCGACCTAGTAACATTGTGAGACAGATTGTTTTCTTCCTTATGAACCAAACTTTGCAGTGTAATAACTGTCTTTGTTTCAACATTATTTCCAAAACAACTCTTCCATAAATGGGTCTTGAAAGGAAATTAACAATCTACTCAACACTGGTCCCATTTGTAACATGATTCACCACTCAGAGCCTCGTTCCCAAGATAATAAAATAAAACAAATAAATAACCATACAGTGCACTAAAAACTGTGGATTGTTATATAATGACTCAGCAGTGAAAGATGTATCTCAAGGATAATTTGTGTGGGAGTGTGGCCTTTAGGAATTTGATCTAGAATAACATACATATACCGTGCACTACCAGGTTTGTTTTTCTTGTCCCCTTAGAGAGATTCTCCCTGCCACTGTCAACTCTGGTTTGTTCATTAGAGATAAAATTACATTTTCTGGTAAACTGCTTTGTGACAATACTAATTACTAAAAGTGCTATATAAATACAACGTTGTTGTGGCACTGCTGTGAACAGTATGAATCATCCAAGTGATTTAGACAATTTTCTGAAGATGTCAACTCAATTCCTCTCTGAAAGATCCCTCACTCTGGTTTCACATGATATGCTTTATTGGCAAAAGTATTGTGACATGTGACTTTTAGCACACACTTGGAGGCACATAACTAAACACCTGTGGGATAAAGGGGGGAAAAACTGCACCCCAGGCCTCCTCACCCTACATCAGTACCTGACTTTATTAACATGACTGTAGCTGAATGAGAACAGAATCTCCACAACCAACTCCAAAATCTAGTGGTACATCTTCCCAAAATTGGAGGTTATTATAACAGCAAATGGGAAATAAATGTGGAATGGTATGTTTAGAAAGCACACTTGTGATTTTTTTGGTCAGGTGTCTACAAACGTTTGTCCATGTAGTGCACCTGCTGCACCTGATTAATACTATACAATGTTAATATGAGACTACCAAGCAAAAAAGTTAGCTGGGAGCTAATGTGAAGTTAACACAAATCTAATACAAAGCAAACTATCTTTAGCTTTGAAGGACAGGTTCACTTTTAGTTTGTAGTTACAAGCTCCTATGCAGTCATTTGTGTACAAGATGAGTTAAGGGAAATATCAGCCTTTACTTAAAGGGATTTAACAGTTTGGTTACCCCATCACTTAGTATCAAAAGTCTCAGCAAGTGTATGTATCCATTGTGTGAAACACTGCCTCATGGTGGTGAAAAGAGGTAAAATAAAAACTGTATTTCCAACACGAACATGAATGCATATGAAGAATTACATAAAACGTGCCATGGTGTGCTGTAATGCCTACTACATACATATTTTGTCTATGTGCTTAGTTATCACTGGTTAGTATTCTGAGGACAATGCACAGCCAAAGAAGCAAACACTATTTGCAGAACAATTTTCAATTGCTTAAAATGATGGCTAGAGCACAGTTTGAGATTTAGTCCAATGCTTGAAGCTCTTGACCTGTATCTGCAGGGGTTAATGCACTTTGCTAAATAATTGGCTAATTGGATAAATTCATTAATGAGCAAGTGTCCTAACAATGTGGACAGTAATAATTGACACAATAAATAAACTCCTTTTTTCTATAGATTGTGTCCCTATATATTTACTGCTTATTCTGTAAAGACATTATATTATGGTTTTATCCACAAATAAATAAATCAATAAATTATCTACTATGCTGAGTGCACAATTTACTCATTTGCATTCATGTCACCATGGTGATTAAGGTGACGTTGTTATGAGGATAGAGAGCTGAGAGTTTTTTCTTTAATGAAGGACAGATTGGAATTGTTTTAGTAGTGCACAGGAGGAATGACATTTTATCATCAGGACACCATCAGAGACATGCAAATAAATACAGGCTGTGAATACAAAATTGCTTTTAAATTCTACCAATAGCTTTACATCATTTCGAGATTTTTAAGTTCTAAAGCCCAAATGGGCTCTAGAACACAAACCAATTAAATTCATGTAAATTTAGGGAATTATATATGTGCATATATATATTTTTTTTTTCGGTTTAGGGGAATTAAGGGAAATCATGGTTCAGTTCGCACCTCTGTTTTTAAGTCACGGTTTGGTTAAATTTTTTTATGGTTAATGAGAAGAAATGCAAAACATAATATTGTCGTGTTTTTTAACGCAGGTTTTTATTATTAATATTTGTAAACATCAACAGTTTACATTTTAAAAACTATTCTAAATAAAATGCCTGCTTGCATAAATAATAAATAAAATAATATTTAATAATATTACTGTTCTACTTATTTCAGCATACATTAATAAATGTGTTCATTCCTACTATCCTTCATTCATTCACTCCCTCGATATGTGGAATTGGCATGATTTTTACCTTTCAAGAGAAATTCTTGAAGCTGGACATAAAATGCGTTTTGGATTCTTTAACATTTTCATGTGTGCGCAAAACAAATATTGTTTCTTGTATGGAGTGAGTAGCCACAGTGACACTGCGCTAACTCTAGTTTCTTTTTCATACCCCTGACATTGTTGTGTATGTTTTCAAGTTTAATAATAATAATAATAATAATAATAATAATAATAATAATAATAACAACAATAATAATAAAATGCACTCAAAGTGCAAAGTTAACAAACTTGCGGTCTACCACTTATTAAATTCCTGAGGTAATTTTTACTACAGTATGTTCTGCACATAAAAAGGATTGCATTAAGCCCTGTACCAAAAGATTTCAGTACGTGCTATATTACACACATAGTGAAAAATTGACAACAAATAGGTTAAATAGAAAATGAAAAATATCATGGACTTTTTTGTTGTGACAGGTAAATAGAAATGTTTCAGTTCTTCCAGCTTACATATGTATGAGTTTGAGCATTGTATCACTCCTCAGGGGAAAGGTTAGCAGTTTACAGGCCTGTCACAGCTGTAGTGAAGATGTAAACAAGAGCCTCTATCTCTCTGGTCCACTCTATCCTCCACAGGCAGAGGAATAGAAGTGATTACTGACTCCCAGGCCCTTGTATCATCTTGTGGATTTGTGGCAGATGTTTTGCTCCTTTGGGGATTCCATCTACCTCCCATTGAGTCTGTACTGGCCCATGACTAACATCTAAGGCTACCATCAATCAGCCAGATACCTGTGGGGTGGCACAACTTGTTTATCTATTTCTTTGTTGTTTGTATGAACAAACTTTTATAAGTTTTTTATTTTAAAGGATTGTTTTTTTGGTTGTTGTGATGTGTGGATTTTTACTCTCTATATATCAGATCCACTATCAAACATGAACCTTCTTAAATTTGTTTAGCATCACTACCATGTTCCAAATCTTTTCATAGTACATCAGAAACCACATTGAAAGGTAAACCTATAAAATACATATAAAAACAGAACATAAGTATTACCCAAAAAAACAAAAATACTGCAGCATAATTATATTTTTATTGGTAGTCTAAATAAAGTGTCACATGGAAATTGAGATCTTAGAATAATACAGTTAAAAAACAAAACATACAAGCTGTGTTGTATTCCCCTGAAATATCTTTTTCTTTTTTCAGTTTGCCATAAAAAGATTTACGTTTGATGGAGCAGTGTCATTTGTAACGTTAAACTTAATCTTAAACAGGGTTTGTTTTAGATTTTTCAGATTACTTTTATTATTATAAGTGCTTACAAATATTAGTTTAATATAGAATCAGAAATGAATGAACATATGGCTTAAAATGCAAAACTATAGAAGGATGACACATATAGAAGGATCTATACATTTGCATTTAACAATTAGACACAATTAACAAGAAACAATGGCCTCTGCATAAATAATTTTCAGAATTCTTTTGGTGTAGATCATTATTGCTGTTTTAGACCATACAGAAAGTATATGCATTTTCTGGCATAGCAGGGCCCCCAAAAGATGTCATTAGTTACTGTCCTATTTACACAGCTGCCGGGAGCCATAAATTACCCCTTGACACAGGAACATTTGTTTCACTTTTTCATCAAGCTATCAAATGCTCAAACTGTCTTGTGCTCTACATGTTTATGAAAGGATCATTGTACAATTCACAATGTATGACTTATACATTTCCCTAAAACCAGTAACCTCATTTATAAAACATCTATATGATCAGATTATATCTTAAATCTCATGGAGTTGATACTATGTTAAATGTGATTGAACAAATTGGGATTTATGAACTTATAAATATAACCTGACAATATTTATAATAAAGAAATACATCTACAGTATATGTACATAAAAAATCTAGGAATATTACCATGGCTGTAAATGCTTTAATACAGCTGATACATCTATTACAGGACTGACACACATGCCTTCCCGTTTGCTTTTGGATTATAATGTTGAACATTCTGAATGAGGAGTTAGCAGACTAATTTACCCACACTTCATTAAAGATCTACACGATTACTAGATCTGTGTTTGGTAAACACAGATTTGTATACAGTGATGCTTTATACATTGTTTGTAACAACTTTTAGTAAACTTAAACATAGAATTGAATGCACATAGTACTGCATTAAAGAACTAAGAACTCTTAATTGGGCTGGGAAAGAAGCAAAATGAGGAACATGTAGTGAAAGGTATTATCAAATGAATGTGTGTGAAGCTGTAGTCAGAGCATGTTCTTTATGTAATAAGTTTATGTGCTGTGCCTTCCAATGTGTTTAGATGGTGATGGTGGATGTGCACATAATTAGATGGTGACAGATAAAACACATATCAAGAAAAAGAAGTGAATATTTTCTATAATCTTCACAGTGGAAGCAGAGGTGGCTCATTGTGTTGAGTCATTCTGTTGTATTAAATGTTTTTTTTTTTTTTTTTTGCTGAATGGCTTTAGTTTGAGTTTTCCACTGTTTGTTAATACACATGCAAATGTAATATTATTTGAGGATTCCATTTGTTTGCTTACATTTTATAAAGCTTCCTCTAGGCTTAGGCAAATAGTAAATTGGGTGCAATATAATTTAATGCAATACATTTATTGTAATGAGTTTAATGCAGGCTTGTTTGTTTTTATTTACAAAAACATGATTATGACATTTAAATATGAGACATATTTAATTTTGAATGGTTACACTTTAATGCTGTGTCAGGTAGATTTAAAACAGATGACCCAACTTTAAATATGCATTATATAATATATAAAAAAGTAAAAAAAAAAATGCATATTTGTGTATGTGAAATTACTAGATGACAAGAAAATTAAACACTTATATAGAACTAAAAACCCAAGCAAAGAGATATATACAGGCTAGGCACAAAGATGGAAGTGGAAAATGTAGCTTGAGTCAAAAGAGAAATCAGTGATACAACCAACTTCGAAATAAAGACATGGTGAATTTGGCCTGAATTTATATGCTTTTAATGAGAGTCTGAAACTAATAGGCACGTGGGTGATAGGGGAATGTTTAGGAGTTTAAAAGTTTTGGGGTGTAGGCTAAATATGTTAGGCCAAATATATGTATATCAAATGCAATCGAATTGACCTTTCTATTTTTAAAATTTTGAGAAAGGATTGTATGTTTGGTTTAAAGCAGGTGAATAAAGCCCTACCATGGCCTATCATTTAAATGCTCCACTAACCAAATTCATCTTGCTCATGTCACATTTGTAAAGCCTGTATTCTGTTAGAATTTCTTATCTCCACAGGCCAGTCAGGTATAAAATAGCGGTTCTGCCATCTTTTCACAAATTTAAATGAAACAAGGATATACTTTTTACATTTTTACATTTTACAAAAAGGCAAAAAAAATAAAAAATGTTAAAGGGCAAAAATCAGAGGAATACATTATACCATAAATATCTGATTATAGTAGTAATTGCCCAGGCCCAAAATTAATTTAAATGATTTTAATCTTAATAAATGTATGCATTTAAAACATAATAGACTTCAGTCATTTTGCATTATTGATATAACATACAGGGATCTAAAATCGACCTTGTTTGATAAAAGAAAAATAAAGTATATTATGTTTCAAATGTATCTGCATACATTTTGCTGAGGTTGTTGATGACATAATTACTATTGATTACATAATTTACTTCCCAGACAAATGATATTGTCACAGTGGAGCAATCAAAATCAAGTTCTTTTCTTCTGACACGAGTGTAATGAAGTCTTTCTTTGGTTTTAGGGCTATATGTGCTTCACTAAGTTTACAGAGGTCAGTTTCTCCTCCAGAAATCCTCTCACAGACATAGTTCCATCGAATGATAATGTATATTGTTAGTTTGTTACATTAAGAAGCTTCACCTCAGAGCGCCACCTCATCAGCCTTAATACAGTAAATAACTTTATTACAATAATTAATATATAGGAATTTAGCAACAACTATGTTAGAAATTTTACCAGCTACTAAAACTACTTTTTTGTCATGAATTGTACGAGTTTTTCTGAAACTTGTGTATGCTCTACCCTGTCTCCAGTGGGTTTAACAAGAAGCAAAAGTTTGCTTTTTGATTAAAAGTATGGCATACAAGTATTTCAGTTGAATTTGTGACTCAATGCCATTTTGATCAAGAGAGAATTTTTTCCCACACTTTTATGAATATTATGAATCCATTATGTTTTATAAAGTATTTCTTTTCTGTCTGAATGTTTTCATGACCTTAAAATGTCTTCTGATTGTTTTTTTAACAATATGGGTTTCTCCAAAAAACTTTTTTTTTGGCACTGTTATGTCTTCACTAAAAAGTTTCTATACAGGTGACAATTGAAGGTACAGTACTGCATACCTCCACTGAAACTGATATCATGTATCCTAACAGCTAGAGGAATGTTATTTTTACTGTCGCTAGCAAAATCGAAATTTAGCTTGGGCAATCCACGGCGGTCTGTTCTTAATAGGGGCTGTGATTTTGCAAGTAACGGAAAAGAGATGAAGGTATGCATAAATGACTGACCCACTGAAAGCATAGGTCCCTTAGGGTCATGTAGTGGTGCTGCTATGCAGACATCTAATTTTTTCCTTGGTTTTGAAAGAAACCTTTCAAAAGCACATATGGTTGTAATGAAGAGGTGTCCGAAAAGCTTTTTGCCATATAGTGCAATTAAGATTCTGGCTAAGGCATAACAAAGTTAGCTTAAATGCATCCTGCTTGCCCTAACATTTCAAGACGTCTTGAATTGATTGGATTTTGAAAGGCACACACCTGTGTGTTTAAGTTCACACAACTGACAGTACATGTTAAACCAAAAACCAAGTGATAAAGTTCAAGGGTTTCTCTGTAGACCACCATGATCAAATTGTGTTAAGATATAGCTGTGAGCTAGTGTATAAAATGATTTTTAAAGTCCTCCGCTGACATGTAAAAAACCTGCAGGAAGGACAAACTATCTCAGAAATAGTCCATAAATCAGGACTTTATGGTAGAGAAACTAGATAGAAGCCACTTCTAAATAAAAGGCATAAGGCAGACACTTTAAGGACTAAAAAGGGTCAAAAGGGGTTAAAAAAATCCCTGAATGTCCTTGAGTTGCCCAGACGATGCTGAACCCAGCACTACTTTTAGCATTTCTGTCCTTCAATCCAGATTAATGTCTTTTTCTGCCCTGCTCTCCGAACCAAGTAACCGAGAGAACCCGCTCACTGTTTAGCTAAGAGGCCTATAAAATCCCTGACGAGTTTGGTTTTTAGCAAATTCTTGTTATAAAATCAAAGCATCCAAGATGTTCAAAATAAACATGGTGCTTTTCCACAAAACAATCTTCAACAAACAGCAATGCCACCAGATCTTTGCTTTCACTTATACACAGAAACACAGGTCTCTCCATTCACTCTAACAAACATTAACTTAAGTCACTGTTCAATGTTTTATAAACCAAAAGAAATTACACATGTGACATAATGATAGTCTTTTCACAATGTTTTTATGCTGTTTTGTGTGTTCATGGAGTGGAGCTTTGTGAGTTTATGGAGTGATTCAAAATATTTGTTTAAGCTATTACTGCTTGCACTAAGCTTGAAATTATCAGTAAACTGAAACCGTTAGGTGTAAACCAGTCAAAAGGGTTAGGGTTAGGGTAAGGGTCAATCTCTCTCTCTCTCTCTCTCTCTCTCTCTCTCTCTCTCTCTCTCTTTCTCTCTCTCTCGCGTCCTCTTTTTACTTAATCCCTTGTCCCTCTGTTTTTAAATGACAGCATGGACGTGAGCCGCCAAGGACTCCACAAGTTTGTGTATGACCTTATTTCTTTCTTTCTTTCTTTCTTTCTTTCTTTCTTTCTTTCTTTCTTTCTTTCTTTCTTTCTTTCTTTCTTTCTTTCTTTCTTTCTTTCTTTCTTTCTTTCTTTCTTTCTTTCTTTCTTTCTTTCTTTCTTTCTTTCTTTCTTTCAGCTTCTCCCATTAGGGGTCGCCACAGCGGATCATCTGCATGTTGGATTTGGCACATGTTTTTACGCTGGATGCCCTTCCTAACGCAACCCTACCCATTTATCCAGGCTTGGGACCGGCACTAAGAGTGGCTGGGGTTGGTTCCCTGTCCGGGGATCGAACCCGGGCCGCAGCCTTATATACTCACATTTTTATTCTTTATTTATTAACTATTTTAGATTTATAAATATCTACAACAGAGCCCAATATCTGCCTATATACATACGATGCATTCATATACCCATTCTATAAGAAATCTATAGCCAATCTATAAGAGGTTTTATCTAAACACATTGTGCAGTAGAAGATATTTAATGTGATCAGTAATAAAAAATGTGCTTTTACAGTAGTGCAGAATATTAATTATAATGGTCTTGAATATTTATTAGTACTCAAATAAACACTGTTGATGTTGAGCATTAATGTTCTTTGCTTGAAAATGTTTAAAATTTTTGAATCAAATTATAATTTTTTCTAATAAAAAAATTAAGAAAAAAAATGTAGAAAATTTTAATTAAGATTTCTGTAAAAAAAAAAAAAAAAAAAAAAAATTTGACAGGCCAAGATAATCAACAAACTAAAAAAAACCTCTGGCTTGTTAATAGTCCAATTCCTAGAGTGAAGATTTACGTTTGGACGTCTACTGCCACCTAGTGTACAGAAGTCCCATGATGTCTCAAAAATGTTTGACTCTCCAAAAACAACATGAATTATTATTGATTAATGATTTACTTTTTTACTATATTATTATAGGATTATATGGATTAAACATTTTGTTGCTGAATGCTGTCTAATATCCAGGAATATACATTTATTACTTGTAATAAAGTCAGCTTAAAAATTATACTCAAATTAAGTGCAAACAAATAAAGGATTTAATTAAAATTAATTCCTTTAAACTCTAAATTAAAAGCATGACAATGGATTTTTTTGGCAAAATTGTTGGGTTTCTTCTGTTTTCCTTTTTTTGACATCCTTAAACATTGTTTGAAACAACCTTGGACATAAGCACTGAAACATTTTCTACACTCGATTCACTTCTTTCCTGAGATCTTAGATTACTACTGTCTGGTCTGCCAGTCTGTTTTGCTTTTATTTGCTGGCATCACATGCATAAATTAGGGCAGTGTAATATCAGTTAGAAGATGATAAATTAGTGCTTGCTGTATGCATATACCAAGTACATTTGTGTTCAAATCACCACTTGTTTTAATGTCTTAACAAGTTTAATGAATTAGCTGCAGATTGATTCATACACCGTTCAGTGCATTCAATCCCAGGCTCATTTTAATGCAGCTTTAAAGAATAAGGGCCATTATGTTCAGTAAGGATAAATCAGTAAATATGTCACATATGGAAGTGTGATCATAATGATGGGATTTCAGAGTATGTACTGTGGATCCAATTAACTTTGTGTTTATTATGAGCACACTTTGTCTCTCTCTGTCTCTGTTTCGCCCAACTGCCCTCCTTCTCTACAGGAAAAGGACAGGCCATAAATAAGAAACAAATTAAAGGGGCAAAAATCAATAGGAAGACATTAGCCCTTTAATTTGGTGTCTTAAAGGTGCACCTTTTCTCTAAATGCATTGAGAAATTGGCAACAGGAGTAAAGTAGAGAGCTACTACCCATTTTTAGAACATAGCCATAAAAACTAACCTTAAAGCAGTTAACCCCACATGCAGCACCACAGACTTACCAGTATTTCTCATATATCTGTGCACACTCTGTTATTATTTTATATACACCAAGGTTATAGAACAGCAACAGAAGTATAGACTGCATGGATATAAGGACTAGAAAAATGGAATCCAAAACTAAATATAAATTAACATTAAAATGGAGGGCAAGAAAAGGAAACCTTCGAAGGGAACCAATGTGGACAATGGACAAAGGATGGTCGGATTATTATAAATATTTCTTTGTATAATTTAATTTAAACAATCTAATTGTGTTCATGTGTTCACATATAAGCATTAACTTTTAGCTTTTTGTACTGTACTTAACTTATTAACTGCTCAGTCTTGGATACTTGAGTGTAGACTAATTGCGTCCAAGTGAGTGATTTTCAGGTGACAGAAATAATAAGTGGGGCATCAGGGTGGATCAGATATATCAGGAGGAATCAGGATCACTAGTAACTTATTAGTAGCATGAGTAGGTGAGCAGAGCTTGTGGGGGCAATGGAGGACTACAGATTTAAGAAGATTGTACATTGGGAGTTGAGTACAAGCAATTAGCCAAGTAAGAATAGCTTACAAAAAGGAACAGCCAAAACCATCTAGGCCAATGTGTACTAAACAAGTATGTTTTCAGCCTAGATATAAGCACTGACACAGTGTTTCAAAAGCTGTTTCACATGGGTGGAGCTTTGTAAGAGAAAGGTGTGACCCTATTGCAGGATTCATTTTAGGGTACTTTTGAATAAAAGCAAATAAGAAGATTAGATTTTCTCAAAGAAACTGAGACACAAGACCATTCAACACTTGGTCAAAAGGTCATTGTGAATTTTTATCACAACTGAGTGCAATATGGATAATAAAGAGGTAAATAGGCTTATATATATAGAACATGCAGACAAACAATGAAAAAATGGCCTTAATTCTTAAACTGTTAGTTAAAAATTTTGTAAAAACCATTGAATTAACGATAAAGAATTATCGGTCCCCGGTCAGGGAACCAACCCCAGCCACTCTTCGTGCCGGTCCCAAGCCCAGATAAATGGGGAGGGTTGCGTTAGGAAGGGCATCCAGTGTAAAAACAGGCAGATGATCCGCTGTGGCGACCCCTAATGGGAGAAGCCGAAAGAAAGTATATATATATATATATATATATATATATATATATATATATATATATATATATATATATATATATATATATATATATACAGTGAGGAAAATAAGTATTTGAACACCCTGCTATTTTGCAAGTTCTACCACTTAGAAATCATGGAGGGGTCTGAAATTGTCATCGTAGGTGCATGTCCACTGTGAGAAACATAATCTAAAAAAAATCCAGAAATCACAATGTATGATTTTTTTTACTATTTATTTGTATAATACAGCTGCAAATAAGTATTTGAACACCTGAGAAAGTCAATGTTAATATTTGGTACAGTAACCTTTGTTTGCAATTACAGAGGTCAAACGTTTCCTGTAGTTTTTCACCAGGTTTGCACACACTGCAGGAGGGATTTTGGCCCACTTCTCCACACAGATCTTCTCTAGATCAGTCAGGTTTCTGGCCTGCTGCTAAGAAACACTGAGTTTGAGCTCCCTCCAAAGATTCTCTATTGGGTTTAGGTCTGGAGACTGGCTAGGCCATGCCAGAACTTTGATATGCTTCTTACAGAGCCACTCCTTGGTTATCCTGGCTGTGTGCTTCGGGTCATTGTCATGTTGGAAGACCCAGCCTCGACCCATCTTCAATGCTCTAACTGAGGGAAGGAGGTTGTTACCCAAAATCTCGCATTACATGGCCCCGGTCATCCTCTCCTTAATACAGTGCAGTCGCCCTGTCCCATGTGCAGAAAAACACCCCCAAAGCATGATGCTACCACCCCCATGCTTCACAGTGGGGATGGTGTTCTTGGGATGGTACTCATCATTCTTCTTCCTCCAAACACGTTTAGTGGAATTATGACCCAGAAGTTCTATTTTGGTTTCATCTGACCACATGACTTTCTCCCATGACTCCTCTGGATCATCCAAATGGTCATTGACAAACTTAAGACGTGCCTGGACATGTGCTGGTTTAAGCAGGGGGACCTTCCGTGCCATGCATGATTTCAAACCATGACGTCTTAGTGTATTACCAACAGTAACCTTGGAAACGGTGGTCCCAGTTCTTTTCAGGTCATTGACCAGCTCCTCCCGTGTAGTTCTGGGCTGATTTCTCACCTTCCTTAGAATCATTGAGACCCCATGAGGTGAGATCTTGCATGGAGCCCCAGTCCGAGGGAGATTGACAGTCATGTTTAGCTTCTTCCATTTTCTAATGATTGCTCCAACAGTGGACCTTTTTTCACCAAGCTGCTTGGCAATTTCCCCGTAGCCCTTTCCAGCCTTGTGGAGGTGTACAATTTTGTCTCTAGTGTCTTTGGACAGCTCTTTGGTCTTGGCCATGTAAGTAGTTGGATTCTTACTGATTGTATGGGGTGGACAGGTGTCTTTATGCAGCTAACGACCTCAAACAGGTGCATCTAATTTAGGATAATAAATGTAGTGGAGGTGGACATTTTAAAGGCAGACTAACAGGTCTTTGAGGGTCAGAATTCTAGCTGATAGACAGGTGTTCAAATACTTATTTGCAGCTGTATCATACAAATAAATAGTTAAAAAATCATATATTGTGATTTCTGGATTTTTTTTTTAGATTATGTCTCTCACAGTGGATATGCACCTACGATGATAATTTCAGACCCCGCCATGATTTCTAAGTGGGAGAACTTGCAAAATAGCAGGGTGTTCAAATACTTATTTTCCTCACTGTATATATATATATATATATATATATATATATATATATATATATATATATATATATATATATATATATATATATATATATATATATATGCTTTTTTTTTTTTTAAACTTAATTATATATATATATATATATATATATATATATATATATATATATATATATATATATATATATATATATATATATATATATTATATAATAGATTATATAAACTGGCATACATTTTTCATATAATCATGGATAAACATTTCAGTGTGTTATATTTATGGCATGTAAAAAAAATTATTAACA
Source organism: Silurus aristotelis (assembly GCF_946808225.1). Classification (NCBI taxonomy): domain Eukaryota; kingdom Metazoa; phylum Chordata; class Actinopteri; order Siluriformes; family Siluridae; genus Silurus; species Silurus aristotelis. The sequence continues at coordinate 15,872,511 of NC_139584.1, forward strand.
GATAATACAATTCCTTTGGTAACTATTCAGAGGTGGCAGCAACACATAAAAACATAGTATTTACATAAAAACATAGTTATTAAAATAGCAAAAAGGTGCTGCGAAGGGAAAAGATCTGGATTGAAAAGGTGTATTAAAGCCATCAGCAAACATTACTATAAAAAGCTTACTTCTATATTTATAGATCCCATTCTAGATTCTTCTGCTGTTAAAATAACCTCTGCTCTTATGAGAAGGTTTTTTACTTTAACACAAAATCATAAAATGCAATCCTGTAGATGTAGTCAATTGTTAAAGCACATATCCTTGGAGTAATATATATATATATATATATATATATATATATATATATATATATATATATATATATATATATATATATATATATATATAATAATAATAATATGACTGAACCTTAAGTATGTTAAAAGCACCACATTAAAAGGGATACAACACATAGATATCAAGTAACTGCTTAATATTTTGTAATTACAAATTTTTAATATAGTGCTTATGAGCATTTTCAAAAACATTGTTAATTTATTTTAATTTAAAAAATGTTTGAACAGATGTGTTATGAAATATAGTATATGAACCTACACGATCAGCCAAAAGTTTGGACACACCTTATTTGTTATATATTAATACTGAAGAAATTATGACAGAACATGAAGGAATTATGTAGTCAACAAAAACGTTAAATAACCCAGAATATGTTTTACATTTAGATTTTTCAAAGTAGATACCATTTGTTTTAATGACAGCTTTGCACACTCTCTGCAGTCTCTTGGTCAGCCTCATTAAATAGTCATCTGGAATCACCAGTCCAACTCATCCTAAAACATCTCAACTAGATTTAGATTGGGTGATTATGGAGGCCAGGTCATCTAAATCAGCACTCCATCACTCTCCTTCTTGAACAAATAACTTAAATAACCTGATGTATTTGGCATCACTGTCATGTTGGAAAACAAATGATGGTCCCACTACATGCAAACCAGATGGGATGGCATACCACTACAAAATGTTGTGTTAGCCATGCTGGTTATGTTGCCCTCAATTTTAACTAATTCACCATCAGTGTCACTAGCAAAGCACCTTCACAGCATCACAACTCCTCCTCCATGCTTTACAGTGAAAACCACACATTCAGGAACATTCACCCTTTCTACGTCTAATACTGTAAAGACGTTATAATATGTCTTATTTCAGGTGACTACTCCTGAATCTGAGGAGAAAATGGCATTAGTTTTCCAAGCTGTCATCAAAGCTAAATGTAGCTACTTTGGAGACTACTTATGTTACTAGATAATTTAATGTGTTTTACATTGTTTGGATGAGCAGGATTAATGTACAATGTTGAAATAATAAAAATAAACAATTAAAACACTAAAGGAGAAGGTGTCTCTGAACATTCGACTGCTGTAACTAAATTTTAATCTAAAAAGATTCCTTTGTCTATTAAATTCATATTTTAATCCCTACATTTAGCAGTTGGCACCATGAGGCAGTCCAAAGTCAGCAGTAATCTTAGCCTTTATTACTATATATATATATATATATATATATATATATATATATATATATATATATATATATATATATATATATATATATATATATATATATTTATATATATATATATATTTATTTACTTATTTTTCCCTCCCTACTCAATAGTATCCAGAATGTTCCTGTTTTAATGTATAAGACATAAGTTGTTTATAATAAATTGAAATCCCTGCAATAGTATTCTGTATTAAAATCATTATATGGAAATGCTCAAATTTCAAGACAAAATTAATTCAGGACATTTTAAAGGAGATATGTAGCATGTTTTGAAACCAGGCTTTACCAGTAGCCTATTTATTCAACAGGGCAGGGTAGGGCATCAAATGCTTCCTAACTTTCTTCCAGATAAATTTTTTTCTGCTAAGCTCTGTGCCATGGAAATGAGTTGTGCTAATCAACAGACAATATGTGCAGGGATCATGTCTGCTGGGGCACAAAAGGCATTTCCTATATATTAGAGAGGAAAAGGAGAAATTACATTCATATCATAATTACTTACATACTATACACTGTATATGTGTGTATGCTTAAACATTATGTGTGTGTGTGTGTATATATATATATATATATATATATATATATATATATATATATATATATATATATATATATATATAGCAACATACTAAGAATTTTATGTGTAATACGTAAAACTCAGCTTACCCTTTTATTCATTAGCTATAAAAGTTATTTCTTTTTCAGTCTCATGTGAACTTATATGGGCCAGAAGACCCAGTGGGAATATCATAGGTTCCTCATTAAGATTCCCAGTGCCAGAGGTGTAACCTCACCACAACTTCCTTCTATTAATCACACAGCACCTCCAGCTGCACACAGCTGTCCCGCCTAAGTAAAACACTGACTTCCTTATCATCATTGTATGTCTCAGTTTTATCTACAATGGTCTAGAAAGCTTGGAGATCAGCTTTCAAACCACAGAGCAAAGATGATTGAGAACCAACCGGACAAAAACTTTATTTACTAATGAAAGTCTGTAGCGGTTGGTTTTTAGGTGTTTTTTTTTCTTTATATGTTTCATTATTTATTATCAAAGATGCAAACACTCCATACAAATAATCTCCTACAGATTCATAGCCAGGGCAGCATTTCATCATTTAAGATTGCATCTCCATATGGATTTTATCATTCGCATTCTCTCCATATTTACATTCATATCCATTTCCTTTTTTTTTTTTTAAATAATAGATCAACCACAAGGCCATATTTTATTTTTACCAGTTTTAAAGACTTCCTCAGCCACTTTCCAACCTCACAAAAATTGAACATAGATTTTGTGGCTCGGAGGCCCTTCTATTAGGTAGGTGTAATTTTTTTTAACCTTTCCGGTGCTGCAGTGCAGTGACTTATTAACTTGCAAGTGAAAGCACATATTATTAACTACTACATCTGTGCTGATAATAAAACCTTGTTTTATGCATTTAAGATGTATGAAGTCTGTTTGTCTTTTTAAAAACCGCAAATCTTATTTTTATTCCTTGCATGGTTTGTGTCCACCTGTCTCCTTAGAGGAAGGCCGACTGCAAATCAATACTTTTATTCTGACTGATCACCGTTAACCTATAATAAATTGGTGTGGTCTCTTCCTAGATAACCGTGTCCCCATTCACAGTACTTAATTAAATGACTAAATAAAGATAAAAAATATTGTTAATCAAATGTGAGGATCTTTTCCAGATTGCAATCCAATTGCACACCTATGATTTGTAAGCAAACGAAGAAGCATCTCCACCACCATCATTAAAGACAACTCTAAAAGAAACACTTTATGTTGTGTTTCCTCTTTAAAAATAAAATGTAAACCAGATAAAAATTTAACCAGAAAAACTACATTGCCACAAAAAGTCCAAGGAGTACTTTGATACTCCTAGAACATAGACACAAACAACACTACAATAGTCTGCTTTTATTCCCCGACATATTTCATCCAGCTGAAGAGCATACACACTATTAACACTAGCATCCTCTGCAAAGAAAACTGTCCTAACAATTTGGTAGAGTTGCTTATATACACCACCTCTACCTGGAGCAGCATATGACCACAGCATGAGGTTCTTCACATGAAATTAGCATAATGCCAGAACATCCCTGTGCAGTGATACAATGCTTTTCTGTGCAAGTCTGCAAGGCATAATGCATAATGTCATAGTACTTTAACATTAACTCTACTATTTAGTTTTTATAAAATTCTATATAAAAGACATCAGTTTTACAAATGTAAAAAAAATTTTAGGCAACATGTTGTTGTTAGATCTTTATAGTCAAACTGAGAAATTGTAATTCATGTGATTGAGGATAGATTTGACAGAATTCTAAACTGTATTTGCAAAAAAAAGATTTGATGGTAATGATATGACCCATGGAAAGCATTTCCTTATTTTTTACTGTGTTGGCCAAGCAGGCTGACTAATGTAGAAGGAAGCCCAGAGACCTGTGTATTCCCCACTGTCCACCTTGCCAAGAGCTCCATCCATCAGCAGGCTGAGGCACCTGACTAGTGAGGCATGCTCCTGGGTCACAATCCCATATGGCAGCAGATGCAAACACCTGCTCCTTGTGCCAGCTCAAACTGCTTACAGCACACACTCTGCAATTGTGAGTATCCAGGGGCATGGCAGAGAAAGTGTTGTTTTTGTTTGTAAACGTGTTAATACTGCTGGTAATTTAATGTAATATACAAACCCAATTTCAAAAAAGTTGGGAATAAAAAAAGGAATGCAATAATTTACAAATCTCATAAACTTATATTCTATTCACAATAGAATATAGATAAAATATCAAATGTTGAAAGTGAGAAATAGTGCCAAATATTGGCTCATTTTGGATTTCATGAGAGCTACACAGGTAGCAATAAGAGGCCGGAAAAGTTATATGTACATATAAGGAACAGCTGGAGGAAATATTTGCGAATTATTAGGTCAACTGGCAACATGTTTGGGTATAAAAAGAGCCTCTCAGAGTGGCAGTGTCTCTCAGAAGTCAAGATGGGCAGAGGGTCACCAATTCCCCCAATGCTGTGGCAAAAAATAGTGGAGCAATTTCAGAAAGGAGTTTCTCAGAGAAAAGAGTTTTGAAGTTATCTTCATCTACAGTGCATAATATCGTCCAAAGATTAGGAGAATCTGGAACAATCTCTGTGCGTAAGAGTCAAGGCCAGAAAATCATACTGGATGCCTGTGATCTTCAAGCCCTTAGACGGCACTGCATCACATACAGGAATGCTACTGTAATGGAAATCACAACATGGGTTAAGGAATACTTCCAGAAAACAGTGTCGGTGAACACAATCCACTGTACCATTCAGAGGATTAGGACAACCCAAGTTGTTATCAGTGCTCAGTTCAGAAGCCTGCATCTCTGATGGAAGGAGTTGCATGAGTGCATGTGGCATAGGGAGCTTACACATCTGGAAAGGCACTATTAATGCTGAAAGGTATATCCGAATTCTAGAACAACATATGCTCCCATCCAGACGTTGTCTCTTTCGGGAAAGGCCTTGCATTTTCCAACATGACAATGCCAGACCACATACTGCATCAATTACAACATCATGGCTGCGTAGAAGGATCCGGGTACTGAAATGGCCAGCCAGCAGTCCAGATCTTTCACCCATAGAAAACATTTGCCATTCATAACATTCATAAAGAGGAAGATGTGACAAAGAAGACCTAAGACAGTTAAGCTACTAAAAGCCTGTATTAGACAAGAATGGGACAATATTCCTATTCATAAACTTGAGCAACTTGTCTCCTCAGTCCCCAGACGTTTGCAGACTGTTATAAAAAGGAGAGGGGATGCCACACAGTGGTAAACGTGGCCTTGTCCCAACTTTTTTGAGATGTGTTGATGCCATGAAATTTTTAATTAACTTATTTTTCCCTTAAAATAATACATTTTCTCAGTTTAAACATTTGATGTCATCTATGTTGTATTCTGTATAAAATATTGATATTTGAAACTTTCAATTCATTGAATCATTGCATTCTGTTTTTATTCACAATTTGTACAGTGTCCCAACTTTTTTGGAATCGGGTTTGTATATCTATATATAGTTCCTGAAAACTATAAATAATATTTTTATATATATTATATTATATTGTATTGTATTGTTTTCTATTATATACACATTGATCTCCATTAAAGTCTCTACAGTTCACACAGAATAGTACATTTACTCTACACTTCCTGTCAGTTCTAACCAACCTGGAATGTTTAGTATTGGTGGGCATGTCTAATATAATTTACACACAGTATTTCATTTCAGCAAATCTAATTGGAAATGCATTGTGGTAAAGCTAATAATATATAACATAATTCATACAGGAGATATAGAACCATTTTAAAAGTAGATAAAACATTAATGGAATTAGGTATTATTTGAGAATTTGTTAGGTTTCTATTTTACTCAGAGTGTGAACTCAGTTCTCACAAAGCTTACATAAAACAATTATGTTTTATTTTATGCCAAGGGTGTAGAATATTAAATCCTAAACAAATCAATTTTTACCAGTAAAAGTATAACAGCTGTTATTCATATACTGTTACTAAAAATCCAGAGTTAAAAAATATCTAGCATTTGTTACTCATCTTCAGTAACAGCTTTTTCCTCAACAGGGTCATGGGCATCCCTTTGTCTCCCCATCAGTAGTTCTGTCTGTTTTTCTGCCTCTATTCACAGTCAGCCCCATTAATATACCAAGTAGACACCCTCAATCAAAGCAAATTAATCTTATCCCCAGACACAAGATGAGGATATAAAAACAATACACATAAAGGCTTTGCATGGCTGCTGCTTCATTATTGGAACACCCTTTGTTAACAAACCATAAGTTTATTTGAAGGTTGTTTCTTGTGTTATAATTCAGGGCCAATGATAGCAGGCAGGCATGCAGGAAGACAAATAGGTTTTTAAAGATATTTTATAGCACTCTAAACAGTCAGCCATATCATTCAGCATTAGGTTTAATTGATTAATCATTTCATACTAACCAACGCTTCAGAGCAAATCAATGTAGCCAAGTTTAAAATTGTATTCATTGAATGCATGCATGCATGCACACTCTCTATCATCTGTTGTAGTGCATGCCTGGTTTCAGCATTGTTGTTCCCTATAAGGAACTCTAACTACATCGCAATGCTTTGGGAACGCGACCAATTTGTCCACACTCTGAAATAATTGGATGCGTGGGGGTCAAGCAGGTCATGTCTCAGATCAGATCAGAGGACTGGTTTGTCACGGTAGATCTAAAGGATGCATAATTCCATGTCTCCATTCTTCCTTTTCACAGGTAGTTCCTGAGTTTTGCTTTCAGATTTGATGGTAAGAAAATCTGCTTACCAGTATCGAGTTCTTCCATTTGGCTTTGCCCTCTATGAAGCATGCGGCCCAGGGGATGCTCCTCTCTGTGAGAGCAGTTTACATCCTGATCCGGTTGAACGAAGCAGCAGACATACTGTTAAGGCAGTAGTTGAAACCCGGGGAAATGGCAGCTCCATCCTCAGGAGGTGGATCAGATCTGGGAGAAATTCAGCAAAACTCAGGTGGATCTGTTTGCTTCTAGAGAGACGTCACACAGGGAATCCTAATAAGGGACCTATGATATTCCCATAGGTTCTCCTGGCCTGTATAAGTTCAAATTAGACTGAAAAAGGAAGAATAAAGTTCTAAGCTAATGAATAAAAGGGTAAACTGATTTTCCCCTCCTCCAGCCCCACTGAATGCCATAGCCCAGGCATGGCTGAGGCTATGCCTGTATGCCTTCCCCACCATTATGTGGCTTCCAGGAGTTCTGGAGAGAGTTCGCTGGGATGGAGTCTGTCTACTTCTGGTAGCCCCAAAGTGGCCGGGCAAACATCTGAGCCCCTACTTCGCGCCTCTGGCTGAGGCATCTTGGAGGCACCTTTCTATTAAGACAGCGTTCCTATTGGCCATTTGCTCTCTCAAGAGATTCGGAGATCTGCAGGCCCTCTCTGTGGCCCCCTCCTTTCTGGAGTTTACTCCAGGTATGGCCAGTGCCTTTTTGTACCCTACAACGGGCTACCTCCCTAAGGTGCCCTCGGTTGCCTGTGAGGTTATAGGCATTCTACCCTCCTTAGTTTTAGGCCCCAGACTAGGAGAAGCTGAACCGACTGGGCACTGGACACTTACGTCCACAGGACAGGAGGAAGTTCGGTCAACTGCTCATCTGCTACTGCCCTCTAAGGAGAGGCCTCCCTGCTAATAATCAGACATTGAGCAGATGGATCATTGATGCCATCGTCTTATGAGTCCTCTGGTCTCCCCGCTCAATTCAGTGTCAGAGCTCACTTGAACCAGAGTGTGGCAGCCTCTAATGCTTGGTCCTCTGGAGTGCCTCACCAAGACATCTGCAACGCTTTGTCCACTTCTGGCCCTTCTGTCCTTTGAACTAGCTGTGCTGATACACACTAGTCAGGGAATGGTCAGTCTGCCGTGATAGAACATTTGTTCCCAAAGTGTTGCGATGCAGCTTGAGTTCCTGAAAGGGAATGTCTCTAGGTTCCCTTGTAACCCTAGTTCCCTTAGGAAATGAGATGCTGCGTCTCTATGCCACACTGTCAGCGTCCCAGTAGTGCTTCCTTCCCTTTGAAAGAAGCTGGTGCCGGCTTCACTCCATGTGCTTTCTGGTCGTGACGTCACCCGCTGGTGACGCCGCACATCCAATTTGGCTGATTACACACATTATATCAGAGTGGGGACAACACGGTTGCATTCCCAAAGCATTGCGATGCAGTGTCTTTTTCCCTCAGGGAGCTAGGGTTACATACGTAACCTAGAGACGTTTTCAACCCTTTACTTGCTAACCTTAATTTTTTTTCAAAGCTTTTGGCCAAGCTGATTTGTAAATGGAGGGAAGTAAAATAAATGGGGAAAAATAAATACTGATCACACATCTGCGCATGATTTGACTGTTTTGAGTATTCTCTGTTGCAGTGAGAAGCATAAAGTAGAAAGACTAGAGAAACTCAAGCCTCAAGAGAGAGATGGACAAGCAGACCTGTGTGGGTGTTCTTGTGTGTACATTAAAAAAGAAACAGAAGAAACAGAAGTGTGGCTAAATAAGGGATATTTTTAAAATACCTCCCATTTCTTCCTTCCTAAACCACTGAGCTTTCCACATATGTTTGTGGAAACATAAGTGGAATATATGTGTTTGTGTTTATGTATTAATTTTAGTGGTGGACAAAGTACACAAAGCATGTAGTTGAGTTAAAGTAGAGATATGCTCAGTAAAATATTACTACAGAAAGTACAAACGTTTTTGCCTTCAAATGTACTTAAGTATTTAAAGTACTCTTTATTTATTATAATAATAATATGTTGTCCTATTATCATTTTTATCACAAGACTAATTATTAAAAATTATTAAGAATTAATGAGTCAAACACTGATTGCTATCTATTTAAATTATCACAAGCCCTTCTTCTTTTAAACTACTTTTTAAAAAAATTACAAATTAGACTCAGGAGTTTCTTTCACCATTTATTTATCTCTAAATGTTCTGCTTGCAGTTGAACTAATGCTAAATGGTATGTTGGTGTTAAGTAGAAACCACCAAGCAGCAGCCAAAAAAAATCCAAACCAAGTTATGAAGTAAATGTAATTCATTACTGTCCACCAATGATTCATTTACACTTAGGGGAAAACTAAATCAGGTTTTTACATGAAAGAATATGAAATAAAAAAGTAAACAACTTATAAATATAAAAATATATACTACCGATTGAATACTTTTACAAACATGAGACAACTTTAACATCTTATATTTAAGTTACTTCAAGTCACACCTGGCATATTTGTCCTAGGTGATCTGAGTTGATAGCGCTTAAGTAGACAGAGTACTGTTTCAATGTGTCTCGGAGAAGCATTGCAATCTAATCACCCAAATCACCTTTGAAGGTGGTTAGGGATGCAGAAGACCACAAATCATTTATAGTGTGAAAGCTTAAGTGCCCTGATGCATCCCAGACAGTGACGAAGGACTGCCTAATTGACTGCATCATTGCCTAATCAGACTGATTAGAAATTATGCTGAACACTGGAGTTCTCTAGAGCTAGGCTTTTGCATGGCAAGGCAATGATACAACAGCAGATTCAAAAGAGGTGCTTTCCATACATTCTTTATTTATCTCACCCTATATACATTTATTTGATTCTTTAGCACATCATGTAATAAAAATGTTTGAAGGCCTGTATAGGTGTTTGAGATTCAGAAATGTTTTGTTTCTGCCTAATGCAGACGTAAACACAGACAATAAATATGTGACACTTTCACCAGTGGAAATTATATTTGAAATTTTGACCACAACTGGCCACTACATGATGGTCAAAATGTCAGGTGTAAATGGCTGTACATTTCAGTAATAATAAGTAACTTTGAAATTTTATAATTTCTCTAATAAACCAAATATTCGATAACATAATAAAATAAAGTTTGACCTATTTGTTCAGAAGACAAAATAGGGCCATTTATAGTTCTTTTTTAAAATTAATTCAATTTAAATCTTAATGCACCAAATTTTAGCATTACACACTAATAGCTACTTAGTTTTATAAAGGACAGACACGTATGCCTTGTGTCAAGAGAGGAATTGCTTTACATAGCGCAACCAACAAACATAACCAACCAAATACAACCCTGAAATTGTCTCTAGGTTATATATGTAACCCCGGTTCCCCAAGGAAATGAGACGCTGCGTCAACAATGCTTTGGGAACGCCTTTGTGAAACCATGCTCTGAACCATGTGTTCAAAGCATGTGACATCACCGGCGGGGTGACAGTGACCAGAAAGCTACAAAAGCCCATGCACTGGAGACCAGGCTAGCTTCAGAGAGGGAAGCACTCGCAGGGATGCAGGAAGTGTGGCACCTAGATGCAGTGTCTTGTTTCCTTGTGTAACCAGGGTTACATACATAACCTATAGACGTTCCCTTTAAGGAACTCAAGCTGCATCAACAACACTTTAAGAACAAGAGTACAACACTGCCAGACTGACAAATCTCTGCTTAGTTTGGATGGGCACAGCTAGGTCGAAGGACTGAGGGGCCAGGAGTGGCACTAAGGCAAAGGCTGTAAGACCTGATGAATGTCAGAGGGGTGGACCAGTCCCGGTGCTGCAAATGTCCTGAAGAGAAACCCCAGAGGAAAAGGCCTTAAAGGCCACCACACTTCAGGTTGGAAAGTGCCTGTAGGTCCCTAACTATCTTTATAGAATAGAAGGCCAGAAAAACAGCAGTCTTGACTGTAAGAAACCTCAAGGGCACCTCATGCTCAAAAGGAGGCTTAGACAGGGCCTCCAGAACCACGGCCCACAAAAGCACTCTAGGTCGTACCAGAGGCCTCAGGCTCTGGGTATCGCAGCGGAAACATGGGTTATTCACCCAGTAATCGCTCAGCAAGCGGAGCATGATAAACCTGTAGGGTGGAGAAAGACAACCCTTTGGCAAACTGTTCTTGAAGTAATTTTAGCACTTGACCCACCTGGCAGTTAACTGGATCTAACTAATGGTTCTGACACCATATAGTGAACAGGTGCCATTTCGCGGTATACGACCTACTCGTGGCAGGAGCTCTGGACTAGAGAATGGTCTCTACAACCAGAGACCAGAGGCTAAAAGCTGTGCCCCATTAGCAGCCACAGCCACATCCTCCACAAATACGGGTGAAATAAAGTTCCCCCATGCCTGAGAGAGATGATCCCGCCTGAAAGGAATCCTCCAGGGAGGGTGTTAAAGAAGGCCTCGGCCCTTGCCTCAGTGAGAACAGCTTGCCTTGGGTCCACAGGAGGATCTGTTGTGCCAGCTTGTAAAGGAGGTGAGAGCGCAGACCCCCCTGATGGTTAATGTAAAAGACCATGTTGTCTGAACGGATCAACACATGATGGCCCCTCAGGTCTGGGAGGAAATGCTTCAGCGCTAGAAGCACAGCCAGCATCTCCAGGCAGGCCACTAATGACTGCCCCCAGCCCGGGCTGATGTTACACAACGACAAGGTGCTCACAACACGGGGCCCTTTGACAGGAACCACTACTCACTACTTATGTGCAGGAGTGGTCTCACATTGGACACAGCTGTCATCAGACCCTGCAGTCTTTGAAACTGCCTCACAGTGAGTGACTGGCCTTCTCTCACTTTCTTGATGGCCGTGAGAATCCATCTTGAGGAGATGCATTGTGGACGAATCCCACACTATGCCTAGATAGGTGATCCTTTGTACTGAAAAAAAAAGTACACTTTTCTTGCTGTTTAGTCTTAAGCATAATTATTTTATGTGGGCGAGAACGACATCTCGATGCCAAATCACCAACTGCTCTAATTGATCTATATAATTTCATATGTGGATGCCCTGGAGCCTCAGAGGAGCCAGAGCAGCATCCACACACTTCGTGAAAGTTCGAAGTGAGAGTGCACAGGCAAATGGAAGAACAAAATAATGATAAGCTTCGCCTCAAGAGCAAACCGCAGATAGTCTACTAAGGTAATCAATCTTTTGAGACCAACTTCTGGCGAGCCTAGAGCAGCTAGAACAGTGCTCTAAAGCTGTTCTAGAGGCCTCCTGGAAGGCAGTGGGCCCTCCAAAGCCACAACATTCTCCCTTGGTGGCCCGAAGAGACAGGTCTATGGCACGACGGAACTCTAAGATGTTGTCGTTCCCAATCTCTACTCCCTTGCCCAGCTCCTTAAACAGGTCAGCCTGGTATGCCTGCAAGACACGGTGTGCAGAGATAGCTCGCAAGCATCTCTTTACCCGGGGAATCGTCCCATAACCGCACTCCTTCAGTCCCACTACATTAGAGTAGAAGGTGACATTGGAACTTAAGAAGCAGGCCAAATAAGGATTATTCCAAGAGCTGGACACCTCGGTGTGCAGATCGGGAAAGAAAGGCAGGCCTCAGCTTGGAGTCAGTGACTTAGGCCACAAGAATGTATAGTTTGTTTACCTAGTTTGTTTTATAGATGCAATTCCTGCTTTTTAGCCTTCAAGGAGAGGTTGCCGCGTCCTCTCCGCAGGGGAAGTAACCTCCAAATAGCGGGCTTCCAAACCCTGAGAGAAGGTGCTGGATCTGTAGGTAAGGAAGGAGACAGAACATGCCTGTCTCAATTCCCTCTACCAAAACCATTTGCAAACCCCACAACCCTAACCGCCACTTTGCCTTGGCATAAGCAGGGCCAGACCCGCGAGAAATGCTGGCAAGAGCCAAACTACACAAACTGTGTGTATCCCCAGTTGATAAAATGGAGGCAAGGAGTAACACACAACCTGAAGGATTATTTACCTTTTCCCATTACCTTACACAACTTAACAACAGAAGCTAGTGGGGTCTTTAGCACATATGCTTTGTAGCTTCCTGACCACTACATCATGTGCTTCCATTGGACAGATTACACACGTGGATCAGAGCATGCGTTGTTGATGCAGCTTGAGTTCTTGAAGGCGAACAAAGTGATCTAGAAACATGGCTGCTAAAAACAACAAACAACCAAGCATTTTGTTTTACGTCTATGCCTTTTACCACAACCAGGGACCAAACCGCACATTTTAGAGTGGTTAAGACAGCAAAAAAAAGACCATCAGGATGTCTTTTTCCTGTCTTTTTATAAAATGTATAAATAAAAACCAAACATTTGATGCAGGACCAGGTTCCAGGAAAATCATCAAATACCAATGGCACAGACTCTTTTCAGTGCCTCCATTAGGTAAACACTACTGTATCCTGAGGACTAAGAAAAAGAGACTCAGGAGAAGTATCTACCTTTAGGCTACTGAACATAGGAATTTGAGAGAGCATATATATTCCTACCTTACACACAAAACACACAGACACATTTGTACTATTACGCCCCTTATTACAAATGTATCTTCTTCTTCCGGCTTCTTCCATTAGGGGTCGCCACAGCGGATCTTCCGTCTCCATACCCCCCTGTTCTCTACATCTGCCTCTGTCACACCAGCTACCTGCATGTCTTCCTTCACCACATCCATAAACCTACTCCTTGGTCTTCCTCTTTTCCTTCTTTCTGGTAGCTCCATCCTCAGCATTTTCCTACCGATATACCCCATGTCCCTCCTCTGCACATGTCAAAACCATCTCAATCTCGCCTCCCTTACCATGTCTTCAAAACGTCCTACATGCGCTGTCCCTCTAATAAACTCATTTCTAATTTTGTCACAATGTATGATTTTTAACTATTTATTTGTATGATACAGCTGCAAATAAGTATTTGAACACCTGAGAAAGTCAATGTTAATATTTGGTACAGTAGCCTTTGTTTGCAATTACAGAGGTCAAACGTTTCCTGTAGTTTTTCACCAGGTTTGCACACACTGCAGGAGGGATTTTGGCCAACTCCTCCACACAGATCTTCTCTAGATCAGTCAGGTTTCTGGCCTGTCGCTGAGAAACACGGAGTTTGAGCTCTCTCCAAAGATTCTCTATTGGGTTTAGGTCTGGAGATTGGCTAGGCCACGCCAGAACCTTGATATGCTTCTTACAGAGCCTATCCTTGGTTATCCTGGCTTTGTGCTTCAGGTAATTGTCATGTTGGAAGACCCAGCCTCGACCCATCTTCAATGCTCTAATTGAGGGAAGGAGGTTGTTCCCCAAAATCTCGCAATACATGGCCCCGGTCATCCTCTCCTTAATACAGTGCAGTCGCCCTGTCCCATGTGCAGAAAAACACCCCCAAAGCATGATGCTACCACCCCCATGCTTCATAGTAGGGATGGTGTTCTTGGGATGGTACTCATCATTCTTCTTCCTCCAAACACGTTTAGTGGAATTATGACCCAGAAGTTCTATTTTGGTCTCATCTGACCACATGACTTTCTCCCATGACTCCTCTGGATCATCCAAATGGTCATTGGCAAACTTAAGACGTGCCTGGACATGTGCTGGTTTAAGCAGGGGAACCTTCCGTGCCATGCATGATTTCGAACCATGACGTCTTAGTGTATTACCAACAGTAACCTTGGAAACGGTGGTCCCAGCTCTTTTCAGGTCATTGACCAGCTCCTCCCGGGTAGTTCTGGGCTATTTTCTCACCTTCCTTAGGATCATTGAGACCCCAAGAGGTGAGATCTTGCATGGAGCCCCAGTCCGAGGGAGATTGAGTCATGTTTAGCTTCTTTCATTTTCTAATGATTGCTCCAACAGTGGACCTTTTTTCACCTAGCTGCTTGGCAATTTCCCCGTAGCCCTTTCCAGCCTTGTGGAGGTGTACAATTTTGTCTCTAGTGTCTTTGGACAGCTCTTTGGTCTTGGCCATGTTAGTAGTTGGATTCTTACTGATTGTATGGGGTGGACAGGTGTCTTTATGCAGCTAACGACCTCAAACAGGTGCTTCTAATTTAGGATTATAAATGTAGTGGAGGTGGACATTTAAAAGGCAGACTAACAGGTCTTTAAGGGTCAGAATTCTAGCTGATAGACAGGTGTTCAAATACTTATTTTCAGCTGTATTATACAAATAAATAGTTTAAAAATCATATATTGTGATTTCTGGATTTTTTTTTTTAGATTATGTCTCTCGCAGTGGATATGCACCTACAATGACAATTTCAGACCCCTCCATGATTTCTAAGTAGGAGAACTTGCAAAATAGCAGGGTGTTCAAATACTTATTTTCCTCACTGTATTTCCTGCACCACACTCACATACTTCTCTGACAAACCTGACTACCTCATAGAGTACCACAACTCCTCGCTCTGCACCCTGTCGTACGCTTTCTCTAAATCCACAAACACACAATGCAACTCCTTCTGACCTTCTCTATGCTTCTCCATCAACATTCTCAAAGCAAATAAGGTGTCTGTGGTGCTCTTTCTTGGCATAAAACCATACTGTTGCTCACAAATGGTCACCTTATCTCTCAGCCCTGCTTCCACTACTCTTTTCCATAACTTTATGGTGTGACTGATCAACTTAATTCCCCTGTAGTTACTGCGGTCTGCACACCTCCCTTATTCTTAAAAACCGGTACCAGCACACTACTTCTCCATTCCTCAGGCATCCTCTCACCTTTTAGAATCTTGTTAACCAATCTGGTTAAAAACTCCACTGCCATCTCTCCTAAACATCTCCATGCTTCTAGCGGTATGTCATCTGGTCCTACCGACTTTCCACTTTTCATCGTCTTAATAGCTGCTCTCTCTTCCTCCTTACTGATCCTATTCACTTCCTGCTTCACCATCCCCACACCATCCAACCTTCTCTCTCTTTCATTTTCCTCATTCATCAGCTGCTCAAAATACTCTCTCCATCTTAACACACTCTCTTCACTAGTCAACACATTCCTTTCTATTTCCAGATGTCACACCAAGTACCTTTCTAGCTGTCTTCCTTATTGCCCAATCATCCAGTACCTCTTCACCACCACTGAGCCCCTGTCTGACCTCTTCCCTGAATCTCACACTACAGTCTTCCTCCTTTAGTTTCCACCATCTAATTATTCTTTCAGTCCTCAATCTCCTCTTTTTCTTCCCCTCCAAAACCATTCTACAGATCACTATACATAGCTGCCTAGCTACACTGTCCCCTGCCAACACCTTACAGTCTCCAATCTCCTTTAGGTTGCAGCTCCTACATAGAACATATTCCACCTATGTGCACCTTCCTCCACTCTTATAGGTCACCTCATGCTCCTCCTTCTTCTTAAAATAAGTATTACCACTGCCATTTCCATCCTTTTAGCAAAATCCACCACCATCTGCCCTTTCACTAAGGCCAGACCTACCTATCACCTCCTCATCACCTCTGTTCACTTCACTTACATGCCCACTAAAGTCTGCCTTAATCACCAATCGTTCATTCCTAGGTACACCTTCTACCACTTCATCTAATTCACTCCAGAATTGTTCCTTCTCCTCCATCTCACAGCCGACTTGTGAAGCATAAGAACTGATAACATTTATCATCAACCCTTCAACTTCCAGCTTCACGTTCATGACCCTATAAGAAACTCTCTTCACCTCCCCTACACTCTTACTGTACTCTTCCTTCATAATTTCTACCGGTACCCTGTTGGCTAACAATACCTGTGCCAGTCGTTGGTAACCCGGGCCTCGACCTAGCCGGTATGAAATTCTTATTCGTGATTCACATGTTTGATTTGGCACGTTTTACGCTGGATGCCCTTCAAATCAAATCAAATCAATCAAATGAAATCAAATCAAATTTTATTCATCACATACATACAGGGTACGACATGTAGTGAAATGTTTTATACGATGGTCCGGCATGAGGGAATAGGATGGGGGAAAGAAAAGGAGGCAGATAAATAAGTATAAGGTATAAGAAAAACTATTAAAATAAAATAAAATAAATAAATAAAATAAAATAAAAGAATATAAGGTATAAAGATATATAAAAGGATAATGTATGAAACAAATATACATATAAACAGTAAACAATGTGTAGTAAAAAATGTAAACAAAATAAAAATTTTAACAATAGGCAATTTGTGGTGGGTTGTCCATAAAGTGTCCGTGTGCGGTATGGTGTGGTGTAAAGGTCCGTAAAGTGTCCATGTGCAATATGGTGCAATATGGTCCATGTGGTATGAATAAAATAAAAAGCGCACTGTGCTGTGCAAGTCCAGAGTTTAAAGTGTCGTGGTGCGAACGGTGAGATATGTTTAAAGTGACGTGGTGCGAAGGTGAATATATGTACAGAGAAGTGTGATGATGATGGTGGAGAGAGTGGGCCAGTTCTAGATCCTGGGTGTTTCCTAGTTTAAACACCGGATGGCCTGCGGGAAGAAGCTCCTCCTCATTCTCTTTGTGTTCGCTTTCAGGGAGCGGAAGCGTTTTCCTGAACGCAACAGAGAAA
Organism: Silurus aristotelis; assembly: GCF_946808225.1. Classification (NCBI taxonomy): domain Eukaryota; kingdom Metazoa; phylum Chordata; class Actinopteri; order Siluriformes; family Siluridae; genus Silurus; species Silurus aristotelis. Next base: position 15,889,948 of record NC_139584.1, read on the forward strand.
AGAGTCCATTGTTGGGATGGCTGAGGTCCTTCATAATCTTCCTGGCTCTGGTACTGCATCGTGTGCTATAGATGTCCTGCAGGTTAGGGAGCTCAGTGTGGATGGTACGTTCAGCTGAACGCACCACCCTCTGGAGGGCTCATCTGTCCTGCATGGTGCTGTTCCCGAACCAGGAAGTGATGCTACCCGTCAGGACGCTCTCAATGGTGCAAGTGTAGAAAGTCTTAAGCACCTGAGAGGGTAGTTTAAAGTCCCTTAAGTGTCTCAGATGGTACAGACGCTGCCGGGCCTTCTTCACCAGGGTGTTGGTGTGACAGGACCAAGACAGATCCTGTGTGATGTTAACACCAAGGTACCGGAAACTGTCCACTCTCTCCACTGGGGTCCCGCTGATGTTTATAGGTTGGTATGACCGCTCCCGCTTTGTGCTGAAGTCAACTCCTTAGTCTTGCTGACGTTCAGGAGAAGGTTGTTCTCCTGGCACCATCTCTCCAGGTTTTTAACCTCCTGTAGGTAGGCCGTCTCGTCGTTGTTGGAGATCAGACCCACCACAACAGAGTCTTCAGCAAACTTGATGATGGTGGTGGAATTGGATGTGGCCAGACAGTCATGTGTGTACATTGAGTAAAGCAGGGGGCTCAGAACACAACCCTGGGGGGCGCCAGTGCTGAGGGTGAGGGTGGATGAGGTGTGTTTTCCCACCCGTACGGCTTGTGGTCTGTCTGTCAGGAAGTTAGAGATCCATTGACACAGGAGTCCCAGGACCTCCAACTTAGAGGTGAGTGTGGAGGGAATTATGGTGTTAAACGCTGAACTGTAGTCCACGAACAACATCTTTGCATAATTCCCATTTCTTTGGTCCAGGTGGCTCATCGTGGTGTGGAGAAGATGAGCAATGGCGTCCTCAGTAGAGCGGTTCTGACGGTACGCAAACTGTAGTGGGTCCAGTGTGTCTGGTAGTGATGCGGTGATGAAGTCTCTGACCAGTCTCTCGAAGCACTTCATCACTACTGAGGTCAAGGCTACAGGGCGGTAGTCGTTAAGGCAGGCAGGCTGGGGTTTCTTCGGGACAGGAACAATGGTGGACTGTTTGAAACATGAGGGGACAACAGACTGTTCCAGTGAGAGGTTAAATATCTCAGTGAACACCGGTGCTAGCTGGTCAGCGCAGGCTTTCAGAACCCGGCCTGTGATGCCATCTGGTCCTGCTGCCTTCCTGGTATTCACTCTCTTGTAAGCCCTCCTCACGTCATGCTCCGAGATGGTGAACGTGTTTACCTCTCCGGCTCTCTCGGCGTGCACGCTGGTTGTGCCGCTAGCGTGGTTAGCTGCAGCCTCGAAACGAGCGTAAAAGGTGTTTAGCTCGTCTGCCAGAGAAGCGTCCGCATTCACCATTCTAGAAGATGGTGTTTTATAGTCCGTTATTGTTCTTAGTCCCTGCCACAGGTTCCTAGAGCCACCATGTTGAAACTGTGACTCTAGTTTCCTCCCGTAGTGCCGCTTTGCTTCCTTCACCGCTCTGCGAACACTGTAAGACGCAGCCTTGTACTCGTCCATGTCCCCGGTGGCGAGCCCCGTGTTGTAGGCAGCGGAGCGGGATCTCAGAGCGTCGCGGATGGTTTTATCCACCCACGGCTTCTGGTTGGGAAACGTTCTGATGGTGGTTTTCTGCACTGTATCATCAGCTAGTTTCCCGATGAATCCCACAACCGCTTCCGTAAACATGTTGACGTCATCAGAGCTGCGCCGGAACATGTCCCAGTCTGCGTCATCCAAAGCGTCCTGCAGAGTGGCCACTGATTGGTCAGTCCAGCGCGCGACCTTCCTCTGAACCGGAGCTTCCTGTTACAGCCTTTGTTTGTAACCAGGCATGAGGAAGATGGCGGCATGGTCCGATTTCCCAAACGGTGGACGTGATTGTGCCTTGTAGCTGTTCTTGAATGGCGTGTAACAGTGGTCCAGTGTTCTTTCGCCCCTGGTAAGGCAGGTGATGTGCTGATGAAAGTTCGGTAGTGCGCGCTTGAGGTTGGCACTGTTGAAATGAGCGCAGCGTCCCGATGCTGTGTTTGGTGAAGAGTTATTGTCTTGTGTAAATCCCATACTGCAGTGTCCGTGTCCGCTTGAGGTGGAATATAAACGGCACTGACAATGACAGAACTGAATTCCCGAGGTAGATAGAAGGGCCGACATTTGATGGTCAGTAGTTCCAGATTTAGTGTGCAGGAGCATGAAAGAGGAACGATGCTCGCGCTGTCGCACCAGTGGTTGTTCACCATCAGACACACTCCACCTCCTCTTGACTTCCCCGACTCCAGTGTTCTGTCCATGCGGTAAACCGAGAAGAACTTGGCCGGCTGGATGGTGTGGTCCGGTACCGCTGGGTTCAGCCATGTCTCGGTGAAGCAGAGAAGGTTGCAGCCCCGAATGTCTCTCTGGAACTTGACCCTTGCCCTGAGGTCGTCGAGCTTGTTCTCCAGTGACTGGACGTTGGCTAACAGGATACTAGGTAAGGGAGCGCGGTGTGCGCGTGCCCTCAGCCTGTTCCTGACGCCGGCTCGTTTCCCTCGCGGACGCCGGTACGGGTTGCGTCCTTTGTTCACCCTCAGGATCTCGCTCGGCCAGCATGGGTCCGGGTTTAAAAATGGCGAAAGGTGAGTGCATTGTACACCAATAGATATAAGAGTGTCTCTGTCATATCTAATGATGTCCATCTTGTGTAGATAAAAGTGTAACTACTTAAATAAAAGTATAAAATAAACAAAAAAGAGAAAACGTAGCCGGAGCAGTCGTGACGGCAGCTGACCAAACAACCGCCATCTTAACCGGCGCCCTTTCTAACGCAACCCTCCCCATTTATCCAGGCTTGCAACCGGCACTAAGAGGGCACTGGCTTGTGCAACCATAATGGCTGGGTTCCTATTACAAATGTATAAGGGAAAAAAAAGTTCCACTGTATAAATGTAAGTGAGCTTCAAAGGTTTTACCTGCCTGTTTTAAAATCTGTTAATTTTTTAACTTTTATTTTTATAATACAACCCTTGCACACTTATTTTGCACATTCCTTTTTAAAACAATCAAAATACATAGCATACAGTATGTAAAGTGTAAGCAGAATATCTGCCATGCTAAATACAAGCCTGCTGTTTCGGTCAGATTTTTGTACTCCTCTGTGCTCTGTCCTTGATCATCTTTTTCGTAAATTGGCTACGGAATTATCCATGGAGGTCAATATTAGCCACAGTAATCTGAATCTTATCTAAAAACTTTTATTTAATTAAATAAACTTTTTTGTTGAAAGCCTGTAAATATTACTAAATGCACGTTTTGAAGGCCAATGCATGCAGCACACTATTTTCTTCTTAATATTTTACTATTACAAAATAATTTAGGAGATTTTATTATTCGGAAATCTAGCAGAAATGTTGCAGAGTACTTCTTTGGTATCTTAACCGTTACCCTGACAAACAAAGCAGACTTTGCAATTTATTGTCTAAGCAATTCCCTAGCTCACCAAGGCTGTTAAACCAGTTGGCTATAACTGCACTGTTGGTCCTCTTCACCAGGGGAGTGTAGTCGGGAGAGGGCATCTGGAAATCCACAGCATACTTGGCAACCAAGCGACTACCCTGGGTGGCTGAGAGAAGTGACCGTGCAGCAGTGGAAGTCTCGGAGGTCTTGCGGAACTCCTCCGAGAAGGCGGTAAATAAAAAGAACAAAAGGCGGACTGGCTCTCCCACTCGGCGGTCACCCATCGCAGGGCCTTTCCGGTCAGCAAGGATCACATACTCCACCTTGGCTTGCTCGGTCGGAAATAAAGAAGGCTGGATCTGGAAGATGACATTGCACTGTGTGAGGAAGGAGCAGCAAGATCCGGGTTTCCCAGAGAAATGTGCAGTCAGGGCTAGGTAAGGCTCTTGGGGGGTAACCATAGCTAGGAATGGTTTCAAATGTGGAATCGCCTGTGGCTGTTGTGAGGTGATCTCCCGAAATGCTGAGGCCAGCTCCTGTAGTTGTTGGCCGTGGGAAGCCAAAACCTGAGCCAAGGTGTTTAGCTCGGTTCTCATATCCTGAGCATTTGCGGGGTCTATTTTGGCCAGATTATTCTGTCAGGAACTGGCCGGAGGGACCCAAATGCAGAACGCAGACAGAGAGTTTAAGATAAGAGTCTTTAATTAACAAACTGGGGTGTAACCAGGTGAATTGACCCAGAACACAAGCCAAAAACAACTAAGCAAATACCAACAAACAATAAAAAAATAAAAACACTCCAAAATTCCAAAGAACACATCTAAACAGTCTGAACATGCAGCATAAAAATCCAGGCAAAAACTAAGCACAAAAACAGTCCAAATCCAAAAAGGCAGAGCAGGGAAACAAACAGGGTAACAAGCCAAAGAACAGTCCAAAAAAAAAATCAAGCAGGCATACAGGGAAAAGACTGGACAATCTCAGCAACAATATGAGGAGACCAAAGATATAATAATAGAGATGATAATTCAGCAGAGAGGGAGAGTTCTTAGAGTCCTTAAATACAAGGCAGCGTGGTAAAACCCCAAAATGGCCGCCGACCCGGAAGTGCACGTAGCAAAAAACGGAAGCGAGTGTCGCGAAACCGGAAGTGCCTGTCGTGAACCCGGAAGACCGTGACAATAACATGCAGAAGTGATTGGCAACTAAGAAAGAAAAACATAAAACTTACATTAAACAGTTTTGGAAAAAAAATCTGTATGATTGTCTTTTGTCAGCAACAAGCTAGCCATCTAACTGTGATAAAGGTGCTTTATACTTGTGACATGTACATTACAGCATAGTGAAATTATTTCTTTGCAATTCCCGTTAATATTAAGAAAATGGGGTCAGAGTGCATGGTCAGCCGTGATACAGCACCCCTAAAACACTGAGGGTTAAGGGCTTTCTCTAGGTCCAACAGTCGCAGCTTAGCAGAACCCCTGACCTTAGAAACAGTAACCCAAAGCTTCAACCACTGAGCCCACACTGCCCTGCCCCATAAGTGATGTATATATATAAATGTGTAACAGTGTTATACATTTAACAAATGCCTGTATGCTCATTGATCCTAAGCAAATACTTGTACATACAATATGATTTATTTAATGGTAAGAAGTGCTTCTGTGTGTTGCCTTGATACAGTTTCAGTTAAAGAGACCATTCAAGATCTGAAGTATGAATTCTGTGTTTAAAGAGCGTTTTTTGCAGTAATTTTCTTGATCAACTTACTTAAAACATTTTGACCTCAGGGCTTTTGTAGTTAAATGTTAATAGTATCAGAGGTTAGGGCAAAGAATATCAAATTGTAAATAAACAAATTGGTTAAATTTAATAGGTATTTAAAAAAAAAAACCAGGGATCAACATGTGATTGCAGGCTTTTTGTTAATATATATTGTATTTCTTTTCATGTTTAAATGTTGGACAGTTGTATAAAGCATTTCACTGCAAATCGTTCTCTGTATGTGTGTGTATGTGATAAATGACATTTTAATTTTAATTTAGAGTAGATTATTTGCCACTACAGGCACTATAAAGACTGCCATTAATCTTGCACTTTGTCAGGGTGTATTTTGGGCTGAAAATAAGAAAATCTAAACCACAAATGTACCATGTGATAAGCTAATCCTTTATTAATGTAATTTCTGTTTGGTTTGTTCTGTTTCAGTTTTGCCTATTCAGAAGCAATCACAACAACAATCTTTCACCTATTGAACTCACACATTACACTTATAAATTTTACCAAAATACACTGTTTTATAATTACTTAAAATGTCACACAAACTAACAGGGAAATGGCTTAGCTTACAACACATCCACTCTTTTTCTCTGTCATATTTAATTCGTCTGCCCTTCCTGCAGCAAACAACAGGCCAACATGATGATGGCTCCCCCTAGGGAAAAGGGAGTTGCAGGAGGTTAGAAAGCACACAATGGCATCCCAGAGCACTAGTCAAATAAATTCCTCCCTTTCCCTTCATATTTTCCACTTAGCTGCCACAAAGTGTCACACATTTTGTGAAATTTCACACCAATATGTGCAGTCCACAATCAAAAAACAGCAAAAAAAATAATGCTTTGAATCTTTTTCTTCTGAAATTTGTTTAATACCTCTCTCTAGTTTTTCTAGGACATATAAAGGTTTGTTCCAAGGAAGTGTCAGAACCATGGGATGTTTACAAAAATATTTTCTTGAGTGAGAAATAATTTGTTTGACTATATAAATACTACATATTAAACACACACACACACACACACACACACACACACACACACACACACACACACACACACACACACACACACACACAAAAAAGAGCACTTGAGTAGAGAACTCTAGTCCTGTTTGAAGCTGATGGAAAAGATTAATAATGTCTGTTATTTGTTGCTAGGTAACCTTGCATTGTGGCTATATTTTGAGCTCCAAGCCCCTCTTGAGACTAATCAGGTTCAGAGCTCTGCATGGCTTATTTTAATGTACGTCCTGAAGCAGACATGCTCTATGTGATGTTTGCTTGGCACACAATTTTTTTTAGTGGTGAAAAAAATAAGGAGACCTGCCTTATTTTAAGAAATAAGCATGCACAAGATATTCATGTGAACCTACTCTGGGAGCTGCTATAAATATATACACTAGCTCACATAAACTAAAGGTACATTTTTAATTTCATGGTCATTCATATTCATTATCCATTTTCTAAAATGTTATGTTGTGTAGCAACAATTATTTAAGCAATTTGAAATGAATGAAAAGAAGGCAATTAAATGCTAAAGAGATTCCAGTATTTCTGTCATTGAAATGATGCTAGTTAACACCTAACATGCATGAGATAAGAACATTATGTATTAGAGGACAGAAGCACTGAGATATATGATTGACTGTATACTGATACTGCGTTACCATTGCCGACTGGATGTAAAAATTTAAATGAATTTGTGACTTGATTCATGTAGGCCATTTTCAAATATAGGCCTGCAAATCATTAGTGCCCTAATGTTATATTTTACTGACAGCAATAATGCAAGCTCAAAGCTGTAGAAGTTTAAAGCTCCTCTTAGTGAATGACTGGAAATATCTTGGTACTGCTCTAAGTAGCCACTTTTACATACTGTGTAATGTTAAGGGCAATAAAGCAACTTTAAAAGAAAATCCATTCCTGTGAATTGATATAGATTTCCATCTAGTTTTTTAGATGAATTATACGCTTGTAGATGTCTCAAATAATGAAAAATCCAGCAAATAATCTAGGGTTCTGCTTGTATGATGGTCCGTTAATCAGAAAAGAAAAAAAAAATCTTATTGTTTTTATTTTTTATTTAATTGTATTTTTTTTTTAAACTGAAATTATCATACATTGTTTACTGAAGCACAACAAGCAATTTGGTTCTACAAATTTGAGGTAAAGGTTAATTACAGTCACAAACCAATCATTCAATCATTATAGTCAAATGCATCAATGTTGGAGCTCATTGAAACAATAACAAGACACAGGCTTTGCATCACCCCCTCCCATTTGCAACCATTAGCAGTAATTGCATAAGCATGGCTTGAATCTAACTATGCAGAAATAATGTTGATTAAAGATGTCAGGTCAAAAAAAAAACTGATAATATGCTCATTGCTTTAATTTTAAAAAGTGTCAATAATTTGTTTATATTCTGATGTTGTTTGCCATTAAGTTTGCAATAGCAATAGATTTAATGCTTATTTGTACACATAAGTTAGAGATTTAACATCTCATTTGACATCTTATTTAACATTTGAAAGGTCAGTAATAATAAGCGTTTAATTATATGCATTTTTTTCTTTATTATGGTTTGAATGACGTTCATACATAAACATAAATTATAATTGTAGTTTTGGGGTGGAGGCATTATTACAGCATAATTTTGTCTACTGAGATTATGTATTATGCTGTCATGCATGATTTAAGGAAGATGACAGCTAGGTCAATTGCAAATGTATGCACAAATAGTATATAAATGGATAAAAACATCACAACATATTTCAAAGGTTACATACACAAATTAGAACTTTTAGGTATTTGGTTTGAAAAACTAAACTGCAGGTTCATATGACCTTGAATTTATTGTTGTGAAAATTAGCACTAAAAAATTTTAACCCAAAATACTCCTGTTCCTGATCTTGAGGTTACTCTATTGCTGACCTTAACCAATCTACCACCTTTATCTACTGTACAAAGAATTTGTAATAATCCATAATAAGAAATTAGCAGTATGTTTTATATTCTATATATATATATTCTCTCTCTCTCTCTCTCTCTCTCTCTCTCTCTCTCTCTATATATATATATATATATATATATATATATATATATATATATATATATATATATATATATATATATATATATATATAAATAAATAATATATTCAGAATATATTGAGTAAATTTATTAACAAATAAAAATGTTCTTTGAAAAATGAATACTCAATCCTGATCCATAGTGCCAGCAAGAGAAGAATCTCCCCACTCCTTTGTAGAAAACAATTATGTTCTGTATTCCACTTCAAGTGTCCTTTATCAGCTTTTATGTGGGCACACTCAACAACTGCCATCTCCCTTTTGTCCCTTATTTCCTCCAATTTGATGTAGAGCGAATATTTCTAAAGCTTTGCCCATAATGAAGACTGCCAATGATGTGACAGCGTGGTTCAAATCAGCTCATCCAAGCTTGCCTTTTGGTTTATGATGAATAGTTTGTTTTTCCAAAAGTGTTGCATAGAATTAAGCAAAACAAATCTGTCAGTATTACAACACTGTGGTTGGATTAACTGCTTACAAAAAAAAAAAAAAAAAAAACTAAATACTATTTATGGCTTTCCAGCAAATGCTTTAGTCATCTGAAATTATTTAGGACCTTTCAGCATTTGGCTGCTGTAATAGATTTTTTACTTTGTTTATGCAATAAGGGTTATGAGAATTGACAACAATTCTGGAACATTTTAATATATTTTGGATAATGTCAAAGATAACTGTCTCCTCCCAAAAATGAAAACATTTCTGAATTGCTAAGTTCTTGAAGAAAATGACTACATGGATCATGTGCTTAAAAATCCTCCAATTCCACTATCTAAACTCAGGGTATGGCCTTACATATTTATATTTGATTTTAGAGAATAAATAATGTCCGGCTTGCCAGGTAAACAGAATGAGCATTGGAAGATGGTGCCATGGAAACATCCAGCTTGCCAATTTCTCTTCATGAGCTTGGTGAGATGGCCAGAACATTGACAAAGTCTGCTCTAATGGTTAGCAACCAAGTATTACACAGTACCACAGTTTCATTTCATTTCATTTCATTTCATTTCATTTCATGTAAAGGCTTGAGTATTAATTTGGTATTAAATGTTTGATCAAGGTGTGTCTAAAATAAAATAAAAATTCTATACACAACTCCAATTTCAAAAAAGTTGGGACGCTGTGTAATATGTAAATAACAGAATGCAATGATTTGCAAACATCAAAAACACATATTTAAATCATAATAGAACACAGAAAACATATTAAATATTTAATTGAGGAAATGTATAATATTATTTATTTAATTAAATTTTTTTACGTTTGCAACACATCTTAAAAAATATTGACCACTGTGTAGAATCTCCTCTTCTTTGAACAACAATTTGTATATGTCTGTGAACTAAGGACCAGTTGCTTGAGTTTTTAAAAAGGAATATTTTTCCATTTGTGTCTGATACAGGATTTTAGCTGCTCAACAGTTTTGGGTCTTTTTTCTTTTTAGTGTTTAAAATTCTGGACTGCAGTTCAGTGCAGTTTAGCACCCAGACTCCTTCTAGGAATAATCTTGTAATAGATGCATTATGTGATTTAGCATTGTCTTGCTAAAATATGCAAGGCCTTCCCTGAAAAAAAGGCCCAGGGAAAATGAAAATTTCTGGATCATGGTCACATATGGCTTTTTCTTTGCATTATAGAGCTTTAACCTGCATCTGTGGATGACACGGCAAACTGTGATCACCAACAGTAACTTCTAGAGGATTTTCTGAGCCCATGCAGTAATTTCATTTACAGAATCATGACTGTTTTAAATACACTGTTGTCTGAGGGCTTGAAGATCATGGGCATTAAAAAAAGTTTTTCAAAGATTTGTGAATCTTTGCCCAGACTCTGCCACTCTAATATATATATATATTGTACCAAAAATTCTACTTATCTGTTGTCAATTGATTATTGTTGTAAGTGTTTCTCCAGCTGTTTCTTTTAGTAACAATTTTTCAGCCTTTTTTGATAATTGTTTTGTGGCCATCAAATTTAAATGTATTTTTTTTTTTCTTAAAATGATACATTTGATGCATTCTGTTTTTATTTACATTTTATACATTGTTCCAACTTTTTTTGTAATTGGGGTTGTATTAAGCAGAAATATTTTATTCCTAATATTTAATATACTGTGTATTTTTGTATAAATTATATATATATTTATGTAGACTGATGTTTACACTGTTGTTTTTTCTTAAACAGAATACTTACACAAAGCATTCTAATGAATGCTCTTAAATCCTTCTCACTCCTAAATGCATATTCAAAGGTTGCAGTAACACATTATGTATATTTTAATACTTAATTTTAAGACAAAATAGACAAGTAACCAAAACACTGAAGAAGAATTACTGGCAAATCTGCACTATTATAAATAATTTGAAAACACAGATCTTCAGTTTCACCAAACCCCCCCCCCCCCCCCCCAATGTACTTTCACATGTAATATTTTCCCTCACTGCTTTAACATATAGTATTATACACTTTCATTACATTATAAATACATTTACATTATTCCTATATAGCAAAAATGCTTCTCATTTGAACATGTCAAAATACATTTGGGGTAAAGTGTCATTTTTGTTCAGCAATGGACCTTTCTGAAAAAAGAAAACAAAAATCAATCGAATAAAAGGGGATTTAGTGCTATTAAAAGATGGTGAAAATGTAAAAGTCACTTGGCCTTCTGGAACAGCACTTTGTATCCTAATGAATATTGAAGCATAATTTTAGAGTCAAACCTTTTGTCTGGAAGCAGTGTCAGAGCTGTCGCCTGAGTCTCTTTGAATCGGCTTTGAATCGGCAAGCTGGCGGTTCTGGCACTGTGCAAAGGCCTGATGTTAGAAGGGTTTAAAATATAGCATCTGAGCATAGTCTGGGGTTTGAGACCAACTGTCTTCCTTGGCCCACAAGATGTCCATAATATTCAGCAGATTTTATACACGGCTAATTTCAACTGGACAATCATGGTGCCAAACAAAATACATTTGTTCTCTCTTGCCTTTGCCACTGGCAATACGCCAGGCTTCCTTTGCAATTTATGAAAAACAGAAAGATCCAAAAGAGAGATTTCATTTCTAAGTTTAACATTGATTTAAATACAGTGGAAAGTTCACCATAAAGCATTTTAGCCCAATAAATCATAGGATAATGAGAAGAGAAAATATGTGGTAAACTAAAGTCATAGCTGTAACACTGGCATACTTGGTTTTAGTACGTCTAATCGTGGAGTGGAAGCTCTTGAAAAGAAATATTGCTTTTGTGCAAAAGGATAATTACTAAGGAGTGAAATAAAGTATTATTTGTTTGAATGCTTTAACAAGTAGTACAATTACAGAAAACTTAAATCCAGTTCTTACAAATTTTGATACAACTTAGTTTCAAGTCTTGAATTGATTCAGTTGACAGGTATTTTGCTAAATCCTTTTTAAATATTTGAATATTTTGATTTGTCTTTATTAAAACTGAAGTAAACAATTCTGTTTTGTTGGTTTTGTACAGGAAAGCTCTGTGGATGTTTCTTGTGCAAGGTACGATAAGGTACGACATCTTTTATTTTGATTAATGATAGCAGACATATTTTGGAAAAGTATTCAGTGTTATATTCCTGTTGGTTCACATCCAGTTTGCATACACATATGGTGTTATTTTATTGTATTTACTGTATCCAAATTAATCTTTTCCAAAGTAAGAGTTACTGGGATATACGTCTGCTGTAAGTAAACACACAGCAAAGAATTTCCCAATTTCCAGATCCACACATTTCAGCAATGTTCCTTCGTTCTACTTGGTAAGCTATTATTTATACAAATTCCAAATTTATTGGCCTCTATACAGTGATCATAATCAGAAAATTGTAGTTACAATTTATATTGTAGGTTAATATTTCAAAAGTGACTGAACACAGCTTGGGTTTCTATTATATTTTTATCTTAAGTGATAAATGATAAATGATATAGATATTTTGGAACAGGAATATTCCAAATCCTGGTAATTTATATGGACTGTGGAACATGATTCTGTTTGGATGACAGATATTCTAAGATTCACAATAAAAATTATTACAGTTCCAAATCACTGTAAATGAACTTTAATAGCAGAAATGGTAGCCCACTGTTCACCACAGAGAACTGATCTAACAAACTACATAACAGTTTCGAATTACTTTGAACAATGATTTATAATTGCAGTAAACAAAATAAATACAAATCAGAAACCAGACCCACACTGCAGTGCGTGCTGGGAACATTCTGATACTTGTTAGCATCAGTGGCGGGTGGTCAGGGCTAGCAAAGCCTTCTCTGCTGGTCTAAACACTATCAGAAGCACTGACCTATATTTACAACCTAAATTCTAATATTTGTTCCATGAACTTGTATAATTTTTTTAGTTTATTATCTTCATTTTTTGGCATTTCTCTTGGCTACACTGCTTCCAGTATGTGTATGTAAAATTTTTTGTCCATTCAGATTTTAGCCTTTATATGCTGCCATGTCAATCTAATCTGCCCAGGGCCTGCAGAGTCTTTACTGCTGGCTCTTTGACCATTGAGAATATTACCAACGGGTCTGTTTCTTTAACCAATCAGATTTCATATTTGCCAGCTAGCTGGCCTAGAATAGCGTCAGCATTTTTTCGTCCACTGATTGGTCGGTCAGAGGGAAACTGTTACAGCCAAGTTTGACACAATAGGCCAGGTACCAAACACAGTTTACACTACAGATAATCTCTGGACTACCTATGCTCTGTATCCCACCTGTTTTCTGGTGTTTGCTTCTCTGGAAGCTCCAGCTTCGTGTACTAAGGCAAATAAAGCTTATTGACGTTATTCCGGTTTCCGACTCTTGCTCCGTGTGTGACACATTCATTCATTCATTCATTTTCTCCCGCTTATCCGTAATTCGGGTCGCGGGGGCAGCAGTCTAAGCAGGCTACCCCGCCTTCGTCTGCTGCCCAATCCTCACAGCACCGTCCCTTACGGTCCCTCCTACAGGTGGTGAGCCCACGGGAAGGCTGTGTGACACATATGTTATTAAAATATGCATAATAATCTTCTTTTTCTTCGTCTTCTTTCAGCTTCTCCCATTAGGGGTCGCCACAGTGGATCATCCGTCTCCACACCCCCCTGTCCTCTACATCTGCCTCTGTCACACCAACTACCTGCATGTCTTCCTTCACCACATCCATAAACTCCATGCGCTGTCCCTCTAATAAACTATAAATGCGACTGTCTCTAAACCATACAACATGGCAGGTCTCACCAAAGTCCTATAAACTTTTCCTTTCACTCTCACAGATCAATCACAAATCACTCCTGCCACTCTTCTCCACCCACTCCACCTTGCCTGTACTCTTTTCTTCACTTCTCTACACACTCTCCATTACTTTTCACTGTTGACCCCAGGTACCCGAACTCCTTCACCTTCTCCACCTCTTCTCCCTGCAACCACACCACTCCACTGCCCTCCATCTCATTCACACACATGTACTATGTCTTACTCCTACTGACTTTCATTCCCCTTCTCTCCAGCGCATACCTCCACCTCTCCAGGCTCTTCTCAACCTGCTCCCTACTCTCACCACAAATCACAATATCATCCGCAAACATCATAGTCCATGGTGACTCCTGTCTGACCTCGACTGTCAACCTGTCTATCACCACTGCAAACAGAAAAGTTCTCAGCACCGATCCTTGATACAGTCCAACCTTCACCTTGAACCAGTCTTTTGTTCCTACTGCACACTTTACTGCTGTCACACTGTCCTCATACACGTCATAACTCCTTTCTCAGCACCCTGTCGTATGCTTTCTCTAAACCACAAACACACAATGCAACTCATTTTGACCTTCTCTATACTTATCTATACTCCATCAACATTCTCAAAGCAAATAGGAGATCTGTGGTGCTCTTCCTCGGCATAAAACCATACTGTTGCTCACAGAAGGTCACCTCTTTTCTCAGCCTGGCTTTCACTACTCTTTCCCATAACTTCATGGTGTGACTGATCAACTTAATTCCCCTGTAGTTACTGCAGGTCTGCACACCTCCCTTATTCTTAAAAACCGGTACCAGCACACTTTTTTTCCATTTCTCATGCATCCTCTCACCTTCCAGAATCTTGTTAACCAATCTGGTTAAAAACTCCACTGCCATCTCTCCTAAACATCTCTATGCTTCTACTGGTATGTCATCTGGTCCAACCGACTTTCCACTCTTCATCCTCTTAATAGCTGCTCTCACTTCCTCCTTACTGATCCTATCCGCTTCCTGCTTCAGCATCTCCACACCATCCAACCTTCTCTAATTTACAATTTCCTAGTTCATCAGCTCCTCAATATACTCTCTCCATCTTCTCAACAAACTCTCCTCACTAGTCAACACATTTCCATCTCCATCCTTAATTGCTTTAACTTGCAGCACATCCTTCCCAACTTGGTCCCTCTGCCTGGCCAATCTGTATAAATCCTTTTCTCCTTCCTTAGTGTCCAACTTCTCATACAGCTCCTCATATGCCACATCCCTCTTCACCTGCTGCCGCATCTCCTTGTACTCCTGCCTACTTTTCTCATCACTCAGTCGATCCCAATTCTGTTTTGCCAACCTCTTTCTCCTTATGCTGTCCTGCACTTCCTCATACCACCACTACGTTTCTTTGTATTCCTTTCTATTTCCAGAGGTCACAACAAGTACCTTTCTAGCTGTCTCCCTTATCACTTCTGCAGTAGTTGCCCAATCATCCAGCACCTCTTCACCACAACCGAGCCCCTGTCTGACCTCTTCCCTGAATCTCACACTACAGTCTACCTACTTCAGTTTCCACTATCTAATTCTTCTTTCAGTCCTCACTCTCCTCTTCTTCTTCCCCTCCAAAACCATCCTACAGACAATCACCCAATGCTGCCTAGCTACACTGTCACCCACCAACACCTTACAGTCTCCAATCTCCTTCAGGTTGCATCTCTTACATAGAACATAGTTAACCTTTGTGTACCTTCCTCCACTCTTATATGTCACCCTATGCTCCTCCTTCTTCTTGCAATAAGTATTCACCACTGCCATTTCCATCCTTTTAGCAAAATCTACCACCATCTGCCCTTCCACATTCCTTTCCTTAAGGCCATACCTACCCATCACCTTCTCATCACCTCTGTTCCCTTCACCTACATGCCCACTGAAATCTGCCCCAATCACCAATCGTTCATTCCTAGGTACACCTTCTACCTCTTCATCTAATTCACTCCAGAATCTTTCCTTCTCCTCCATCTCACAGCCGACTTGTGAAACATAAGCACTGATGAGCACATTTATCACCACCCCTTTAACTTCCAGCTTCACGTTTAAAACCCTATCAGAAACTCTCTTTACCTCCACAACACTCTTACTGTATTCTTCCTTTGGAATCACCCCTACACTAATTCTCTTTCCATCCACACCATGATAGAACAGTTTAAACCCACCTCCAATGTTCCTGGTCTTAGTCCCTTTTCTACTTGGTCTCCTGAACACACAACATGTCTACCTTTCTCCTCTCCATCATATCAGCTACCTCTCTCCCTTTACCAGTCATAGTGCCAACATTTAAGGTACCAACCCTAACCTCTACTCTCCTACACTTCACCTTTCCTTGCCGTCTCCTTAGAAGTCTTCCTCCTCTCCTTCTCCTCCTTTGGCCAACAGTAGCCCAATTTCCACCGGTACCCCGTTGGCTAACGATACCTGTGGTGGTCGTTGGTAAACCGGGCCTCGACCGATTCGGTATGAAATTCTTATTCACGACCCGCATGTTCGATTTGGCACATGTTTTACACTGGATGCCCTTCCTAATGCAACCCTCCCCATTTATCCAAGCTTGGGACCGGCACTAAGAGTGTACTGGCTTGTGCAACCATAATGGCTGGGTTAGATATGCATAATAATCTAATAATTATATAATAAAATAGAACACATATGCAGGTTACTTTGCTTTTTGAATAAGTGTCTACCCAAGTGTGAATTGCATTAACATTCACAAGAACCATGCCAGAGTTCCAGTGCAACCAAACTTTGACCACCTACAAACAGTTGGATATTATTAATTATTTTACACAAACTGTGCTCTGTTTTAGACTAAGCTGCCTGTGTGAAAGCCCCAATGTAGCACAAGACCATGACAGGGACTGTTCACAGCAACATGTATGGAATGCATGTCTTGACGAGAAAATGGATCATCTGAAAAGTGAATACAGGAGTACATTTCCATTTGCAGTATACTTTGCAGACACCATGGTTTAGTCCAGCAACTCAGTTTGAAATTTTTTCATTTTATGGAAATCAAACAAATGCAAACAACTGTTTGACTTGTTTATTTCATCCAAAAAACGTTGTCATCAGAGATTTAGAACTAACTCCCAGAAGTCTCTGTTATCAAAGGCCTTACATTTTTATGCATATGACTCCCAAAACTTGATTATGATGACTGATACAAAAGATTCTGGCATTTAATTTTACATGCTTATTTTAATGAGAATCCAGACTTTCTAAAACCAAAACCTTGTTGACTCCAAGTATTTAAAACATTTTCAATGTGCTGGGGAATTCCAAGATTTATAAAACTTATTCCAAAAAAATTTTTGGTACGCTGTGTTAAATGTACATATAAACAGAATGCAATAAATTGCAAATGTCATAAACCCATATTTTATTCACAATAGCTTACAGAAAACATATCAATGTTTAAATTGTGTTTCTGTACAATGAATTGGATGGTCGCAACACATCCTTAAAAAGTTGGAATTGGGCCATGTTTACTGCTGTGTGATTAAATCTTTTTTTTTAAACAACAGTTTATATAGGTCTGTGAACTGAGGAAACCAGTTGCTGGAGTTTTGGAAGAGTAATGTTGTCTTACTTGAGTTTGATAAAGTATTTCTAAAGGTCCTGGGACTTTTATGTCATTATTTCTTTAATTTCCAGATGTTTTCAAGTGGTATAAGTTCTGGACTGCAGGCAGGCTGGTTCAACACCTGGACTCTTGTTGATGATGTTGTAACAAGCAGTTTAGCATAAGTTGCTCTAAAACCTGTATATATATTTTAGTATTTAAGGTTCCATACGCACTTATGCACTGCCATATCATGCAAGCTACATGATTTTGAAACTGAGCACTGATAAAAAGCCAGATGGACATGCTTCTCTTTATTCTGGAGAATGTAGTGTCCATGGTTTTCAAAAATAATTTAACATTTTAATTTGAGCACAGAACAATTTTCCACTTTGCTTCAGTTCATTTAAAAAAAGCGTTTCTGGATCATATTCACATATGGCTTCATTTTTGCATAATAGAGCCTTAACTTTATTCATGGATGACATGGCAAACTGAGGTTATGAAGTGATTTTTATAGTGATTTTTGGATGTGTTCTTTGCATGACCTATACTGCTTGTTTTATATAGATTAATGCCAGAGGGCTTGAAAATCATGGGCATCCAATATTGGCTTTTGCCATTGTCTCTTGTGCAGAGACATTTATCCAGATTCTTTTAATCTTTTACTATATGTTTATGATGAGATATTTAAAGTCTTTGCAAGTTTATTTATTTATTTTAATTTGATATCATTTCATTTAATTTAATTTTATCTTATCTTATTTAATTGTATTTAATTTTGACAATTTATTCAACTATTTCTTAAATGCAGTTTTTTCATAGATTGGTGAATTCTTACTTTTGAGAGACTGCCTCTCTAAGATAGTCTTTTTTATATCCAATCTTGATACTGACCTGTTGCCAGTTAACCTAATTAGTTGTCCCTCCAGCTGTTTCTTTTTAGTAACACTTGTTTTTTCAGCCTTTTGTTAACCTCATTCCAATTTGTAAACATCTTGCAGCCATCAGATTCAGAAGTACTTATTTTTTCCTTATATTAGTACACTTCCTTGATTAAAATATTTGTATTTTAATATTTAAAATATGTTTTCAATGTTCTTTTGTAAAAAAAAGTATGAAATCATCTCACCATTTAACCTACATTTAATGTGCACGTATGTGATGATGGATAAATGCATTTGATCCAAAACCACTTGTTAATACCATAATTACAATTTGATGAAAATGAATACCTTTAAATTTCCTAGTTTGTTGTATATGAACAAAAGAAATGCATGTCTCTCAAAAATGAAAGAAGACTAAATGTTTCCAAACTTTTGACAGGAACTGCATATACACATTATACTGTATATAAAAATATCCATAAAATCCTCAATCTACCTAAGAAAGAGCACACAGAGCTAAAAACATTTACGTCAAGGAAACCAAGACTTTTGAAAACAAGATTTTATGCAGTTCAACCCCATAATTTCTTAATCATCCTAAACCTGCCTATAACCCACTGGTGGATAATCCCTGAATTTATTGGATATACTGTAATAAGTAAATAACACAAACAAAACCAAATAAAAGCAAAACACTTTTCTAGATTCACAGTTTTAATTGAGAGAGAGAGAGAGAGAGAGAGAGAGAGAGAGAGAGAGAGAGAGAGAGAGAGAGAGAGAGAGAAGAAGAAAATCAAAGAAATCTGCTAAACGAGACTGCTTTGTAGTACCATGAAATAAAATGAAAGGGCAGCTTCAGGGCTGCAGATGTTTGTTTTTACACATGCAATCAAGGTAAAATACTCTTATGGTTGCAGATATATTGTGTAACACTGCTGGAGGTCCTCAAAGAGTTTAGAAAGGCAAAAGAGTGAAAGGAAATTGTTCGATTTTTAAACTGGGGGAAACGTCATATAAAAGAAGCGCATCAGCAGTATGTGTATTGTAAAATTCAAATCATGGCTCTTTTTTACCACTTAGATATAATTATAGAATGAAATTGAATAGCCCTGTGAAATTCTTTTCTTCACATATTGCAGCTTGTTCAGAACCTGGGGTCAGAGTGCAGGGTCAGAACCTGCGGCCAGAGCCTGATCCTCAAGAATGGCAGCTCCGCAATACCGGGGCTTAAACCCCCCGACCTTATGATCAGTAACCCAGCAATTTAACCACTGAGCTACCACTCCCCTATATAGTAGAAAGTAATTGCAATAAACATATGAATGTTTGGGAATAGCAAAAATAAATTAAAAAATGTAAGTTTTACATTAAGTAGTTCTTAAAAGAAAAGGAAAATTCTATATAGCTGGTACCATAAAAAGATCCTACAATGCAGGCATTATTTAAAAGCTTTTTGTTTGTAGCAAACCATAACATAATACTGTACGTTCACATAGAACAGAAAGTAAATATAAAAAAATCCTATTTAAATCCTATAAAAATTGTGAATAAATATAAAGAGAAAAACAAGCATACATGCACATGGGCAATACTCAGGGATCTATTTAGTTAACACCAGGTTCTCTATTTTCTAGCTATATTCATCTTCAGTAACCAGGTTGCAATGGTTTTAAAGCCTGAAACAATGGGCATGAGGGAGAAATACACTATGCACGATCATGCCAGAGCAAAAAATTCATCCCCAATTTGACAGGATCCTGATTGTGTAGATATCACAGCAGCTCCCTTGAATCTCAAATAGCTTGTTATTGGACATACTGTACATGGCTTCATTCAGAGCTAGTAATTATTTTTTTTTTCTCTGTTTGGTTTTTATTTTGCAGGGAAAGTTACCTGTTTTCACACACATACATTATGCAGCAGCTTAAACTGATGCTTATGGCACCTCATTCAGATTAGACAAATGACCTGTGTGTTTACATCTACAAGATTCAACAATTATTCTTCAGTAGAAATGTACGCCTTTAATCAAAAGCTTTTAAGCTCCACAAATATTTTACCGATGGACATCAAGAAAGATAAAAGCAACAAGTAAAAATAAATAAATTAATTAATTAAAACTATATATGAATGAGATATTAGTCATAGAAGTAAACATCTACTGTAGTTCTAAATTTTATATTACATTTTGCTGACCACTTTGTCCTAAATGTGATTATTTTTACAAGTTCATTTCAAATATTAAATTTAATTTAATTTCAGTTAATAACATTCTGAATTTATTTGTTAGCTTATTTGTTTGCCATGCTCATTGTACAAACAAGTTAAGGTATTTATAAAGATATGCTATTTTTTTAAATTATTCTTTATAAGTTGTCAAAGTAATAAAATAATAATGTTTTGGTAATTTTATGTGAAGTCATGTAATTATAGTTGATGTTTAGTTTACTGTCTAATACTACTTAATTACTTTTTTAATTACTAATTATATGGCTTAATGGGATTAGATATAAACAATATCTGATTAATATCCTTAATTTTCTAAATTTCAAGAAGTGTCATCAACCATTTAACTTTTTTTATATAATTTATGTTATATGTTTTTGGCTTTAAGTTACTTAGCTACACTCTGCACAGCCTGATCTGGAAAGCATTCCATGGGGTCAGTGGCAACAGATTTTTTTTTAAATAGTAAAAACCTTCGGAGACCAATATTAAACAAACATATTACATTTTATATTGTTTTAATGGTATGTTTATACACAGACCAGGCGTAACTTTATAGCTACCTGCCTTATATTTTGTTGGTCTTCCTGTTGCTGCCAAAACAGTCCTGACCTGTCAAGCATTAACAGCATTAACTTATTCAGCAATTTCTTCTAAAGCCAGAAAGCTTCAGCTACAGTATCTTGTCTGTTGGATTGGACCACATGGGCCAGCCTTTGATCTCAACATGCATCAATGAGCCTTGGCTGCCCATGACCCTGTCGCTGGTTCACCACTGTTCCTTCCCTGGACCACTTTTGATATATATACTGACCACTGCAGACCAGGAACAGCCCACAAGAGCTGCAGTTTTGGAGAAGCTCTGACCCAGTCGTTTAACCATCAGAATTTGGCTATAGTTCAATAAAACTTCTGCAGTGGCTATTCTAGAGTAAGCTTTTCAAGAGCACTGTCCTGAAGCATTTCCAAAACCAAAAAAAAAGCATATCGGGTAAAATCGCACATCAAGCCAAGGATAATGATGTTTTTTGACAAGAATGGACTTGTTCATAGAGAGAGACTGTTTTCCCATGAGCAGACTGGTAATCAGAGATTTTATATTGCAGTGCTTAGGCATCTAAAGGAAAGCATTAGTAACAGAAAACACATTGTGACACTGAACATGCACACAAATAGATGTGAAACTTTAAAGGAGCAAAATCAATTTTATACACAGAGATGTTGAATATAGAAAATAATGCATACATTAGTTACATGTAAATGTAATCGAGCAACTTTTAACTACTCACAACAGTATTCAGTATTCATTTTTTTATTTAAAAATGTTAAGCATTTTCTTTTAAAATATATACAAAGGCAATTTACTGACAAATTCTGCTAACTAGGCCTTCCCACCCACAGCATGTTTCACAGCAATTGTTTAATTGCTAAAATATGGTGTTCATTAAGTGTAATAGTCCCCTCTGTAAGAAGAAAATGCCCTTACCTTGTGTTCCATTTGTTATATGGATAAGGCCTGGGGTCAGGCATAATGGAAATACGGTGTTAGATATAGGAAACATCTCAAGTGAACAGTTTAAAAATTTGAAACAGGAAACTGCAACAAATGTTTCAGAGGTGACCTAAGACAAGCACTCCTGCTGTGTGTATGGATATTTAAGTGTGAAAAGTGGGTGAGCAGAGAATGAATCAAGATTTAGACAGACATGAATGTCAAGGAGGTTTCTTTCTTGGAAACGTACAATATTACATATTCAGAAAAAGCTGTTAAAATGTACATTACCTTGCAGCTGGGTTGAAATCCACAAGGATAAATTGCTTTAATGAATATATTATTATAAGATATGTAATTTGACCTTATGGATAACTGTTTAACCATTAATTAATACTTATAGTTTTTAGAATAAGGCTTTAAGAGTACAATAAAGGCACTTTCTCAACAATTAAGTCTCCCATAAAATATCTTTTCTTTGTCATTTTTACAGATTTGCAGATAATCACTTACAGTCAAGTATGAAGATCATTATACATGTATGTAATGTGATTTGCATACATTTGTTTAGACTTTGTTGTCTCCACTTATATTTGATCATTTACCAATCATTAAGTCCCACTTTGTACACCTAACACTGCTTCTTTAAATGCAGTACGATTATCTCCTGGGAAAGCTTTTTATAAATGAATGTAATAACAGTAACACATCTGTGTGTAAAGGCTGTAAAGGTTTTCCCAAACCTTTGTGTGTGCCGTGTAAATGTTTAATTGTTAGTTTATCATTTTATTTCTTGTTTAAAAGTAATGTTATGCTTGGCCTATAGCATCCCCCCCAACCTCCTTTATTTAACATGTAGACATTATAGTAAAGTATATTAAACCTATTTTGTTTCTTTTTTGCTGTTATGCGGAATATTATGTAAAATATAATGGCACTGTCATTTCACCTGTCTGTAGGAATAACTAAGGTGTATTATCCTACAAAAGCCCAATGTATAGTTTATGGCCTAAATCTATCTTTTTTTTATTATTATTTGAATTATTTAATTTTTTTATCATAGTAATACTGTACCTGAAATCAAAGAAACACTGTACCTAGACAAATTCCAAACTGTAAACCTTGGCATTGAAATGAATTATGTAAGAGGGGGTGAGTTTCAAACGTATTAGTTTTCAAACTCTTACACCCCCACTACCATTAGTCAAGCCCCACTTGACAAATGAGTAGCCCAGTAATTTCCAATTAAAGGGAAGGCAAAATAGTGTTACTTCCTCTAAATCAGGAAATGTGTTTTATACTATAAAACTACTATATATAACTACTTTGGAGTTGCATGAATACAATGAGGGAAAAGTTTATTCTAGTATTTCATGTGCTTTCAAGATTAGACTCATATTAAGCTTGAGCAACCTAAAGCACTTTCTTTACTGATTTTAATTAAGTATGTCAATTTAATCTTCTGTGTATGCAGGTCTGTTACAATGGTCTGGTAGATTGCTACAGAACAGAGTTGTATAGATTATATTCTGTATTGGTGGTCTGATAGTAAAAACACAAGTTACAGCTTTCTCAGCTTTAGTGCCTTTTCTGCTTGTTGCACATAAATTACAATTACCATGATTACAAAACTGCATGTAAATAAAAAAATATTTTTATTTACAGACTTTTTGCCTAAACATATGTTATTCAACCACAACATATGCATTAGTAAATCTGTTGTAGTCAAAGTATCTAAAACATATCCTCTATAAAGGTTTTAGAGAAAAAACATCAAGGTCATCAGTCGTAGCTGTCTTAACCAGGACTTTCTATTCATTTAGCTGTTTTTCTGTCAACACCTATTAGACTCACAGACAGAAAGACAAGACAACAAAATATGTTTGAAAACTTGCTTTGACTAAATGATCAAATAAGTAAAAAAGCTATTTTTGATATAGTTCGTGCTCATGAGGATAGACTTGTCTAGACATTGAACTGAAAGGGTATTGTAATAAACACAAAATTATTGCATTTCTTTGCTCTTGAATCCAAATATACTGTATATAAATCCTTAAAAATCCCTATGTTGTAACACATGTAGGATTTTGTAGCCTACAAGGTATTGATTCTTCCTACAGCAAAATAAAATTTATGGAAATTAGGTAAATTCTTGATGCAGATGAATAACCTGCTGTTAGTTATACTGCCATGCTGCATTGGGATGGGACCAGCGCATACTAAGGCAAGCATACTACAGCGACTTTATGGCAAAGTACGACATACATTTGCTTTAACATTTGAGCATTTTTGTAGAGCCTACATACCCTGTAGCTGCCAAAAAAGAGTTTAATGAACCCGCTTTTAATTCCTCTATTGTTTGTAAAGAAGTTTGACATGGTAGTAACATGCTATAGTTATTCTATTACATATAGTGAGAGTTTTACACAATTAAGTGTATTAAAAACTGAAACAATTTCTATTTTCTTTACATCAATCCCATTGGGAATGTCAAGTTAGCCTAAGTATCCAGTGCAACATTAATGAAAGAATCAACACTTATTATCAGTGACAAAAAAAATGACTATATGCAACCACACCAAAATTTACCTTTGAGTTTAGAAAATCTAAAAATATCTATCTCTGTTACTGGCAGTGTACAGACCAATACATATTTATACATATATTCTTATTTATAATAAAATATGACAGCAACGATATAATGTCGTTTTTTTTTTTACCATAGCTGCTTGCCCTGAAATGTAAATCTGATCCTTTATACCAAGTAACGTGTTATGTCTGTGTTACTCGAGTAGTTATTTAAATGACTATGCTTGAATTTATGTGAGCTATTGCATTTCTTTTGGTAACAATATTTTGACTATATACTTGAATCAGATTTTTATATTTTGTTGGATTTTTACACTAAAGTATATATTAAGTAACTGCTGATCGGCAAATATTCTACCTGTACCCTGTAGCCACCTCTAAGTGGATGTAGGAGGCTAAATGTTTTCAATGCAGGTACATGCCATGAGGCACTCCAGAAATCATTAATGAAGCACTCAAGAACTCAGCAGAGACATGGTGCTTGAGTGCATCTTAAGTGCTTCACGTGGCACAATAAAAAACAGTGAAAGGCAAGATTTGAAGAGACTTCAAAACAAGAAAAATCTGAATGTGTCTTTTTGACTATCGTTTGAATTTCATGTAGAAAGAAGAACATTCCATCCCATTAAGATTCTGTTTCCTATCGAAACAGGGTCTGCTATAATCAAGCACACACATTACTGCCATGACAACTGAAGAAGAAAAAAATAACAGAGAAAGGAAAAGCCTTTCAATGGCACTCAAGCGAGCAAAACAGAGGGAGATTGTCTGTCATAGACTTTTCATTATCTAATGGAGGCCTTGGTTGGAAATGGGAAAGTGGGCGAATTTTTTAAATTTCTTCTCCCCCATATTTGGTAAACTGAGCTACCCTTCTAGGGCAGGCAGAATTGCACTCTTTTTTCCTTTTTTAATTATAATTACTGCCTTATGGCAAATCAAACTAAAATGATAATTGAATAAAAAACTAACAGAGTGGTCAAACTATTGATCTGGACAATAATATCAAAAATATATTTTAAATATCTTCTACTTTCTAAAGAAAAAGATAATTATTTAATATAAATTATATAAACTGGGGCTGTCAAAATTAACACATTAATAATGCATTAATGCAAATTAATTTTAACAGCACTAATTTTATTAACGTACGAGTAATGCTGCTAGCATTTCTGTTAGGCCAATTTTATTTTATATATATAAAAAATAAAACCTAACCAAAAAAAAAAAAGTTTAATCACTAAACATTTGTTTAACTGATGTGCCAAGTTTCAAATCAAGCACCAGAATTCGGCAATTAAAACCATCTGTGTGGAAACATAGCAAAAGTTTTGTTTGGTATCCTGATGACTTAATTTTACTTAATTTAAAACACCATCATTTAAAACATTTACAAGAGTATTTTTATGAGCTGCCCTGTTATCTGAAAATGTAAACAGTAAATTGCTCAGTGCAAAGAAAGAGAAGTAATGGGAATCTGGTATTTCTACGTTCATTTTTTTAAAAAATAACAAGTTCTTTGAAAAACATCTACAGTATGACCATCGAAACATGTCTAGTTTTCATGCTCTATTTAGAGTTTGGGTTCACTAAGAATAAACATACATTTGCATAATGCATCCATAGTTCCCCTTCAGGAATTCGAGCTGCGTCAAAAGCGCTTTGGGAATGCTTTCTTTCTGAATCACATGTATAATCAGAACAACTGAAAGCTTTTTGTATGCTTCCTCTTCCTATGGGATATGCTTCCTCACAACGAGGAGGCATATAAGCACATGGAGTGAAACCAGTGCTAGCTTCTGTTGTTTGCCGGTAAGGTAGGAATAAATGAAAGCGATGAAAGTGACCAAAAAGACGAAGCACTGCTTTCATCCCTGCATTCCACCTTGCCCTCTCTATATCACGCGGGGGGATACGCACAAGCTATGTGTCACTTGTCTGAGAGCTGAGCATGTTACCCCTCAGGCAGTCCTATTTGAAGAGCTCCTAGAGGTAGTGACTTGAGTAGTTCACAAGCTTGAGTTTAACTGGCCGGCCGATCAGCAGAGGGCTCGTCCTCCAAGTAAGCTTTACTTTACTTGAGGACCATAATTTTCAGTCAAAGCACTTAGGACCACCTGGAAACCATGCTGGGAAGGGGCGTTGTGCACCTCTGCATATGGTGCCTGCCCTGGCCCCGGCGCCCTCAGGGAGCTGGTTCATTAACCCTGCCACTCTCTGTGCTTCAGGGCATGACCAGCTCCAGCAAACACCCTCCTCGGTCTCCGCCTGGCACTGTAGCGGATGTGGGGGGTTTGCTGCCTCTCAGGAGGCCTCTAGACGTGCACCAGGGCATTGCTCCAGCTCTAGGCTTACCAGAGGTCAGTCTCGAGAGACTAATTCCCTTAAGAGACGATCTAGCAGCCTGACAGGCTCTGCCAGACGTGTCTTGGTGGGTCCTGCACACTGTAGAAAGAGGCTACACGATTCAGTTTGGTTCTTGCCCGCCCCAGTTCAATGGGGTGTCCCCCACCCTGGTGGGGCACAAGCAGGCTCTGGTCATGGAACAGGAAGTGGACTCTCTCTTGAAGGTGGCCATCAAGGTGGTCCCTCCATCAGACAGAGAGTCCGGGTTATACATCTGGTACTTCATAGTTCCTAAAAAGGACGGAGGGTTGCGCCCTATACTGGATCTGCGTCAGCTGAACCGCTCGTGTTTGAGACTCAAGATGCTGACCTTGAAGCAGGTTGTTTCCCAAATCAGGTCAGAGGACTGGTTTGTGACCATAGATCTGAAGGATGCATATTTTCATGTATCCATCCTTCCAGCTTACAGGAAGTTCCTGAGGTTTGCTTTCGGGGTCGAAGCTCACTAATTTTGGATCCTAACATTTGGTCTTACCCTCTCACCCCACACCTTCATGTGGATGTGGCATTGGCCTGGCTGAGGCTTCGGGGTGTCTGCATTCTAAATTATATCGACGACTGTTTTATATTGGCTCAATCAGAGCAGCTCGCGGTCCAGCATGGAGATGCTTTTGTTGATCGCATGAAGGAACTGGGGTTAAGGCTGAATGACAAAAAGAGTGTGCTTTCTCTATCACAGATCGAATTAATTACATTTGTCACCTACTCGTGTCAAAACCATCCTCGAGTCCATCAAGAGAGTATGGAAAGTCACTCACTAAAAAGCAGTTTCAAAAACTGCTGGGTCTGATGGCAGCAGTATCCAATGTGGTTCCACTTGGCCTCCTGCACATGAAACCACACTCCATATGATCAAGGTTATGCTGCGAGCCGTACATGCCTTACATGTGTGGAGAGCTCCACCGCGCTGGAAATTCCTGGGCATCGCATAACGCTTATGACAGATGCCTCCCTCAAGGGGTGGGAAGCAGTCATGAGTGGCCACTCTGCTCAAGGTCTTTGGGAAAGGCCCAATCGGACGTGGCACATCAATTGCCTGGAGATGCTGGCCATGCTTCAAGCTCTGAGGCATTTCCTCCCAGACCTCAGAGGCCACCATGTGTTGGTCTGTACAGACAACACTTCAGTGGTTTCCTATATTAACCACCAGTGGGGTCTGCGATCTCGCCACCTGTACAAGCTGGCATGTCAGATCCTCCTGTGAACCCAAGGGAAGCTGCTTTTCTCGAAGGCAGCATATATCCCAGGTCACTTAAATGAGGGAGCAGATGCCCTCTGGAGGCAAGGTCCGAGGCGCGGGGAATAGAGACTCCACCAGGATGTGGTGAAGCAAATCTGAACAACACCACTTAGATCCAGTTAACTGCCCAGTTAGATCATTGCTGGAATTCATTCAAGAATAGTTCAGCAAAGGGTTGGCTCCTTCCACTGTGAAGGTTTTCAGATGTTTTTTCATGGTTTTCACGTATGTAACTATGGCTCCCAGAGGCAACAAAACGCTGCATCTCTATGCCACACTGCTTGCATCCCTGCAGCGTTTCCCCTCCTTTTCAGAAGCTAGCGCTGGTTTCAGTACATGTGCTTTTATGCTTCCTGGTAATGACGTCACCCCGCTGGTAATGCCATGCTTTCCATTGGACTGATTATACACGTGATTCAGAGCGGGACAATGTGGAAGTGTTCCCAAAGCTTTTTTGATGCGCCGTCTTGTTCCCTCTGTGAACCATGGTTACATACGTAACATGGAGATGCTATCCATGCCTATGTTGATTGGAGTATTAAAAACTTGAAAATATTAATTTAAGGTACTTTTAGAACAGATAAAAATGTGTGATTAAGTTGCGATTAGTCACAAGTTAATTCATGATAATCATGCGATTAATCGTGATTAAATATTTTAATCAATTGACAGCCCTAATATAAATGCATATGCCACAGCTATTTTCACTTTTTAAAGTGTTATCTGATCTTTGAACCCAAACTGTGGATCTGAGATGGAGCTTAAGAACTGGATTCAGAAACAAAGATGGGAACTAGCATAACTGAATAAGCCTAGAAACTTAGAAATCTAAAAAAAACTTAGACTGAAATGATCATAGTTGCTTCCTTTGTTTGTGTTTCTCATTTGCATTGTTTTATCGGTAGAAAATTCTTAAACATTATATATTAAGTAAATTTCAGGTATGAACTTTGCCTTGGCCTTTCCATTTTTTATTCTTTAACCAGTCAGATATTGATTTGCTGGAGAGCTTGAGCTCACTGTCCTGTTGCATGACCCAGTTTTGGCCAAGTATATATATTAGCTAACCAGCAAGTCAAATTTCAGATTTTTAAATTTAAAAGAAAACCTTCCCAAATTTCTGAATGCGTAGGAAACTAGTTATTCATGCAGGGTCATGCATGATGCAGTCAGGTTTTTTTTTTAATTTAATTTTACTGGATAAAATTACAATAAATTAAATGTAAATACTTTACTTTTCACTTCCATATGTACTTTTAACTGAACTGGATTTCAGCACTTAGAGATAAGTGCCAAAAGAGTTTGAGATAATTACCATCAGAGATCATGTGGTGATGCTAACAAAATATAATAATAATAATAATAATAATAATAATAATAATAATAATAATAATAATAATAATAAATTTTATTTATAGGTGCCTTTCTCAAGACTCAAGGACACCACACAAGAAGTTACAAGAGAAAGCATAATAAACAACATATAGAAACAATGTATACAGCTTACGACACGTACAAAAAGGGAAGGAACATGAATATGGAGAACATCAGACAAAAAAGAAGGGTCAAGGTTGTGAATAGCCTTAAAAGTGAAAAAAAGGATTTTATATGGTCAATGCGAAGCTTGAAATATGTGAGATCTCCAAATGTAGTTTATAAAGTAAATATAAAGAATTCTGATACTGGATATTATAGTTGAAATGTAAAAATAGTATAACTACATAACTGTATTTTTTTTTTTAAATACGTGTTTTGTGAAGTAAATGTATGTTATTATTAGGATTTCTATTCGATATTAAAACATTTAATGCCAGATTAAACCAAAAGGATATGAAATCCAACAGATCTAATTGAAGCCAAGAAAGTGCACACCGTCACTTTAAACAAAATCCATTGTAATGTTTCTTCCTAGTTGTAGGCAATTTGTAATGGTACTCATAAAGTGTGTGTAATCATTTGTGGATTAGAACATGGTGCTGTTTCTTATTAGACCCCACACAGCTCATTCATCCTCTTCCATTTAGAAACAGATGCTAAAACACTCAACTCACTCAAATGAAATTTTCTATTATTAACGAAATAGCTATTGTATGGTAGCTTAAAGTGTTAATGAACCGTGATATAAAGTCACAATTATAATTTCTTGCTTGACAAAGTTTTGACTTGAATATAATATATATGATAATATGCAGATAATATACGGATGAAAATATATGTATATTTAGATAGATAAAGTGTTTAAGGTACACACATGCATTACCGATAAAGATTGATATTTTTAAATAATGAGATATTTTAAAGAAACCAATATTTGTACTTACTTGACTATTTAAAACTTTTTCAAAGCCTTGTTTTTACATTGTGCTTTACTGAGTGTCTCCATCAAACCCCCCCATACCCCCGCCCCCCCGCACCCACCCACACACACACACACACACACACACACACACACACACACACACACACACACACACACACACACACAATCACACAAATAATTTTTTTGGTTTTGCTGCACAGCACAAACGTACATAAATATTTTATACTGTGAAAAACATAAACATGAAAAAACATACTAAATACCACAACTTAGCTAGTATAGCTAACTTCACTATAGATCGGAATGTAGAGCGGTATGTGGTGAATTGTATTAGGGCAATAGAGTACCAACATTTTTCAAGCTTCGCTACATGTTCTGGACCCCAAAATGTAAGAATACATACAACTTATGTCAGCTGTATTATACTGTGTTTATACTGTGTTCTGTTTATTATTGTGTCATTCCATGATTAATTGCAATTTACCACTGCCATTAGCACATCAGTCCAATGGTTGTTGGCCAGTTACTTTATTATTATTAAAGTAATTGTTATTTAATTATATATCAAGATAGAATTGGGTAGTAGAGTATAAAAAAAAAAACCTTCTAGTCATTTAAAGACAGAAAGGCTTAATTTTTGGCATCCAGAATTTTTTTAAATAAAAACAGTGGATTTCAGTGGAAGAACAGCCGTTATATTAAAAGAGGCCACCATGGTCGAGGTGGTGTGATTAACATTGATCATATTGTTACAGTGCCATTTGTCAAGGGGTGAGCTGGTCTGTTGGAAGCAGAAAGAAAATGCAAAAGAGTTAGCATCTAAGCCGATTGTAAAGGCATCTTTAAAACAAAAAGTGTAGTGAGGTGTTCTCTGTATGCAGTTTTAAAATCTTCCAAAAGTTGTCTAAGGCATGACAACTGGTGACCGGTGACAGGGCTCTAGGTACCCAAGGCGGATCGATATGTGTGGGGAGCAAAGGCTAGTCTGTCTGGTTTAAGGCAAATTGCTGAAAGTTAATGCTGGCCCTAATAGTAAGGAGACACAGTGCATCAAACATTACTTGTTATTGGGTTTCTGTAGCTGCAGGCTGGTCAGCATGGCCATGCTACAACTGAAATGGGCACAATGGGAACTGGACCTTGGAGCATTGGAAGAAGTTAGCCTGGTCTGATAAATAATGTTTTCTTTGACATTATTTGAATAGATAGGTGGATACATGTGTCACCAGGGAAAATTTTGCACCAGGAAGTACTATGGCATGTTGACAGTAGAAGTATAATGATCTGGGTAATGTTCTGCTTGGAATCTTTGATTCCTGACATTTATGTGTTACTTTAACATGTACCACCTTCCTGACAAATTGAAGGTGTTCACTTGGCTTTCAGATTCCACAAATCTCAATCTGATCAAGCATCTGAATGTGCTGAACATAAAAGTAGGATCTGTGAAGGTCATATATATTTACCGACCAGGCATAAAATTATGACATTATAATTCTTTATTCTGGCACCTGTTAGTGGGTGGGATATATTAGGCAGCAAGTGAACATATTGTCCTTAAAGTTGATGTGTTAGAAGCAGGAATAATGGGCAAGCGTAAGGATGTGAGCGAGATTGACAAGGGCCAAATTTTGACTAGACAACTGGGTCAGAGCTTCTCTAAAACTGCAGCTCTAGTGGGCTGTTTCCAGTCTGAGTGGTCAGTATCTATCAAAAGTGGTTCTAAGGAAGGAACGGTGGTGAACCGGCAACAGGGTCATGGGCGGCCAAAGCTCATTGGTGCACGTGGGGAGCGAAGGCTGGCCCGTGTGGTCCAATCCAACAGATGAGCTCCTCTAGCTCAAATTGCTGAAGAATATAATGCTGTTAACGCTCGATAGGTCAGGACTGTTTTGGCAGTAAAAGGGGGACCAACACGCTTGATCGGTGTGTGTTTTCAGTAATTTCAGCAAACAATTTAATATATCTTCTCAAGGGGCAATACTACAGAAATAAAACTTGAATATATTTTAGAGTAGTCGATGTGCAGCTTGCATAGCAATACAGATTTACTGTCCTCTGAAAATAACTCAACATACAGCCATTATTGTCAAAATAACTGGCAACAAAATTGAGTGAATTATGTGAACACTGTGTTTAAAGTGTCAATATTTTGTGAGAGCACCATTGTTATCTAGCACTGCCTCAGTCCTCCTGGGCATAAAATTGACCAGAGCTGCACAGGTTGTTGCTGGGATCCTCTTCCACTCTTCCATAATGACATCACAGAGCTGCTGTATGTTAGACATATGGCACTTCTCCACCTTCTGCTTAAGGATGCCCCACAGGTGCTCAATAGGGTTCAGGTCTGGAGACATACTTGGACACTTCATCACATTCAGCTTCAGTAAGGCAGTTGCCATCTTGGTGGTGTGTTTGTGGTCGTTATTATGTTTAAAAACTGCTATTCGGCTCAGTTTCTGAAGGGAAGGCATCATGTTCTGATTCAGAATGTCATAGTACATTTTGGAATCCATGTTGCCTTCAACAAACTGCAACTACCCAGAAACAGCAGCACTCTTGCAGCCCAAGACCATGATGCTACCACCACAATGCTTGACAGTAGACAAGACACCACACCAAACCACACATGCTGGACACCATCTGACCCAAACAAGTTTATTTTAGTCTCCAAAACCAAAACTTCAACTTCTTTGATGGACCCTTGCGAGGCCTGTTCAGAGTGGAAGCAGTCTTGTGAAACCGCTGTATGATCCTGGCCACTGTACTGTAACTCAGCTTCAGCATGTAACTATTATTCTTATAGCCTCGGCCATCTTTGTGGAGAGTAACAATTCTAATTCTCAAATCCAGTGAGTCTTTACTATGAGGTGTCATGTTCAACATACAGTGGTCGGTATGAGAGAATTGTACTCAAAGCACCAAATTTTAACTGCTCTAATAAAAGATTTAGGACATGTGGCTTTGCATGGGTACACAACATACAGCTGTTATTATTCAGGGTGTACTCACTTTTGTTTCCAGCTGTTTTGACAATAATGGCTGTATGTTGAGTTATTTTTAGAGGACAATAAATCTGCACATTGACTATTCTAGAATATATTTAAGTTTAATTTCTATAGTTTTGTCCCTTGAGAAGATACAATAAAATGGTTGCTGAAATGTGAAGGGTGTACTGACTTTTGTGAGAACAGGGTCATATGGAGATGGATGATCTGCTGTGGCGACCCCTAACAGGAGCAGCCAAAAGAAGATGATATACACACACAAAGATATGTATGTACGCACACACAAATGAATAGACTTTAGTTGTATCCTAATAATACAATATTGCACGATTTACTAATTTTTGGCCTGCTATTCTTTGTAACATGTTTAAAGGAACATGAATCAAATTACAAGCTATCTAAAATGAAGACTTTTTTTTATATTTTCTAACTATTTCATCAATAAAAGCATAAACAAGCATGCAACAGAACAACAAAGCAATGTGTTTTTCCTTTAATCATTATTCATAGTTCCTCAGACACATGTACTGTATATACAAATACAGACCTTTTTTATTATTATTATCTGTTTCAAAATTCTGTTCCTGTTTGTACAGTGTTGAAAGCTGATCAAACACAGCACCAAGAGATGCAAAGAAAAAATAAGAATCACAAACAAACAGAACAAAACAAACAAACAAAAAAAAAAAAACAGGAGCACATGGGCGTTCTGATATACAGTATATGTACAAATTTCCCCAGAATCGGAGGAAAAGGGTAAGGGTTGATTAAACAACAAACTAAAAAAGAAAACCTAGAAAATCAGAAAAAAGGTGCCAGTAACTGGATGGTACAAACACTGGTTTTGGCATTTTAAAGGATTTAAGGACTACGGCAGGAAAGGCCACCTTATTGACAACCAAATGTGGCTGCATCTGGCAAAAAGGGAAAAAAGGGTGTCGCAAGTGTTGAGTTTTTGTGTAATAACATGATTTCCTTGGTTTAAATAAATTATTTAAGGGATGGCAAATTCTCCTTATTAAATGAAAACAGAAAGCAAACACAACCTTGCTCTATCCCTATATTCTTGCTGCCAGTCCATAACAGTGCTCTATACAGTAATCCTCCATCCTGCTGGGTGGATAGTGTGGGCAAATCATCTCATCTACTCATCTGTGCAATGCTTCCGTTTTAATGGACAAAGCTTTGAGAGAAGCATGTAATTTATGTAATTAACATACAGAACAACCAGAGGTGAAAAAACAAGCAAAAACAACACTTTATCTAACGTTTATCATTGTTAAGTTCATGCGCATGCCACATAATGAAACTGACAAGTCCTTTATGGGGGAAAAAAAATAAACAGGCTGAACAAGAAATGCTTTCAGACAGTGAAACCCTCAAAAACACTGAATCCAGTTACATACAATCCACCACTGCTCTCTGGCTGAAGCTTCCAATTGATGGTGATGGCAGGAGGAGATCTGAAATACATGCATGTGAAAGATGAAACGCTCCGGATGCCGGTTGGCTTCCCTCCACAGATCTAAGTTTGTTATGTACTGGCTCCATTGGCTTCTAAAGATTATGTTCATGTATGCTCACATCAGTTCTTCAGAAGTCTTTTTTTACTTTATTAGTTTCCTTTTTTTTTTTTTTTTAGAAAAGATTTAATCAAATGAATACCTCCATATCAAACACTATATACAAGAGCTTTCGCATATCAATAATAATAATAATAATAATAATAATAATAATAATAATAATAATAATAATAATAATAATGGTAAGTGATGTTTTCTGTAGTTGTTTAATGACATCTTGACTACATTAGGATACACAGTATCCATGTAATTGCGCCTTGTTTCCTGGTTTAAAGTGTGTATAAAGTATGATAAGCATTATAATCAAGAGTATAAATGGTAGGTATACAAATACTATTGAATTAGAGATCTAAAGGCTTCCATACTTTTAGATTTGGACCATGAAATTAAGCACATGTGGTGGCATTTTTCCTTCTCTAAATTAAACACCCCAAGTGGTCTTTCTGCACAATCAGTTGCCATTATAACAGGAATGCACCTCCTCTCCAGGATCCCATAATGGAAAAGTAAAGGGGGAAAAAACAGGCCTACTGAGAATCGATAAAGCAGAAACAATTACACAATATCAGACCTTTTAAAAAGTTCCCACTATTGTTTATTGTGCCTACTACCTAATTGCTCATGCCTTCACCAAAACAGCTTCCCAGGATGAGCTGTTGCTTGTGTTCTTACACTCACACTCAAGGTTAAAAAGTCCTGGCGAAATTCAAGTCACCTCAGCATTGTCCATGCAATTAACCTTCTAGTTTCAATACCACAAATACAGACAGCATAGGCTCTGCATGCCAGCCAAATTGAAACCTCATTACAGAGTCACTGAGGTATAACTGGGCATGCTCTGGTCTTCCTTGAGCCTGAGCCTACTTGTTACAGGCCTAACAAAGCACATTTTATATCTAAGGCTGCCATGCAAAGGCAAAGAGCAGGCTCACAAAAAAATTTGGTGTCATAGTTAATGTAATGTTGTACAGTATAAGAATATGTGGGCACTTCACATGGGTTAATGGCCATTTCAGTGCAGTTGAAAATAAAATGCATTTTCTTTTCCTTAGCCCTGGATCTTATTTGCAAAGCTGACTCCAAGAGACGCTACTATTTCCATTCAGAAAATTAGGGGGGGAATAATGTTAACCATGTGCAGTCACTCGTGGTGCTGTATATACAGAGCTGCACACTCACAGTCATTATGACCAGGAGTTTTTTATGAATTGTTAATGTTGCTGTTTTTTAACAATAGATAAAAGCCAACAGGAAAAAAATAGAGTTATTTATGCTGCAGTAGGTTTATCCTACAAAATACAAAAAGCACTGTTTTAATGCTGTGGTCTACTAAGATAAGTCTCTTTGTTTGCAGAGAATAAATGTTTTACCTCACGCTCATTTCCAATCTAACATTATGTCAATTAACAAACACACACAGCCATTTTCCCCTTTGAGTGCAATCCAGACCTCCAGCCATCTGCACATACTGTTTTAGTCAAATTTAGATTTTGACAATCTGTTGATCTTTGCCAATTTGTATGGGGTAGGGAAAAAAAGCCAACAGGAACAAGCAGACACATAGACTTTCAATGTCTCATAAATCTATACCAGGAAAAACCCTTTATGTATACATTTATACATGTTTATTTTAATTAAAAAAAACACTTAAATCCAATGTTTGGCTACACGGCATGGATCCTATGCGATGTTACAACTGGATTGAGTTCTCCACTGATTTTCTAAAGGCTAGATTAGCTTTTCTCCCTCATATTACTAATCATTTATCTTCTTGATAAAGGGCCACTTAAATATTTGGGAAATGGGCCAAATGTAGCGCTCCTGGAGAGTCTCAGAGGAATCCTGTGGCCTGGAGCCCTTGTCTGTACAAGCCTGGTGGCTGCTTGGGCAAGGAGCAGAGGGGGCTGCTGGGACTTGTCTGAAGGAAGGACATACGAGGCTATAAGGTGAGAAGTGCAGAAATGCAGAACAGCAAGAAAGCCATCAGCAGACGTGCCATTAGGGGTCGATGCCCTGAATTAGCTGTATCGCTCCGAGATGGTTCGGCTGATTCATGACTAGTGTCATCTGGAAAGGAGAAAGAAAAAAATTGTTTAAGTCCACATCAAAATAAAATCATAATAGTAAAATGTATATAAATGTTTCCGAATAGCTTGTTTTATCAGTTTCATTTATTAACATAATAAATATATTAATAATTATTATTTACTGTATTTATCAATACAAAATCAGACCACATTATGTTTGTTAACTTGAATTGGATATACTGAATGCAGTGGAAGTTTTTTATAGAAAAAAAAAAAATTTCTAATAATAATCTAAATAATTTCCCCCCATTACTGATAATACATTATTTGTGTTAATAGAGACTTAAATGACCAATAATGCTTCTGTAATAAATAGGTTAGATTAAAAATGTGGAGGTCGGCAGGGCATTTCTAGTTTAATGCATAAAGTAGGATTTAGATAACTGAGGATTTATGATGTAAATATAATGCATCATAATATAATGCTGTATGAACTATTTATACAGCAAATCAAAATAAATGAAAATACAATTTCAGGTGCTTGACTTGTATCTTGAATGATGATTGCTCAGTATATATGGTATTTGAATAAAATAAATAGATGGTACTGTGACCTATTATGCAGCAGTGACTGTGCATTGCTGATACTGCAATGCACTGCAATTTTTCATTCTGCAATATCATATTCATTGATCTATTTTGACCTAGTCATGTAATGTTACAATGCTAGCAAACAAGAGGAAAGGGAAAAAAAGAAAAAAACATTTGCAGAATCGGCCTTAAAACATTATTACACATATTGTTTTGTGTAATGTAAACATGCAATCTAAACATGATTATTCAATATTTTTTTAAGTAAAAAATAGTAAAAGTAAGTAATAAGTAAAAAAGAATTTATGATTGAGGATTACAATTTGGTCAAAATATTTTCCCATTTGATGTTCTACAACTCATAGGAATAAGTAAAAAAAAAAATACAATTAAAGCTTTCTTTGAAAAAAGCAGACAGACTGAGGGAATGTGAGAAAGCAATAGCAACAGGTGTAGAACACAAAGATGCAAATATGCTAGTGCAGATGGAGAGGCTGGTTCACTAGGGAGAACATCAGACAGGCAGGCATGCATGCATGCAACCAGCTCTTCCACATACTCCCTAGGTACCAAGACTAATAAATCAATGCCTCCATGCTGACACACCAAAAAAGAAATGTGTGTATGGTTTGGGCAAATGTGCACTGCAATAAAATCCTGGTCAGAATGCAAGTTCCACCACTGTCATCAATCACAATTGATTTTCATTTTTCTGTTTATATTTACAAATACAGAGTGCTTAGACTGAGTCTCTAAAATACGTTTCACAATATGTTTCACTAACTGCAAAAAGATGTATATTCATGGGCATGGTTAAAGGCACCACATGCTCCTAAAAAGCAAGAAACCAAGGAAAAATCTAGCATGGCTTAATCACTGGCATGAACAAGTTTTTTTATTTACATGACCCTACATGCTGGGCAATGAAATGTAAAACCATGCTCTTTAAAAAAAAAACAAAAAGAAAAGAAAAGAAAAAAGGGACAGAACACATACAGTATACATGAACAAAGGACAGAAAAAAAATCCAGTGAAGAGAAACAGAACAGAATCCAATACATACTAACCTCTTGGTTCTAATGAATTGTCTACTTTGTCATTAACGTCAAACACTCGATCATGAACACCTATGATTTTCACACAGCTGTCTAGAAAACAGAAGAAGGAAGAAAAATATCATAAGCCAAACATGCTAGCATCACCAAGATGTCTCTTCCAGCCCACCAGAGAAAGATTAATGAAAACAATAAAACACAGAAAGCAGAAAGAGCAGCTTTAATAAATACATTAGTAAATACTGTTGCACATAACTGATGGCACTTACTTGCTGGTCTGACAAAAACTTTCAGCTTAAGACAGCCTTTTCTTCCACTCTCTGTAACCATGGATGCTGCAACACAGAAAAAAAATACGATTTCCATTCAGTTCAGCTGAATTCTGATCAGTTCAATTTTGTAGTATCACAACAAATATATTTTATTTCAGTTTAGATGAATTTAGAAAAAATATTGTTACAAAAATATGACTTTCCCAGAATCATAAACAATTTGGGAAGTTTTGCCAGTGTAGCCCAGCAAGGTCAGGTTAACCATACAGAAACTATTTTCACTGTGCCTATACAGGCATGTAAGCAATATTCTTTAAATAATAGGACTTAAATAAGCCTGATTATTTTCAGTACTAGATGCAGATCATAATTATCTTAATCACAGTGAACTTACTCTTTAAATTGTCATCCCATTTTTTCAATTATTTTTTTATTGTTAAATTTCATGTAATATTAACAATTACCGCATAAACTACTACATTAAACTAGAATATAGAAAATAGCCACTTTAGTTTCTAGTAAATTCTCAGCATCTATGGCTAATTATAAAAATGAATGAAAAGAGAGTCTTTAAACAGCAATACCAATTAAAGAAATTAGCAACATCACATTTAATCAATGCCAATTCTAACTACAATATGAAAGTGTGCAGCTTTTTTTTCTGGTGCATTTAACATTGGTTCAAGTCTAGGGGTCTCTGACATCAAGTAAAAAAGAAAGTGTAAATGGGATCTCCATTTCCCCTCTCTTAATCTTAAGCAACAACCGCACCGTCCCACAGGCCATTCCTCATTTCTTTTGAGCATAGTTTGTGGTCTCATTCAGGAAATTACCCCTTTCCATTGGAATCTGAAAGGCTTGTAGTTGGGGCGCCTGCTGGCGAAAAAAATAGAATATCAGCCTGTCATTTGTGATTTGCAACTGGTATTGATGTTTTGTTTTATCTCCAGGATGCACGTGGGTGGGTGGGTGGCTGGGGGGGGGACTTAACTGAAGATCTAATCATAGTGTATGAAATGTTAAAAAAGAATCCAGATTCTTCTTTATTTTAAGAAGAAAGCTTAAATAACATAAAATCATCTGAAAAGAAAATTCATATAACCAAATTACATTTGAATAAATGAGTGAATAAATGACTAAACAAACAGACAAGTAAATACATTTAATGTATTTATAATATATAAGTAAATTATATTCATATATTTCATTATTCGACAAATACTACTGCTACTACTATTGCTACTACTACTACTACTACTAATAATAATTATTATAATTACAATTTTAACATATCCCTGATTGCATCTCCAATTTGAGTGGAATAGTTGGTAATTACAGTATACTTTAATACTTTCTGTAACTTCACAATGCATAATGTCAGTTTCTTCTACTTTAAAATGTTTAATTGTCTCTTCTGACTGACACCAATGCACAAACATGTAGAGTGTTCCACCAGTCTTAAACAGTTCAACCATAAATCCACACTAGAATGTCAAAAACAGTGTAAGAACAACAAAAGAATATGTATTTTCAATAAAAAGAAAACAAAGAATCAAATTCCCAGAGCACAACCCCATTTACATCTAGTTTACGAAGACCACAATAACAAGCATCCATTGGGAGGTTTGGGATGTGAGAGGTAAAAGCATGCTAATTACAAATTATGAATAGGGCAGGCAAAAGCAGACCCATAAAAAAAATGCAGCCAGAAGCTACAAGATTCCAGTCAGATAACATCTTGAAAAATTGGGATTATTTTCTCTTCTTGTGTATCTGTTTAACCCCTTCTGTTTTTTTTTATTTTTATTCATTCTGTGGCTAAAAATGAGAAAACGAGTAGAGCATTCAGAAACACAGAATGACAGGCCTATAGGTTAGAGGTATCACTGTATTTTAGATTCCAGGGAATGACAGAAAATGCTCATATGATAATATTAAGCTTATGTTGTATGTGGGAGAGTAAGAGACTGTAAGCAAGAGAGAGGCAAAATCACAGCTAGACTAAAATAAATAGTTAGAAAGAGGCATCAATGACCTTTGCTTATTTTTTCACTTTTTTTCTTGCTGTCTTTCTTTTTTACCTCTCTGCCTCTCAGTCCTATTAAAGCAGTGGTGAAGCTATAGGGGGGGTCTGGGCACACCCAAAATAAAGTGTCCTTGTTGCTATGGGTTACACAACAGCCTTGTAAAACTTATTTAGAAAAAAATAAAAGGAAGAAAAAAAGTTTTTTGCTCAATTGGAGCCACTTTAAAAAAGCTGCATTGAGTGATGTTGCTCAGCAACTGGTGTAAACATTTTTGCGTGATGTGCATCCGTATAGAAGGCTAGTTCATTAAATCAAACAGTAAAACAGATGGATGCCATGGATGCCTTTGGACCTTGTATTTCAGTTACATTTAGCTATTAAATGTGTGGACTGGACATCAGACTGAGCTGAAGAACTAATTTGCAATTTGTTGCAGAATGCTAAATTTATTTGTGAAAATCTCAAGGTTGTAGTTAGTTGTGTGAATAAGTTTATTGTATAAAAATGTAATGAGACAATTACCACTAACTGTTTATATAACAGGACACTTTATAGGGTGATTTTATCATTTCCTGCCCTGTTTAAGTTTATTTCATTGCACAACTTGTTTTAGTAGATTTTTGTCTAATATTAAGACCATGTTGACTCGCAGATTATCTGATTGTAAGGTTTCTTTTTTTTTTTTAAGTACATTTTGTTTATGAAAGCTGTTCAAAATGCACATGCTAGCAGGTTCCTGTAGAATTTTGGGCAACTGTAAGTGATATTTCAACTAATATTGACATTTTAACTGATAACTGATATTCGCTACAATGTCAAAAGCACCTGACTAACATAGTAGCAGAAACATCTCAAATTTAACCAGCTGATGTTCTGCAAATAGTTTAGTTTTCGATTTTCTATCGTGTGTTGTGTTTTGCTGCTGGATTTAAATATGTAATATTGTAAATGGCATTATTCACTGCATTCGTTGACAGCTCTTCCGTTGTGTTCATGTTAGGCCAACTTGCAATCTTCCTGAAAGCGGTGCTTTTTTTTTTTTTTTTACCCTCTTTAGTTGTGAAAACTGATTTGATGAAGCTGTGAAAAAAAATATCGTTCTGGATTATTATTGTGTATGTCAGATGACATATAGGTATACACTAATCCCCCGTTTATTGCAGTGGTTACGTTACAAAACCACCTGCAACAAACGGAAAACGCGATAAATGGACGCAACCCCAAAAAGCTATTTTTTGTACACAGTACTGTACTGTATTAACATTTTACTTCATTTTATAATTAATAATTATATTTTTTATTAATTATTTTCATTATTTCAACATAAAAACAATTCCAAAGTTTTTTGGTCTATCGTGCGAGATACAAATTCAGTGAAACAAATTATTTATGTGGCAAATGCAATTCCGCAATAAACCGGGGGTTCGAGATTCAAACCGCAATAAAGCGGGATTATAGTATTTGTTAAGACAATACTATATGTTGTGAGGTGAAGTGAAGTAGAATTGCTTAGCAGCAAAAAACTAACTTCTTCAGTGATAGCCATTAAACTGGTTGCCCACCATTTAAGTTATTTTAAGTGACTTTTGAGTATTTGAGTCTGCAGTAGTTTGCTGGATGTTTTAATATACCTTTTATATAGTAATATAACAGTTGTATGCAATCATTAAATAGTTGCAAAGTTTATTTTTGACAGTCAATTGCTATATGTATGCAAATAAACAATAACCTTGCAGTCGCAAACATACCATGCATGGAATGTAAATAAAATGTACGGCGGAAAAATATTATTTACCAGACCACACAAGGTGACACAGGATAGACTTTAATAAATCTAAATATTTGTAGAACTTACTAACTAGTCTCTCTAAAATTTTAAAGGCAAGCTCAAATTCTTAAGCCTATAAATCAATATACATACACAGTGTTTGCATTAACTCATTAGTCTTAGTTCAGTAACTGCTTTATCCATTTAATGCAATAGAGGTTTTAGAGCTTATCATAAGGGTATCATACACACCCTTGCACACACCCATTCACACCTTGGGACAGTTTAGCACAACCAGTTCTGTGAGAAGATGCAAAACTCAAAACAGACACTATTAGGACCTAGAAAACCATAAAGTTCAAAGTGTCAAGTTAGCGTTTTAAGAACTTTTTGCTCTTTGGGATTACATCTAGATCGTTCCAAAAATATGGAGTGCGTTTCACAATTCATAAAACAATTCATAATAAACACGTCTCTACTGAATTATATATGTTCCTTATTTATGAGTATTGCATGTAAAATAGAGTGCAAATTTTATACTTTTTTTTTAAATATAATTCATAGTGTATAATTTACTCTGCATGTGTATAAAGGTGTCCAATTGTGTGTAAGATAGTCTAAATGGATATAACGACTTTAAGCAGGAGATACAGTTTTGTTCTTTCAACATGGAGATCTACGGATGGATATCAACTCTGCTTTTCTGCTTTTAACATTTACACTCAAAGTGACTTATAATTTTAAACCAAGTGTACAGCTGAGAATTTGAGAGTTAAGAGACTTGCTTAAATATCCAATAGTGGTTTTCTGGCTGTGCTGGGATTTGAACTCACAGTCATCCTGTCACTTGCACTAAATCTCATTCTTGGAACTTGGAACTTGGCACATCTGACCAAAGCTCAATATTAAACTCAGCAGTTCAGAAGTTTCTCCAAAATGCTCCAATACCACTTACCCTTTCTTAAGTATGTGAAATGAAAATAAATGCAAAAGCAATGGGGAAAAACATTCTGCTTAGATTTTTGGGTTAGATAAACAGTAAAGAGACCAGTGGATAAAATAAATAAATAAAATAAAATAAAAAAATACATTGCACACATTTTTGTGGGATAAGAGTGTATGCAATGCAGGAATGAATTCTCCTTTGAATATTATTTCCAGGAATTGTGAAGATATACTAACAAAGCAAAAGTGGCCTCTTATGCCCTTTTGTTTCTTATATTTATATATATATAAAAAACGCACAGCATCTTAAATATATGAACTACATTGTGCTCTGTCTTCAAAAAATACCTTTTTCTAATGGAGCAGCACTGTGTCTTAAGCTGTTATAAAACATGAACACATCACTAATTAAAATTGTGTATCTATTTAAAATAATGACATGCTGTATATTAGCTACAGAACAAATCTAAGAGCTTTTGTTTTGCACATGGACAATATTTGGTGTGCAGACAAGCATTTGATTGTTGACATCTGCAGTAAATAATGCCATCTTTGTCTGGCAAGAGCTGTCTTAAAGTCTCTGCTAATTATTAACATGTTCGTTCAGTAATAAAAAAAAAAAAAAAAAAGAATGGTGTGTATTTACATGAGTCAGAAATATTATATTTGGACCCACTGCCATGTCCTAGCAGTTTAGGGCCATCATTTTATTCAGGTTAAAATATGAGACATTTCAAAAGTCAATGTGAAAGTCTTTTTAGGAACTTCTGCACCTTTCCAAAACAAATTCACACATACAGTAATCCCCGTTTATCACAGTTTTTACGTTCCAAAACCGCCTGGATAAACAAAAAAATGTGATAAACGGATGCCACCCCAAAAATGTTATTTAATGTATACAGTACTGTACTGTAGTGACATTTTACTTCATTTTATTATTAATAATTAATAATAATATCAATAATTAAATGTTATTAATAATTTTCAATATTTTAACATAAACCTCCACAAAAACAATTTCCTATTATTTTTTCTATCCGCGATAGACCGGGAAAATCAGCTTACCAAATTAGTTAAGTGACAAATGCAGTTCCGCGGTAAAGCAGGGGATTACTGTATAGTCTTTTTCACATCAGGTCCGATAAAAAAAACAATAGAACGAGCACTTCATTTTTGTAGATCATCTCTACAATATAT
Organism: Silurus aristotelis; assembly: GCF_946808225.1. Classification (NCBI taxonomy): domain Eukaryota; kingdom Metazoa; phylum Chordata; class Actinopteri; order Siluriformes; family Siluridae; genus Silurus; species Silurus aristotelis. The sequence goes on from NC_139584.1 coordinate 15,934,756, forward strand.
TAAGTCTCTGCTGCAATTTTGTTGCTGACTGTGTTATATTACTGTGTTTTCTCTGTCTTTTTTAATACTTAATCTTATTTGTACTTTACCACGCTCGTATAGCTGCACTGTCTACACATGCTGAAGTAGCACACAAAGCATTTGTACACCTGTACAACAAAAAAAAATGCCTGAGGCAATGTGAACTTTTTATGCCTCTCAATGTGACAGACTATAGATAAAAAAAAAGATCAAAGAAGCTTGTGTAACCAAAAGTAAGGGTACAATTGGAAGAAAAGAGTGGAAAGAAAGATTCCATTCATAAAAGCGATGTCTGCTTGACGTTTGTACTGTTAAAATAGTCTGAGGTACTGAGTGAAGAGGAGCAGAAGGTTCAATCCCCTATTTATCCCTGTGAAAAAGTAAAAAACCTAAATGTCTGTGGTCATGTTTAACAGATGAAGGCACATGCTCTTTTTAACTGAAGTTCAGTGATGCCATGCCAACTCTCCCACAAATATTGCCAATCAAACATAAAGACTTTCAACAACACAGAGGACAGTATACACATTTCCCATTCTATTCACACCACAAAAATGTGAGTCACAATTTTTTTTCTAACTCTTCCCTAGGAGCTCTTTTAATATTGGATTTACAGACCTTCTGAGATTAAAATCTATCTTCAGATTCACAATATTAGAAAAAGATGCTGCCTCAAGCTTTTCAAAGTGGGGGGTTCACATGAGCCGTCAACATGCCCCGCCCTTTGACCCCATAGGCTTACGCCCAGACTTCTCATCCTACACACATGCACGCACACACACACACACACACACACACACACACACACACACACACACACACACACACACACACACAGATGCACGTAGTACTCAAACACAAACACACACCCAGCTAATACTGAATTCTCTTAAATTGCTTGCAGATGTGTTCAGCATTAAATAGCTTCCTGTGTTGTCCTGCAGGCTGTAAAGTCAGCATCTGTACCCTCACTTTTCAAGCCTATACAGAGTACAGGGGTGGGAGTTTTTTTAAGCTAGAAAGAAAAGTAAATTTTGTTCTTCCCAGACAAAAAAAACACTTTGTCTACTCCAGCTCAGCATTCTGATAGACAATTTACCTTCTTCAGACCCAGAGTCATGGCCAACACACACAAAAAAGAAGAATTATTGCCTCAATTTGATTCCAGCCCTGGCTCTGCTTTCCTTGATCAACCTGCTTGTGCCTCTCAAGGAGACGACAGCAGAACTCTGTCTCCTCTCCCTAAACTCTATCAAAAAGACTACAAATCAAGCTCACTCCTAGTGAACCTGGAGAGAATTGCCATTTTTTTATTTGGAAAGTTACAATTTGACATTCTAATTCAGTCTTTAATATCTGTGGCAGTTTGTTATCAGACTAAACCCAAAAAATTCACAAGCATCAAAGGAACAATAATTCTTGCCTGATAATAAGTTAACACACATCCAAGTCAAAAATAATTCATAGATGCAGATGAATTTAATTGTCTTAGCTTTCTATCCAGAACCCATGAAGCAACATGTCTTCTTATAAAGGAACTCCTCATATTTAAGCAGTTGACTCACTGGCTGTCTGCATTGGTATTTTCCTAATGTCTGCTTGGCTTGCAAATAGCATGTACACAACCACAATAAACATTTACAGTAAATCGGGATCTCATCCTGTGACCACTGGATACAAGGCAAGGACCATTGCAGGGTACCATAAATGTACACTGACACATATTCTCACATTTATTCACACACTCATACTTACCTGCTGCAATTTAGTATAACATTCCAGCATGTTTAGAGGTGTGAGGAAGCCCAGAATAAAGCCATTTTGCTTAATTTAAAGATATTCAGTCCCATGAATGAGACTTTGATTAAATCTGTATTTATGGATTGTGCTTGGTATGGTTAGGTCTCTGATCTCACTGCAGATTTAGATGCCTAATCAAATCCACTGTGAATAGCAGCATAATCAATCATCTGCAAAAATCTGATTATGAAATTACAAGGCAGTGAAGACAATCACAACCAGCAATCTTCATTCATCTTCACTTGGTCAGAGTGGTGGATATGGAGCCAATCACAAAAACAATGGATTTAAGGGAGGAATAGGCCCTGCATAAAACAGCAGACAGAGGCACCACTGACGTTTGCTTCAACACACTCACTCACAGGTCGGGGTAATTCCTGGCATGTGTAATATGGAGAACTCTGTGGAAACCCATGTGGACATAGAAAGAATGCGCAAAGTGTAAAGACTGACAGATGAATTTGGATAAAAGACTTTAATATACTAAGAGAACCATTTACATTAACATTAACACTATTGAGCCTGAAAAGATTTAAGTGAGCAATCCACAGCACACTATAGGCAACAGTTACAGATGTTCTAAGAAACGTAAAAGTCTGTTAAGAAATTAAAATATTATAGTAATAAACAACAGCTATCATTATTACTACAACTACTACTACTAATAATGTTTAAGTTGTACCGCAATCCCTTTCAATGTCAAGGTCACTTTACAAACTACACCAGCAAATAAGTCATTTTTATGCATTTAGGTTAAAGGCAACTTGCTGCATGTAGGCAACAAGAACAATACTAAAAAGCAAAAAGTCCTCGAGCCAAAGTAGCAGACACAGTAACAGACAGGTGAATCAATCAGAGCAAAAGCAAATATCTTTCACAGATGTTTAGTCTGTAAAAAAGGGGTTTGTAGAAGAAGGATGAGCTTGACAGGTTTTATGTCTTCACCAGTCAACTATGTAATATATACAGAGTGTAATGATGTCTCAGGACACAGGAGCAGAAGCGTAGTCCTAAAGCAGATCCTTAGTGGAAAACTAATTAGGCTTAGCATGATTATTGCTTATCTCACCACTAAAGGACATGTGTTCTTCAGCTAACAGATGAAATGTTCTTTTCTTTTTTGCAAGTACTGATTCATATCCAGTTTGCCTGTGCCGATGTTCATTGTTTAGACTGACACAACAGCTCTTTGCTTAAATTTTGTGGTAATTCAGTGTGGAAAAATGTGGCAGACATGGCTGTTGATAACTTATTATAAAAAGCATCAAAACGAGCTAAAAGGTTTTAGCTCAAATGGAACTTGAAAATCTTGGGACCGTGGCACTTGGCTGAATCTACAGAGCTGAACTTGTTTTATATATATGTATATACAGTATATTATTGTTATATAAATTTTGAAAGCTAAAATCTTTAGACACACACACACACACACACACACACACACACACACACACACACACACACACACACACACACACACACATACACACACCTATACTATGTATGTTTTTCTTATGGTCTCTGGTAGGTTAAAATTTTTTTAAAGATATTTTATCTTATTTTAAACCTCAAAAAAAAGACAATAAAAGAGCCCAAAAAAAGAAAAAAAATACAATATATAGATTTTTTTCTGTACCCTGCAAGTCAAATGGTATGAGATGCTCCCTAATAATTGCTAATAATCGCCAACCCCAGAATTGTATTTAAAATTCAATTCATTCAATAATGGACATGAATGAGAGTATCTGATTGCCTGAGTTATGGCATCTTCATATTCAGTTTTTATTTAATGTGTGACGTGTTTTTTTGAATAATTGACCACGCTAGTCTTTGCAAAATGCAAATGATCTAACTTTGATTATATCCCATACAAGAAAATAGGAAGCTTGTACACCAATTTACTTACATATATAATAATACTCTCGGCCCGGCCGGAACTCAAAACCCAAAGAGAAGGGTGTGAAGAGTTGGAACTTCTCAGAGAATTTGAGTGGCCCATTGGGTGAGTGTGGCCTGTTGCACTCCCAACGCTTGAAGCCTTTGGCTGTGTCATCACAGGTGCTGTAGCCATCATAGTTCACCATGTAGAGGACATAGCGCTCTGTCCTCTCCTCAGGAACCGAGTCTTCATAATGTGGGCAGTAGACATCCAGGTAGTCGTTTATGCAAACATCGATGTGGTAGTCTCCACGGTGAAACCTGCATAATGGAGAAAAAACAGCTGTTAAATATGACTCGTACTATTGTCAGAGGAGTGCTTTATGGCTGCTGTTTAGCAAGAGAATACCAAGTTCCTCCAGACAAGCAATCGGTTTGCCTGTGAGTTCTTTTTTCTTTCACATTGAGAGAGGCCACAAGGAACCTGATAGACATAAATGTTCTATGGTTGTATATTCTATGGCTTTTAAATATAGTCAGTAAAATTATTTATGAGTGCCAAAGTTGAAATAAACTTCTAATAATTTATAAAGCTCTTCAAACAAACTAAGCAAAAGATGTTGGCAGATTCAGAGAAATATGTACAGACAATAAATTAAGCGAATTTTGGAATAATGCACTATAGCACTGTCATTTGACACACAGCATTTTATTCACATTTTTTCAACCAAATGAAAAATAATGATGCAACATGTTGCCTCATTAACATTATCAAAGCTACAAGACAGTTATAAAAGTCCATTATTTTGGTTATTATTTATTTATTTTTTATAAATCTTCTGGACAAAGGTTTTTCACTCTTTGGTTTGTTCTCTTTTTTAACAACCTTGGCCTCAAAACATCAGCTATTATCTGGACAGTTTTTAAAGCAGGGAACAGCAGGTCAAAGCATTAGCTGAAGATCAGCTTTGTCTCGTTAGATTGATCACCTGACAGAAACTTACTGGAACTTTTAATTGAAGACTTATGCCCTTGTATATGACCTGGTGGTGCATGTAACTTTTGGTCTTCCTCACACAGAACATTGGACAGATGAAAAGAATGTATTTGTATTGGGAAAAGAAACCGGTAGCTCTATGGACCTTTACAAAGGCTATTCACATTGCTCTTTCGGTAAAATAACCACCACCAGCACCATCACCACCACCCCCACCACCACCAACAACAACAACAAAAACAATAATAAAACACTGTTAGAAAGGACTAATTTAAAGAAAATGACTTAGCACAATGTCAAAGCTGTACAGAAATGTATGTCATTAGGGACATATAAATGCATGCTGTAAGCATGCTGTGTTATAAAGTTGATACACTACAATTAAAGTAGCTTCCTCTCAATTACAGCAATATAGTAGCAGGTTTAAGGGTAAGGTTGAATTTCGAATTACTTCAGTTCATCACTTAATTGAATATAAACATTGTGCATGACATGGTTTGCCTTTACTTACTTTGTGCTAAAAATATGAGGATGTTTCATACAATACAATATAAGCATTAAAAAACTGATAAAAAAAAAAATCTCCAGCAATGATTCCTCAGTGCATCTCTGATAACCAGTAAGAAGACTCACACCATGTTGCTAATATACTCTCTTTATTTTTTAAATGTGTCTACGGTGTATGCTATTACTATATTAAACTGTTATTTTCAAGCAATCACAAAGACACCAACATGGAAGACTCCATGCCTCAGTAATATAATACAATGACAAGGGCTTTTCTTTTTCAGTTTTAGACATGCATAGTACTTAGACATGCACTTTACATCCTCAACCTGTCATAAGTGACCTTGCAGTAATGTTATATGCTATTACCTTTCGCTTTTTACCTTTTTACTTGTGTTGAACTTACAATATGATATACAGTATATATATATATATATATATATATATATATATATATATATATATATATATATATATATATATATATATATATATATATATATATATATATATATGATAATGATAGAAATAATTACAAAATAAATTTTTTATTCTGCTGTCAGAGAAACAACACAGGAAACCTTTCTGTTCTGTTTTCCTGTAGTATTTTTTAACATTGTAATGCATTGATAATGTCGGTTGATTGATTATTTCTTAAAATCCTTTTGCTTGCTGTTAATATCGGGTGTGCTAATAAAAAAAAAATTGCACATCAAGCTACAGAGCTTGCAACAGTCACAGCCAATTGTACCGCTCACTGAATGCTAATAGCAGTCTGGATTTCATCAAGAAATATAGCATGGTATGTCTTATTAAGATTATGCTTAATCAAACTTTTATATTCAGAATTTTAACTAAGGCTATAAATCAGCCACAGATTGTCAGGACAGTTACTGCTACGTCTGAACACTTGTTTGTTGGCTGCTTTACTCTTAAAAAAAACAAAAAAAACAAGCTGCAGGAAAAGGTACTGACGATCAGTAATAAGAAGTATGTAATTAAAAACTGAGAAAGGATAGAATGCTAATTGTCAAATAATGCTATTAACATGTCTTTGTTGTGCTACAGCTGTTTGAGGTGAATCTTAGAGTCAAAACACTGTGTAGTCTTTAATCAGAGAGAGAGGCTTGCCCAAGTTTAGAACATTTATTACGAGCTTATTATAACCCCTGAAGAGCTAAAGATACAGGAAACCTGTTATTTTCATTTCTTGCTATATCCTATTTCTCTCTCCTCCTGGTATTTTTTCTTTCTGTCTCTGTCGCAGCACTGTGGGTCTGTTGGATTGGTGAGAGGGGCGGCCAACCACACTGGGACTTGATTGACCCATTTCCATTACAATTACACAGCCCAGTGAGATAGCTGCTCTCTCTAAATGAAGTCCCATCAGCCACCAAAATGACACTTGGCCCTGGCCAGCCTGTAGTAACGAGTGCGAGAACAAGGACATGAAGGGAAAGAGTAAAGCAGAGAGGAGGAGAGAGATTCTTTATGATGAAAGATAAAGGTGTGATTGCCTATAATCTTTTAACCTGCCAAAGTGGACTCCCTTCTGCTGGAAAAATGAGACTAAAACACTAACACACAGGCCATATTGGGACATGTTTGTATCCTTAAGTGATTTCAGTATTTGCTGTTAAAAACACACTTCAATACCTTGTAACTATTTGTAACAAAGATAGCTGATACAAATTCTTACTACCGCAGCTTGATTGTATTTTGACCTGGCAACTGTGTAGGTTATTTCCTCCTCCACTCAAGCCGCTTGTAGATGTGTTTGAAGTTACTGAAAATCGATTTTAAAAAGCAACATGCCTCCAACCTTTTAACAGAAAATATATTATGTGTAGCACATGTGTTTATTGCATGGTTTGGGACACAGTCTTGTAGTATGAGAAGCAGCACAATACACTGAATGAAACTTTCTACTGCAAATACCTAACAATAACTTTTTTCCTACCAGACTGGGGGGAATTCCAAAATAGTAGCTCCTATAACTTTATTAAATACCAATCTGGCTTGATTAAGTAAATACATAGTAAACTAAGTATCACATAAGAGCAGACAAGTTACAACATAGTGTTAACAACATTTCTACTAAAATCTCCTACTGTACTCTTCGAAACAGAATGTCATTCTGGAGGGTTTATGCTGACTCATTCTCCGCAATGAAGGATTTTGGCTGCTGGCTACATTGTTTTTGTTAGGGGTTTTGTGACAATATTTTTTCCCTCTAAGGCAACAGAGCATGACCATCAGATAGCCCATTATGGCAATACAAATACTGCATTGTGCCTTTGTTTGTAGACTGCTTAAATAGGTATGGGATTTGCACCCATTAGACTATGAGCGGAATCCAGATTGGTTCTTTATTAAACAAAATTGCTTTGGACTAGCTTTACATCTTAGCTCATTGTGTCGTAGGTTTGTCTCTCCTTTCAGCAATTCCAGAGACTTTCCCAGCAGTTTAGTCATATTCCTTATCAAATGTTCTTCTGAAAAGTTAGAGTCCGTCAATAGTGAAGATTAGCAATGACGGTGGAGAATGGAGCCCATCAAACATTAATCCATTAGCCCAAAAGCTCACTGTAGGGCTGAATGTGGATTGTCCTGAGCTGTGATTTTTTTTGCCTAGGATTATACTTCTCTTTCTCTGGGTACATCCTTGAGATTACACTCCCATTTCATTTTTGCTCAGCCAAGATATTAGAAGATCAATACTAGAATGGAGCTTTAATACCTTAAGCTATAATGCTCTCACAAGCAAAGAAGGCCTACATCAGATTAAACAAGCCTGATCCTTAGTCACATCTGAGCATTTACTGCCCAACTAGCTAACCTCCTTCAGAGGCCCCAACTCTCAATGTGTCTCTTTACTCTATCTGAGTGACCTGAGTGTGCCTCTTTCTCTCTGCCCTTTTCTACACTTTTCCAGCTCTTTAGAAGAATGTCACCTCCCTCGTCTCTCTTTTGAGCCAAATTTAGAAGGATAGCATTTTCAACCAATGGTGCATTGACTGGTATTTGATTTTTGTATCCTTTACATTGCAAAAACACGATTTTTTTTACTTTTTCCAAGTCTTTTTCTTCACCATCTTTTAATTCTATGGTTTTATGTATCAGCACATAAAAATCAGCTGGTCCTTATCAAGTCTTAAAATCAGGTGAATACAACCTCAGATGAACAACAACATATGACATACTACACGCAATTATTTATTTGTACAAAAATCACACCAAAATGTTAAATCCATGTGTGAACATTTAAGTACATCTTATGACAACTTCAGCAGCAAAACCTTTAAGTAATCCTTCAAGCCAAAATTACTGATATACTGAGACTGATAGTCATACAGAAAAAAAATTTGAATTGTATTTTTTTTTTTATGACTTTATCAGTCTCTCACGTCATTGTGGAGTGATTTTGGACCATTCTTTCCACCCTGGTTTGCAGGCATTTGTTTATTCACAGCTTTCTTAAGGTCCCACCACAGCATTTCAGTCGGGTTGAAGTCTGGACTTTTTGAATGGGCCACTGCAACACTTGATTCTGTTATTTTTCAGCCAATATGGTATAGATTTGCTGGTGTGCTTGGGATTATTGTTCAGTTGCATGACCCAATTTCAGCCAAGCTTGAGCTGTCGGACAGATGGCCTTACATTTGACTCAATGATTGCTACGTGCCTTGGTCCTGTAGCTGCAAAACCAGCCCAAATCACCCCTCCACCACCATGCTTGATAGTTGTTAAGAGGTGTTTGTGCTGCCATACTCTGTTTTTTGCCAAGTGTGGTGCAGCTCATTATGGCCAGACATTTTCCCTCTGGTCTCTTCTGTCCAAAGGACATTGAGGACATTTTCAAAAGGTTTGTTTTATGCAACTTTGCCAACTTTTTTTTTTTGGCAACCATGCAGCTATGATCTTTTTTGAGAGAAAAGGCTTTCTCCTGGCAACCCTTCCAAACAAACATAATTGTTTAGTCTTTGTCTAATTGTACTGTCATAAAATTAAAGATTTAACATGCTAACTAAGGCCTGTTAGATCAAACTCTTTTTTTTTTTTTTTTTTTTCTGAACATTGCATAATCTGTCAATTTGCTGAGATTTGCTGCCTTTAAATTGTTTGGAAATGGCTTTATAACCCTTCTGAGATTGATAGGCACCAATATTTGCTTCTCTAAGATCATTGCTGATGTCTTTCCTCTCTGACATTGTGTTAACACACACCTTAGGCTTTTATAGAGGTGGTCACACTTGCTGATGGTCAATTAATCAAGGACATTTAATTAGTAACACCTGGCTATTACTTAGCCTCTTGAATCCTACGGACGCCTATGTGTCACATAGTGTAAAATGGCACAGTGTAATTTATCGGAGGTTGTATTTGTATTTTTGATTGTATATGAAGGGCTGCGAAAACTGATATTTTAATATATTTTTCATAACTAGCTTAAACACTGCTTGTAAATGAGAACAGCATTAACAAATATCATTTGATATTTTTAGTGTTTTTTTTCTCATTAATATAATTTTAAACAAAACTTTAAGGAACAACTTCAGCACCATAACTCCTTATATGTTCTTCTATAAAGCTAACCTAAAGCCTATGTCTTGTTCCCAATAACATTACACAATTCAAATACAAAACATTTCAATTTTATCCAAACTGTTCTAAATCACAAATGCTGCCTCATGTTTATTCTTAACAAGCCAAAATGAACAAGGCTATCGTTAATCAGTTTCATTACACTATGTAAGTGCTACAGATATTTTAATACTACAGCAAAAAATATCAATCCCCTTTCAATAAGGCTATAAGGCCAATTTTTTACAAACTGGTGGCAGGAGAAACAGAGGTCCATGCACTATTGCATTATAACCTACTTCTGTCGTTGGTTAAGTAAATGATGCTTCAAGTATAAAATTCAACTTTCCTGACCAATTATGCTAACTAATCATTGCAGCCACAATTTGCAAAGTAGAAAGAATTTTTGTTCCATGTATCCAAGGAAAAGTATAAACAAGCAATATATTTGCATAGTTAAAAAAAAAGAAATATAACAGATGATTGTTCAAACTCAAAAAAAGACATAGTGCTGTTGAGGAAGTAATATGCAGTGTCTATCATGATCTTTGTTTTGTCAATCCGTCAATTCTTATTCCCTCATGGGCCTTCTGAATTCTCAACAATTCAGAAGTCCAGGAAAGATGGAAAACATGCTGGACTGTGAAATTGAGTCTTGATGTCACACTGTTTTACAGTAAATCATGGCAGCAATTTAGCCAGTTTAGCATTTGCATGTCATAAATCAAACATAGCATTTTCATATGACCCGACATGTAAAAAAGTGCCTAGTTGTCTGCCCAACCACTGCTAGAGTGGCATAGTTTTGACAGACTGTTGTATCAGGACAGTTATAGTACAGTCATATGAAAAATAAAGTGCACCCCCTTCAATTCTGCTTTATTCATCAGCAACTAAATTTACAATAGTGTGATCCTTATTATAACTTAGATTAACAAATAATTAACCCCAGGGTGACTACAAAAACAAACAAACAAACGAACAAACAAACAGACAAACAAACAAGCAAACAAAACAGATTCAGTATCTAGTCATTTGGGCCCAATATGTAAATCAACATTCAGAAATTTGGTAGGAAAAAAATTAAAATTAAAATAATTTACCCTAAAATTGAATAACATGTAGTAGTAACAGAAACCTGGTAACTTTTAATGAACCTTTTCTTTAGGAGTTTATCAGTCTTCAGCCTAGTTTTTTTACATCATTTTTGTCCCACTCTTTTTTTCAACATTGTTTTAGTTCATTGATGTTTTAAGGGCATTCATGTGCACAATTCCTGCTACAGCATCTCAACGGGGTTAAGGTCTAGACTTTGCGTTGCCATTCCAACACCTTCATTTGTCTTCTTTAGCCGTTTAGATGTCGATTTGCCGGTGTGCTTTGGATCATTGTCTTGTTGAGTGACCCGATTTCAGCTCAGCTTTCTTTTCCCTGTGACTGTATCCCCTCGTTTTCTGTCTATCCGTTTTGCTTTTTTTTGTTTTGTTTAAATTTGTCCAGTGTGAAACTATTTATCTGTGATCAATTGCACTCTAATTAGGGCTTGGATAAAAGACTAAAACGTATCTAAGCACCCTAAGACTCCATAATCTATAATCAAGTCCCATAGGATGGTTGAAAATACACCTGGACCCAGCGTACTAAACAGCAAAACGTTGGCTTACAGACATAAGCTGTGTGTGTGTGTGTGTGTGTGTGTGTGTGTGTGTGTGTGTGTGTGTGTGTGTGTGTGTGTGTTTGTGTGTGTGTGTGTGTATGTGTATAAATTAGGTGAGTGGCCTTGGAGAAGATTTAAGGGAGGTCAGGTGGAAATGGACCTGAGCGAGACAAACAGATCAGACATCTGCCTAACTACTTATCATTATGATGGAGAAAGGTTAATGAGGTTCATTCATCAAACCTTGCCAGGACAAATCAATGTATCAGAGAGATTCTGCAGCTCAGATGGAACACTTGTTCTCACCTTTTGTTTCTCTTTTACTCCCATTCCTCCTTATTTGCCCTTCCTCTCTGTTTCTCCTTTTTCCAACACTTTTTGCACAAGGCATTTTATTCTAGTCACAAACAAAAAAACGTAGGTCATTATAACATTATGAGCTGATAATGTTAACACTTGTGGTTGGTGGTGGGGGTCTAGTTTAAACGAGCTACTAGTGGCCCGTTTGAAGTGTAATTTCACCGAGGTCAGTGAGGAGGCAAAATATCATAGAACAACATATTTACTATAGATTAAAATCAACAAGTCATTCGTCAGACTCAGAATGAGGAGACATACTGATGTCTTTGACTTTCATTTCTTCTACCTGTCTCCTCCTTTCGTGTCTTCACGTCGAGTCAATAAGTTTATTTCTCTATGACGGCAAATGGTTGCCGCAGCATAAATGTCTTTATACTGTTGTTAAACTGTTTACACTACATATTTATCATATCCTAATAGTTTAGACTGGCTAAACAGAGAAGCATAAGCAAAATGCCGGGCTGAGATTAAGCATCATAGATTTACTGTCACAATTACTTTTTTCTTTATACAAGCAGCCGCAAGAATTTATGTGTGTGGAATAAGCAAAACAGATCAGTTGATCTCTTACAGCCAGGCCAAGCAAATTGTTTTTGAAGTATTTACTTAACAAGATCAATAAACCTAAATATTAACTTGTAATATGTTCCCATGGAAGAGAGTTCAGCCAGCAGTTAAGTGGAATGAGAGTGATTTAACATATTCTCCACAAGCACCCTGAAGGACATGAACTAGACATGGACTAAAATCAGTCATAAATATCAAAAAGGACAAAATAACCATGAAACGGAAAGGTTGTAAATATCTTGTCTCTTAATTTAAATCCTCTTTCTGGGGCTGTAAACCTACCAGCTGATTTCTACCTTTATTCAGTCTGTTTCCTCTTTAAAATAAAAGAGCGTTATTGAAAGCAGCATGGCTCATCTGCATGAGCATGTATTTTAGGTAGGGTATTTGCATATGAACAGTTATTTATTTAGTTAATTCCTGCTGATTATACAGAAACACTAATTTCTTGGCAGGGAAGCAGATTTTCAGGAATAAATTCCAAACTTATTAATGAAGTGCCTACCTATCACAGGGAACAATCTCTCACACTCTATGGACATTTAAAAATGCCAGTGGGCATACAATGCATGTTTTGAGGAGAATGCATGTCTTGGGCAAAAAACTGCCATACCAACACACAGGGAGAACATGCAAAGGGCAGAGATTGGATTAAAATCCCTAACCCCTCTACATGTTTGGTGCAAGCCAAACATCCTTACCACAAAGCCACTGTATAGATTTATATAACCACAATTGCAAAATCATGGTTTGTGTTTATACAGTAGATATTGCATGCAAGAGGACATAAAATTTTTAAGGTCTTTTGCCTCAGGCACATCTCATATCTCACTTGGTCCTCATACTAAATAATTGTGTATCTGAATTTATCAAGTGACAGGAGAGATGGCATCTTCATTCTGTGTCTGGACTGTATGATAAATAGTTCGTAGGAGACTGCATAGATTCTAGAAAGCAATTGAGCATGCCTTGCAATCAGAGCTGGCATGTGTACTGAACCACGTTTACTCTATTATTTTTAGTCTCACAAAAATTATGGTTATTGAATAATAATAATAATACAATTATTATTATTTTTTATTAATTTTTATTATTATTATTATTATCAGAAATAAATTTTTTAAATGTACAAAGTCCCACAGCTTAACCTTTACATTTAGCCACACATGTTTTATGCTTAAGAATACTTTTACAAGCCACACAGTCTGTATAAGCCTTATAAATAATGTTAAACACACTCCAAGTCTGTCATCCATCTCCCGACACCTTCTCTCAATTTGCTCCATGTGTGTGTGTATGTGTGTATTTGTGTCCTAATGAACCGAGAGTG